>NC_141136.1:108151694-108481796 GCF_053477565.2 Lygodium microphyllum
TGGTCATACCGTGTTTTTACGAAACCCGAGACGCCTTAAATGACTACATAACCAGCAAACGGAGCCTCCATTGCTCTCAATCCAATGTTGCACATCAATCTTCAGCATCTCCATCAGTCTCCATTACCGCTTCTTTTAATCTCCCTCCCCGGTTCCTCCTTCAAGATAGTGCACATGAATAGCCCATAGAGAGAAGAGAGAGGGAGGAGAGAGAAAGACTAGATTCTGATCTCTTCATCCAGACAGCCATATCTCGTGTGAAGACCGGTGATAGAACTAGGAAAGAGGGAGAAGTTGCCGGGTATCATCTGTTAGATAGGTTGCTTGGAGCCCAGAATTCGAATTGTGGGCGGGGGGTAGCGAAATTTGCGCTGCCATGCTGCTCCACGACGTGCTGCCACCATTCGTGGAAAAATTGGAGGGGGGGAGGGGGTTAAAGTCCCAAAGGGCACCCCCCTTTGGTTCCACCCTTTCAAATCTTGGCCAATTTTTTGCCTCTTCTGCGTCCGGGCTCTGTTTCAACCTCTGAAAAATCCTGCGCGTCTGTCTCGGCATCCCGCACTGACTGGCAGCTCCTGACATCCTGCACGGCAGTTGAAAAAATACCAAAAATCCACAAGTGTCACTTGAGCACCTTTTAAAAGCCATCTTTCACTTGGTGCTTAAAATCGTCCTAGCTGCAGCTGCTGCCGCCTTCGATGTCGAATATTTTTTCCCTAAATTTCAGATTTTTTGGCAAATTTTAGGCACATCTCAGGCTCAAAACTCCACTCTCATTGGCAACCACGGGATAGGGCGACTCAGCCCGTCGAATCCCACAACAGATTTGCACAAAACAACCAAAGGAAGCATCAAGCTGATACAAAATAGATACATATTAAAACACAACACAATGGTCACCCTACCCCCTGACAAAACCAAGGCATGAAATCCACAAGGAGTAGGCCTAGCATTATTTGGTAGAAGGTCTGAAGCTAGTCACTAATCGATTGCTTCAACATAGCCAAACTAAAAAGAACTATCAAAGAGGTTGCCCTAAGTGGTGGTCCGAACTACCTATCTAACTAAGGACAACACAACCAGGAGCTCCTACTAGGCGAGGACTCCTATAGCCTGGTCAAGAAGCATTTTCTTTTAGCACATTTCGTCTTTTAGATATTTATTTCCCCCATACTTAGGCGTGTAAAAAGGAGGGAGTTGAGCATAGTGACCCAAGGAGAATAGGGCATCGGCCTCGGGTCCTGTCTCAGTACCCAAGAACCTACCAAGCCTTCGTGAGGCGACACTTAATCCTTTTCTGACACTCACTTTTATTTTTGCTCCAACCTTCCTTACTTTCTTCTTTTCTAGCGAGAGACGCCACCCCTAAGAAGACAAGGCATCGGCCCTGGGTCTGACTCGTCCCCAGGAACCTACCAAGCCTTCGCAAGGCGATGAGCAACTACTTATAAATTTTCTATTCTTTTCTTTTCTATTTTTATAGGGGTGAGAACCCCTTTTTACACACCTTTGTATATATTTATTTCCTTTGAGATATTCAGGGTTTCTTCCTCTCTATCATCATTATTTTCCTTCGCCAGGCTTCTCTAACTGCCTCACAACTAGCAAGAACTCCTAGAACGGCTGCCTAGCAGGCTAGCAGAACAAGGTCACTAGGACTACTTTTTGAAATAGATCTTTCGATGCTTGGCATTGTCTTTACAGGAGGCAACGACTACTCAACCCTCCCTCAGACATACCTAACCTAAACCCAGGACTTCATGCCTTGGTTTCCGGTCCCCAATCAAGAAAAAAAATCATCGACAAGTACAGAGACACATATAGCATAAAAACACGGTACTCGTAAAGGAGAGATATCACTTGGATAGGGCCACAAGAAGTCTCCACCGACATAGGCTCCTTCCAAGCTCTTCTTTAAACCTGTCTAGCATAGGACTAAAACAAGAAACCATTAACCGCACATGTACTAAACAGACAACTGGCCCTCTTGGCCTAATGAAATAAAGCATTTCACTACAAAAATTGATCGGCCCTCTTGGTCTAATGAAATGAAGCATCTAAAACCTCACAAAATTGGCCCTCTTGGCCTAATGAGATCAAACAGAATAGCACCTAGACATCCCTCCCCGAAATATTATAAATATACAATAATATGCTCCTTTCCAAGGAGAAAAAATAGGGCTCGCAGCCCTAAGATAAATGCATAAGATTATGGCTGTAATATTTCTGCAACTGCGTACCGTAAATATTGACGTCCCGCACACGACGTAAACCTTGTGCAAAGGTTATCTCTTGCATTGAAATTATTGGCAGTTTAATGTGTGACCCGCACGCGTGAAATGGGATCCTCCGCATTGGTAAATCAAAACCGGGAGTTCAAAACCGCAAGTCTCACAAAAACACCCTCTTGGGAGGGGCATTTTGAGTAATTCAAGGCAATTTTTATTTTTTTTTCCCCTTTTTCTCCAGCCGATGCATGGCTGGAGAAGGGGGAGTGTGGGGAGGATGGGGATATGGCAGACGTGGCCTGCATGGGGGGGGGGGGGACCCATGCAAGGGGGCCCCGTGGTGGATGCCCTCTTTTCCCCCCATGCCTATATAAACACCCCCCTAGCTAGAGGGGGGGAGGCTAGACAGAGCAAGGGCCGTGCAGAAGGGGCGGACTGTGAGAGGGAGGTGGAGGTCGCCGCCGTGTAGGAAGTCGCCAGCCGCCGCCGTGCAGGAAGTCGCCAGCCGCCGCCGTGCAGGAGCCGCCAGGCCACCTCAGTCCGCCCCATCCCCACCCTCTTCACGACGAACCCCCCTCCTCGTCATCGCTGCTGCCCAGAAGCTTCTTAAGAAGCTTCTAAGGGGGGGCTTCCTTAACCCCCCTTCCCACGACATCTCCCCAAAGGTCCATTCATACCCCCTCCCCGGGACTTTGAAGAGGAGAAGGTGAAGCCCATAAAGACCTCCCACTAGACCCTTCGAAAAAGGCTTTCGCAAAAAGGACTTTAAAGCCGCAAGCCATCCAAGAATCAACTCCGTGCCAACACGGGGTTTTCCCTAAAAGATCTCCTAAAGCCCTTTTCGGCAAGCGCCATTCCGCAAAGGAATCTTCCGCATACGAGGAAAAGGCCAAAGGTCGGGAGGTTGCATTCCGAGGCAAGTAAATCCGTAGACCACAAAGGCAAATCAGAAGCCGACTCTACACCTACGATGGCCCCAAAAAGGACACAAGATGCGACTGCGGGAGGTTCATCTCCGAGTATACAAGTGGATATCTCCCCGACCCCTCAAGTCCAGGTTCTTTCGAGTTATTTTCGCATAAAGAAATGATTAGGCGCGCTTAGTTCATAAGGGAGATTGCATCTTTACGCTTAATTTTAATGCATGTGGAAATTGGAAAAAAATACATTTGGTAAAGTATCTCTTGAAACATTAGGCAAGATTGAAATATGTCATAAATTTGAACGAGTTATCCACCTTAGAAGACTAGTTGCATGTAGTTTCTTTGGTACATTATCAAAGTAATGAGTCTAAACTTAGGGCAAAGAAATGGAATTTATAAGTGCATTCTCTTCCGTCCTAGACATGGTAGGAATAAGCGTGTGCCGCATGTTAGGCAACATCCTCCTCGTAATGATTTCATGAGGCAAGGTTAACACCATAAGATATTATCCGAAAAGAAATAATAGAGTACGGAAATGATCTTATGGACTTGCAAATAGCATGTAAAATGGAATGAGTTAACACTAGCTTTAGTTTGGTATAAACTTCGTTAACTACATTATAGCTAGGAAAATGTTGCGTATTGCATAGTCATCATGCGAAGACGTCATTCATCAGAAGCCGCATTTAGGAAAGGTTGCATGGTTCGTCAAAGCATAAGATTCGAAAGTATAGACTGCAAGGTTGTAGGCATGATTAATAGGTCTTAGGAAAAGTTAGTATCCAGATTATCATGCATTTTTGCTACACCAAGGAAATATAAAATTATCGTGAACCATGTGATGCGTAGAAGCAATAAATCGCATGTTTACGCGTATTGGTGTAGTTGTAACTATTGTTCTCCATTAGATTTAGCTTATTACCTTAGGAAAGGTTCATCCTTGTCGTAAGACAAGTATATTGAGTTGTCTAAATCACCTAAACCACAAGGATTCTTATGGGCATGGTTGGGTCGATATGATAGGTATCCCAAGTGTTAACTAGGGTTTAGTGCAATAAGATTTCGACCTAGTTTTACACTGGTTGCCAAGACAAAACCCGCAAACCCAAAGATCTTACACACGTTCACAAAATGTCGAATCAATTGGATGTTCATGCATAAAATGATCTAAGGTTTTATCCTAAGGATCATTCGTTCTAATGATGAAACTCCGACGGAGTTGCAAATTTCTAGGACCATGGGCCAACATAATTAGGAATGGGTTGGAGGATACCCTAAACCCTGCTACTCGGCTAGAGGTAATTCCGTGGCCGGGGGACGCCATTCAATGGGTGGAATGATCCCGTGGAATGATGCAACACCTGTGCAAAAAGGTTGCAACATCGTATAGACTTGAGATTTGTCCACAAGAGAGTTTTGTCATCTCTCGAAATGAGGTTGGCAAGTTATTGAAAGAATTTAACTTACAAGAGGATGAGTAATCATCTTGTTACTCACTTTTCTTGGGGGATAATTGCCAAGGAAAAGGAAAGTTAGGTATTTGCCTTGAAGCAAATGACCAGACAATAAACTAAAGCGACATGGTCGCTGGAACCTACCACAACAAAAGTATTGGTAGGGTATGACCCTAACCCAAGAATAATAGGAATCTTGCCAAGTTGCAATTGATTCCGGATCGAATGCAGGTTGCATTCGGAGAAAAGGAGTCACTCCTTAACAGTTTGCCAGCTAAACGATCACTGGAAATTGATTGTGCTTGTAACAGTTTAGAAAGCACTGTTTGCATTGTTTGCTCAATGAACTAAAGGATGAGAATATATCTAAATACTTCAGGTTGAAGGCCTGAAGGGAGAGGCAGCTTCAGTTACCCCCGACTGCCTGCCTGACCCTAACCAAGGGGGTTGTTAGCCGCGCGGGGAAGGTGGACCGAACCCGCCGCGAGAGGTCTCTCCGTTGAGTTCTACTTGGAGCAGGAGGACGCTTGGGTGCCAGGGGGGGCTCTGGCCGTAAATCCCTCGTCTTCGGGGTCCTGCACAAGAGGCTAACGTGACTCGGGATTGGATCTCGAGGCTCGCATACTAGTCTACGGGCAGAAACTTGGATTAGTGATCCCTGGTGGATTACTGGATAGCCTTCGGGCGGATTATGAATACTCCTACAGGCGGAAACTCCTTGTATTTCAAAGATAAAATGATAAAATGATAATAAAGAAGTTGTTTGGCATTGTTTTCTTTATGTCCTGTGATAAGATTACATGAAGGAACCAGTGCATAAGAGGGTTAATTCAAAAAAGCTGTTTGTATATGTCAAACTAATGTGGTAGGTAATTACATAACTAAAACAAACCGAGGAAAGTGCGGAGGATGGACCATGGGTCCGTCCTACGGATGGGTGGTCCCGGTTAGCCGGGAACTTTCCTCAAAGTCTTCGACGAACAGAAGGATGATCAACATCACCGAAACAAGTAATGAGAACGATGACTTGGAATTACCGATTACCCGATTCACGCTGTTTTAGGGGAACGGAATGGGACTATGCCTTTTGGCAGAGAGGTCGAGCCTTTCATCCCTCTCGTTTCCCATTCTCCTTGAACCAAGTGCAGCATGAATCCGCTTCAAACCAGGCGTTTCTGCGTAAAGTAGTTCGATCAGGTCTGACGCTAGTCGCTGTTAGTAAATGACCAAACAATTCCGGTCGATCCTAAGTGGGAACGGCCAGGACACTTCCGTTACGTGGCAGACGCGGAAAGTCCTAGATTGCAAAACCCGCAACATTCCATGGGAGTGCCAGGTGGAGTTTTCTAGACAACCTTTCCGATGGGCTGCTAAGACGTGTTCTAGAGGATTCTAGTGGACACGTTACAGTTGGTATCAGAGCCGACTTACAATGGAATTGTTTTCATAAGATTTCATTAGAAGTGAAGTAAAGAAATTGTTCCTGTCCAAACATTTTCTCATCTTCAATACTGTCTTGCAGAATTACGAGGCGTGGAACAAGTTTTTGGTGTTCCGGATCATGTTCATGACTGCAATGCATTCTCCGCATTATAGGCAGAGAATTGAAATGATGAACATCTTGGAGCAGATTTATAATCCATCACCTCTATATATAGAGCGAAGATGGACTGGGTCTTCAGGAATCTATTACATAGCTGCCCACCAGTTCGCTTATCTACAGACCAACCTGAAGAGGATCAAGTGGTTGGAAGATTTGAAAGTCGTGAAGCTGTTCATTTTTGTGGAAGCTCACGTGAATTCAACTTTGTATATTCGAGGTCGTAGAGTTGAATTAAACTCATATGTATATGAGGAAGTAACCCGTGTAATTCCAGCTGATAGAATTAAGGTATTGGGCCGCCATGGGAAGTATGGATTCCAGCGGAAAGGATATCCTGAACTTCCAATGAATTATCGATTCTTAAAGATTCATGACCCAAAACCCTACTATTACACAGTTCCTGTAGACAAATCCAATACAATGTTGTTCTCCCCAAACTAAATGTAATGATTGGATTATCATCACTCGAGATGTTGTATGAGGCTACGCCATATAAATATAAATAAGGATTTCTTTTACCACTATCTGATTGTGCATCAGGGTTGTTGCAAAAAGTTAAGATGCTTCATGAGTTACGAATTAGCTGAACTAAAGATAAGCTAATGTCAATTATCATATAATAATGTTAAGAAAACTTTTACGCCAGGCACAACCCCAGGTACAGGTTCCAAAATTCACCCCCTACATCAAGTACTACTGTGATCCAGGAGAAGAAGTTCCTCCTCAAGCAAATAAAGCCACCCGAGTTTGACGGGAGAGGCAGATTCGTCCAGTCGGACGCTGAGATTTGGATTGAATCTATGGAGGACTACTTCGAAGCCGCTGGCACTGCACCAACCAATCAGGCCATGCTCGCCAAATTAAAACTCACCGGTGAAGCCACACTATGGTGGAAACAATGGTGCAGGGATCAAGGGATTTCAGAGGGGTCCGTTACCTGGGAGAAGTTAAAGCAAGCCGTGCAAGGGAGATATTTGCCACCCGCATATCGTACTCAGAAAATGAATGAGTTCTATGAGCTGAAACAGTTAGGACTCACTCTTGACGCATACTACTCTAAGTTTGTCTCACTCTTAAAGTATGCGCCACAAATGGACACGACACAGCAGGTGTCCAAATTTTGCGCAGGCTTAAATCCACCTGTAAATACCCGTCTCGAATCTATGCGACCATCAGATCTTCAGGATGCACTCATTCGAGCGGCACCTATAATTGAGGAAGTACAAGCTAAACCAAGGAATATTAAGAATTGGTCTTATAGCGACCCAAGCAGAGGAGCATTCAGACCCCAGGTTAAGAGAGTTCAAGGCCACAATCAAGGACAAAGAAAGAAAGCAAGGACAAATAACGTCAACAACTTTGTTCCTACTCACAGTAATGGCCGAAACCTCCGATGTTTCCACTGCAACGAACTCGGTCACTTCAGAAGGGAATGTCCCAAGCTTAGCGAGGGACACCGTCAAGGTGCTGGCCGCAGGCAGGGAGCCGCCACCCATGGAAGGGGAAGAGCTTCCTGCATTACCAATAGGCAAAGATGTAATGCAGAAGAAGAGGAAGACCTGACTATGGAAGCGGAATTCGAAAGAGCAACGGTCCATGCCGCTTTACACAAAAAGGGGCCGAATCGCCAGTTCTCGGTAATTCAAACACCGTCGGACTATCAAGGTAAAGGTTTCAAAACCTTGATTGATTGTGGCAGTACACATTCCTTTATCTCACCAGCATGTGCTAAGAGATTAGGAATAGCCACAGTAGAAGCACCTTCCCTACTTGTGGAATTGGCAAACGGTCGTGAGGTAACTTGTGCTAGGCAAACTGCTAAGGAGGAGTTCTATCTGGGAGGAAAGAAAACCTCAGTCAAATTCAGAGTCATGAATTTAGGTATCCATGAGTGCCTACTCGGGATGGATTGGCTTAATCCTAATGACGCTCACATCCACTGTGGAAAGGGTCAAGTTTCCTTTCGAAACTCTGACAGAGAGTTTGTTACGACTCAAGGTGAGGCAGGAGTGCCGAGAATCCAGCTAGCCAAGGTATCGCGGATCATAAAAGGGGTTAGGAAAGGATTACCTGTTTACTTGATCAAACTCAACAAGTTAGATCAAAAGCAAGAGTCTCATGAGGGACCCTCTTGGCTAAAAGAATATGCTGACGTATTCCCTGAGGAATTAACTGAACTTCCACCTCCAAGAGAAGTTGATCATGAAATAAGGCTAATACCCGGAGCTGCGCCAATTGCAAAGAGACCTTATAGAATGTGTATTCCGGAAGCTATTGAGTTGAAGGAACAACTCAAGCAACTGTTAGATCAGGGCTACATCCGGCCTAGCAATTCACCATGGGGAGCTCCAGTTCTATTCCAAAAGAAGAAAGATGGGACACTTCGACTATGTATTGATTACCGTGGGCTGAATCAATCAACAGTCAAGAACAAGTATCCTATTCCTAGAATAGATGAGCTTCTCGATCGCCTTCAAGGTGCAAAGATCTTCTCCAAAATTGATCTTAGATCAGGTTACTATCAAATCGGGATCAAGGATGAGGATATTCCAAAAATAGCCTTCAATACAAGATATGGGCACTTTGAATTCTTGGTTATGTCATTTGGGCTTACAAATGCACCTGCCACCTTCAATAGATTAATGCAGGATATTTTTAGACCATATCTTGATGATTTCGTGCTTGTCTTCTTCGATGACATTTTAGTCTATTCTAAACAGGAAGAAGATCATGAACCTCAACTACGGATTGTTTTGGAGACAATGAGGTCTCATAAGCTGTATGCAAAAATGAAGAAGTGTGCATTCTTCAAACGTCAGATTGAATATCTAGGATTCATAGTATCATCAGAAGGAATATCAGTAGATCCAGCCAAAGTCAGAGATGTGCTTGAATGGCCAATACCATTATCCGTCAAAGAGATACGCAGTTTTCTTGGCTTCACAGGATGGTATAGGGTCTTTATCAACAAACTATGCTTTGATTGCAGCACCTCTTACCGACTTACTAAAGAAGCAGACTTCCATTACATGGTCAACTCCCGAGCAAAATAGCTTCGACCAATTGAAGCAATGTTTGGTATCAGCACCTATTCTAAAACTTCCTGACCTCAATAAGGAGTTCGAGGTAGTAACTGATGCCAGCATTCTTGCCTTGGGGTGTGTTCTTATGCAGGAAGGTCATCCAGTAGCATATTCTTCAAGGAAATTGAAGAGTCACGAAAAGAATTATGCCACTCATGATCTGGAGTTATTAGCTGTCATCCATGCTCTAAAGCTTTGGAGACACTATCTGTTGGGAAACAAGTTCACTCTAGTAACCGATCATAAGAGCCTCAAATGGATTTTTACCCAGAACGAGCTCAACATGAGGCAACGTCGATGGATTGAAATATTGGAGGAATATGATTTTGAAATCAAGTATCGACCAGGGAAAGAGAATGTAGTTGCCGATGCACTCAGTCGCAAGGCATTCCTAAATTCCCTAATCTTGCAGAATCCATCAACGGCCAGATCTCTGGCTACAAAGGTATCTATGCCAAGCAACCCTATACTCGAATTGGCTAGAGAGGAAGCATGCCATGACTTAGCCTACCAAGCAATGATAAAAGAAATATCTACCAAGGATCAGAATTTGAAGTTACAGGCCAAGTATCATGAATTTTCTGTTGACAATGGACTTATTTACTATAGAACAAGGCTATGTATACCAGCAAGCCAGTCACTTAAGCAGAAGATATTGTGGGAAGCTCATGATTCCCCTTTCGCAGGACATCCTGGCTATGCAAAAACTCTCAATACAGTCAGGAAGAGCTATCATTGGGAGAGGCTCAAAGGTGACGTCCTCAAATATGTCACTGAATGTTTGTCTTGCCAACGTATCAAGGCTGAACATGTCATGATGCTAGGAAAATTACAACCACTTGACATTCCCCAAATGAAATGGGAATTCATCAGTATGGATTTTGTGGTGGGCTTACCCCAAGTCCAAGGAGGATACAACTCCATTATGGTTGTAGTTGACATGCTTACTAAGGTTGCACACCTGATTCCAGTCAAGACAAACCATAAAGCCTCCGACATTGCAAGGGTGTTTATCAAAGAGATATTCAAGCTACATGGGCTACCTAGAAGGATCGTTAGCGATCGAGATTCTCTTTTCACTTCACACTTCTGGAGAGCTATCTTTGAAGCTATTGGGACTCAGCTCTGTTTTAGCACTGCCTACCATCCCCAAACGGATGGACAAACAGAGCGAGTAAATCAAATCATTGAGGATATGCTTAGGGCTTACTGCTGTCGAGAGCCAAAGAGATGGATCCAATACTTGCCGTTAGTAGAATTTGCTTACAATGCTTCTTACCAGCAGAGCATTCAAATGACGCCTTTTCAGGCATTGTATGGTCATGATTGTCGAAGTCCCCTAAATTTTTCAGATCCTACCCTAAGGGTGGAAGCTTCAAGACAAATGTTGGAGGACATGGATGACCAAATAAGGTCAATAAGACAAGACATACAAGCAGCCAAAGATAGACAAAAGGCATATGCGGATTTGAAACGCCAAGAGAGGGTCTTCGGAGAAGGAGACATGGTCTTCATTCGTGTACGGCCGAAAAAGAGTTCTTTATCTCTAGGTGAATGCAAGAAGCTAAGTCCAAGGTATTGTGGTCCGTATAAAATCCTCAAATGCCTAGGACCCAATGCTTATAAATTGCAACTTCCTGATAACCTAAAAGTTCACAATGTACTCCATATTAGTCTCTTAAAAAAGTATGTACCCAACCCAAATCATGTACTTGATGACCAACAAATTGTAATGCCTAGTCAAGGAGTCCTTGAACTAAGACCGGAAAAGATTTTAGATGTCAGGGAGAGACAATTGAGATCTAGAAACTTGAAAGAATGCCTCGTCCAGTGGAAAGATTATCCCGAAGAGGATGCTACCTGGATGGATGAAAGCTCTTTCAGTCTTCAATATCCCTAGTTTTTCTCGAGATGAGGACATCTCGATTCTTCTAAGGGGGAGAGAATGTAATATTTCCGCAACTGCGTACCGTAAATATTGACGTCCCGCACACGACATAAACCTTGTGCAAAGGTTATCTCTTGCATTGAAATTATTGGCAGTGTAATGTGTGACCCGCACGCGTGAAATGGGATCCTCCGCATTGGTAAATCAAAACCGGGAGTTCAAAACCGCAAGTCTCACAAAAACACCCTCTTGGGAGGGGCATTTTGAGTAATTCAAGGCAATTTTTTTATTTTTCCCCCTTTTTCTCCAGCCGATGCATGGCTGGAGAAGGGGGAGTGTGGGGAGGATGGGGATATGGCAGACGTGGCCTGCATGGGGGGGGGGGGGGGACCCATGCAAGGGGGCCCCGTGGTGGATGCCCTCTTTTCCCCCCATGCCTATATAAACACCCCCCTAGCTAGAGGGGGGGAGGCTAGACAGAGCAAGCGCCGTGCAGAAGGGGCGGACTGTGAGAGGGAGGTGGAGGTCGCCGCCGTGTAGGAAGTCGCCAGCCGCCGCCGTGCAGGAAGTCGCCAGCCGCCGCCGTGCAGGAGCCGCCAGGCCACCTCAGTCCGCCCCATCCCCGCCCTCTTCACGACGAACCCCCCTCCTCGTCATCGCTGCTGCCCAGAAGCTTCTTAAGAAGCTTCTAAGGGGGGGCTTCCTTAACCCCCCTTCCCACGACATCTCCCCAAAGGTCCATTCATACCCCCTCCCCGGGACTTTGAAGAGGAGAAGGTGAAGCCCATAAAGACCTCCCACTAGACCCTTCGAAAAAGGCTTTCGCAAAAAGGACTTTAAAGCCGCAAGCCATCCAAGAATCAACTCCGTGCCAACACGGGGTTTTCCCTAAAAGATCTCCTAAAGCCCTTTTCAGCAAGCGCCATTCCGCAAAGGAATCTTCCGCATACGAGGAAAAGGCCAAAGGTCGGGAGGTTGCATTCCGAGGCAAGTAAATCCGTAGACCACAAAGGCAAATCAGAAGCCGACTCTACACCTACGATGGCCCCAAAAAGGACACAAGATGCGACTGCGGGAGGTTCATCTCCGAGTATACAAGTGGATATCTCCCCGACCCCTCAAGTCCAGGTTCTTTCGAGTTATTTTCGCATAAAGAAATGATTAGGCGCGCTTAGTTCATAAGGGAGATTGCATCTTTACGCTTAATTTTAATGCATGTGGAAATTGGAAAAAAATACATTTGGTAAAGTATCTCTTGAAACATTAGGCAAGATTGAAATATGTCATAAATTTGAACGAGTTATCCACCTTAGAAGACTAGTTGCATGTAGTTTCTTTGGTACATTATCAAAGTAATGAGTCTAAACTTAGGGCAAAGAAATGGAATTTATAAGTGCATTCTCTTCCGTCCTAGACATGGTAGGAATAAGCGTGTGCCGCATGTTAGGCAACATCCTCCTCGTAATGATTTCATGAGGCAAGGTTAACACCATAAGATATTATCCGAAAAGAAATAATAGAGTACGGAAATGATCTTATGGACTTGCAAATAGCATGTAAAATGGAATGAGTTAACACTAGCTTTAGTTTGGTATAAACTTCGTTAACTACATTATAGCTAGGAAAATGTTGCGTATTGCATAGTCATCATGCGAAGACGTCATTCATCAGAAGCCGCATTTAGGAAAGGTTGCATGGTTCGTCAAAGCATAAGATTCGAAAGTATAGACTGCAAGGTTGTAGGCATGATTAATAGGTCTTAGGAAAAGTTAGTATCCCGATTATCATGCATTTTTGCTACACCAAGGAAATATAAAATTATCGTGAACCATGTGATGCGTAGAAGCAATAAATCGCATGTTTACGCGTATTGGTGTAGTTGTAACTATTGTTCTCCATTAGATTTAGCTTATTACCTTAGGAAAGGTTCATCCTTGTCGTAAGACAAGTATATTGAGTTGTCTAAATCACCTAAACCACAAGGATTCTTATGGGCATGGTTGGGTCGATATGATAGGTATCCCAAGTGTTAACTAGGGTTTAGTGCAATAAGATTTCGACCTAGTTTTACACTGGTTGCCAAGACAAAACCCGCAAACCCAAAGATCTTACACACGTTCACAAAATGTCGAATCAATTGGATGTTCATGCATAAAATGATCTAAGGTTTTATCCTAAGGATCATTCGTTCTAATGATGAAACTCCGACGGAGTTGCAAATTTCTAGGACCATGGGCCAACATAATTAGGAATGGGTTGGAGGATACCCTAAACCCTGCTACTCGGCTAGAGGTAATTCCGTGGCCGGGGGACGCCATTCAATGGGTGGAATGATCCCGTGGAATGATGCAACACCTGTGCAAAAAGGTTGCAACATCGTATAGACTTGAGATTTGTCCACAAGAGAGTTTTGTCATCTCTCGAAATGAGGTTGGCAAGTTATTGAAAGAATTTAACTTACAAGAGGATGAGTAATCATCCTGTTACTCACTTTTCTTGGGGGATAATTGCCAAGGAAAAGGAAAGTTAGGTATTTGCCTTGAAGCAAATGACCAGACAATAAACTAAAGCGACATGGTCGCTGGAACCTACCACAACAAAAGTATTGGTAGGGTATGACCCTAACCCAAGAATAATAGGAATCTTGCCAAGTTGCAATTGATTCCGGATCGAATGCAGGTTGCATTCGGAGAAAAGGAGTCACTCCTTAACAGTTTGCCAGCTAAACGATCACTGGAAATTGATTGTGCTTGTAACAGTTTAGAAAGCACTGTTTGCATTGTTTGCTCAATGAACTAAAGGATGAGAATATATCTAAATACTTCAGGTTGAAGGCCTGAAGGGAGAGGCAGCTTGAGTTACCCCCGACTGCCTGCATGACCCTAACCAAGGGGGTTGTTAGCCGCGCGGGGAAGGTGGACCGAACCCAC
Source organism: Lygodium microphyllum (assembly GCF_053477565.2). Taxonomy (NCBI): domain Eukaryota; kingdom Viridiplantae; phylum Streptophyta; class Polypodiopsida; order Schizaeales; family Lygodiaceae; genus Lygodium; species Lygodium microphyllum. The sequence continues at coordinate 108,165,804 of NC_141136.1, forward strand.
CGCGAGAGGTCTCTCCGTTGAGTTCTACTTGGAGCAGGAGGACGCTTGGGTGCCAGGGGGGGCTCTGGCCGTAAATCCCTCGCCTTCCGGGTCCTGCACAAGAGGCTAACGTGACTCGGGATTGGATCTCGAGGCCCGCATACTAGTCTACGGGCAGAAACTTGGATTAGTGATCCCTGGTGGATTACTGGATAGCCTTCGGGCAGATTATGAATACTCCTACAGGCAGAAACTCCTTGTATTTCAAAGATAAAAGGATAAAATGATAATAAAGAAGTTGTTTGGCATTGTTTTCTTTATGTCCTGTGATAAGATTACGTGAAGGAACCAGTGCATAAGAGGGTTAATTCAAAGAAGCTGTTTGTATATGTCAAACTAATGTGGTAGGTAATTACATAACTAAAACAAACCGAGGAAAGTGCGGAGGATGGACCATGGGTCCGTCCTACGGATGGGTGGTCCCGGTTAGCCGGGAACTTTCCTCAAAGTCTTCCACGAACAGAAGGATGATCAACATCACCGAAACAAGTAATGAGAACGATGACTTGGAATTACCGATTACCCGATTCACGCTGTTTTAGGGGAACGGAATGGGACTATGCCTTTTGGCAGAGAGGTCGAGCCTTTCATCCCTCTCGTTTCCCATTCTCCTTGAACCAAGTGCAGCATGAATCCGCTTCAGACCAGGCGTTTCTGCGTAAAGTAGTTCGATCAGGTCTGACGCTAGTCGCTGTTAGTAAATGACCAAACAATTCCGGTCGATCCTAAGTGGGAACGGCCAGGACACTTCCGTTACGTGGCAGACGCGGAAAGTCCTAGATTGCAAAACCCGCAACATTCCATGGGAGTGCCAGGTGGAGTTTTCTAGACAACCTTTCCGATGGGCTGCTAAGACGTGTTCTAGAGGATTCTAGTGGACACGTTACAGTTGGTATCAGAGCCGACTTACAATGGAATTGTTTTCATAAGATTTCATTAGAAGTGAAGTAAAGAAATTGTTCCTGTCCAAACATTTTCTCATCTTCAATACTGTCTTGCAGAATTACGAGGCGTGGAACAAGTTTTTGGTGTTCCGGATCATGTTCATGACTGCAATGCATTCTCCGCATTATAGGCAGAGAATTGAAATGATGAACATCTTGGAGCAGATTTATAATCCATCACCTCTATATATAGAGCGAAGATGGACTGGGTCTTCAGGAATCTATTACATAGCTGCCCACCGGTTCGCTTATCTACAGACCAACCTGAAGAGGATCAAGTGGTTGGAAGATTTGAAAGTCGTGAAGCTGTTCATTTTTGTGGAAGCTCACGTGAATTCAACTTTGTATATTCGAGGTCGTAGAGTTGAATTAAACTCATATGTATATGAGGAAGTAACCCGTGTAATTCCAGCTGATAGAATTAAGGTATTGGGCCGCCATGGGAAGTATGGATTCCAGCGGAAAGGATATCCTGAACTTCCGATGAATTATCGATTCTTAAAGATTCATGACCCAAAACTGTACTATTACACAGTTCCTGTAGACAAATCCAATACAATGTTGTTCTCCCCAAACTAAATGTAATGATTGGATTATCATCACTCGAGATGTTGTATGAGGCTACGCCATATAAATATAAATAAGGATTTCTTTTACCACTATCTGATTGTGCATCAGGGTTGTTGCAAAAAGTTAAGATGCTTCATGAGTTACGAATTAGCTGAACTAAAGATAAGCTAATGTCAATTATCATATAATAATGTTAAGAAAACTTTTACGCCAGGCACAACCCCAGGTACAGGTTCCAAAATTCACCCCCTACATCAAGTACTACTGTGATCCAGGAGAAGAAGTTCCTCCTCAAGCAAATAAAGCCACCCGAGTTTGACGGGAGAGGCAGATTCGTCCAGTCCGACGCTGAGATTTGGATTGAATCTATGGAGGACTACTTCGAAGCCGCTGGCACTGCACCAACCAATCAGGCCATGCTCGCCAAATTAAAACTCACCGGTGAAGCCAGACTATGGTGGAAACAATGGTGCAGGGATCAAGGGATTTCAGAGGGGTCCGTTACCTGGGAGAAGTTAAAGCAAGCCGTGCAAGGGAGATATTTGCCACCCGCATATCGTACTCAGAAAATGAATGAGTTCTATGAGCTGAAACAGTTAGGACTCACTCTTGACGCATACTACTCTAAGTTTGTCTCACTCTTAAAGTATGCGCCACAAATGGACACGACACAGCAGGTGTCCAAATTTTGCGCAGGCTTAAATCCACCTGTAAATACCCGTCTCGAATCTATGCGACCATCAGATCTTCAGGATGCACTCATTCGAGCGGCACCTATAATTGAGGAAGTACAAGCTAAACCAATGAATATTAAGAATTGGTCTTATAGCGACCCAAGCAGAGGAGCATTCAGACCCCAGGTTAAGAGAGTTCAAGGCCACAATCAAGGACAAAGAAAGAAAGCAAGGACAAATAACGTCAACAACTTTGTTCCTACTCACAGTAATGGCCGAAACCTCCGATGTTTCCACTGCAACAAACTCGGTCACTTCAGAAGGGAATGTCCCAAGCTTAGCGAGGGACACCGTCAAGGTACTGGCCGCAGGCAGGGAGCCGCCACCCATGGAAGGGGAAGAGCTTCCTGCATTACCAATAGGCAAAGATATAATGCAGAAGAAGAGGAAGACCCGACTATGGAAGCGGAATTCGAAAGAGCAACGGTCCATGCCGCTTTACACAAAAAGGGGCCAAATCGCCAGTTCTCGGTAATTCAAACACCGTCGGACTATCAAGGTAAAGGTTTCAAAACCTTGATTGATTGTGGCAGTACACATTCCTTTATCTCACCAGCATGTGCTAAGAGATTAGGAATAGCCACAGTAGAAGCACCTACCCTACTTGTGGAATTGGCAAACGGTCGTGAGGTAACTTGTGCTAGGCAAACTGCTAAGGAGGAGTTCTATCTGGGAGGAAAGAAAACCTCAGTCAAATTCAGAGTCATGAATTTAGGTATCCATGAGTGCCTACTCGGGATGGATTGGCTTAAGCCTAATGACGCTCACATCCACTGTGGAAAGGGTCAAGTTTCCTTTCGAAACTCTGACAGAGAGTTTGTTACGACTCAAGGTGAGGCAGGAGTGCCGAGAATCCAGCTAGCCAAGGTATCGCGGATCATAAAAGGGGTTAGGAAAGGATTACCTGTTTACTTGATCAAACTCAACAAGTTAGATCAAAAGCAAGAGTCTCATGAGGGACCCTCTTGGCTAAAAGAATATGCTGACGTATTCCCTGAGGAATTAACTGAACTTCCACCTCCAAGAGAAGTTGATCATGAAATAAGGCTAATACCCGGAGCTGCGCCAATTGCAAAGAGACCTTATAGAATGTCTATTCCGGAAGCTATTGAGTTGAAGGAACAACTCAAGCAACTGTTAGATCAGGGCTACATCCGGCCTAGCAATTCACCATGGGGAGCTCCAGTTCTATTCCAGAAGAAGAAAGATGGGACACTTCGACTATGTATTGATTACCGTGGGCTGAATCAATCAACAGTCAAGAACAAGTATCCTATTCCTAGAATAGATGAGTTTCTCGATCGCCTTCAAGGTGCAAAGATCTTCTCCAAAATTGATCTTAGGTCAGGTTACTATCAAATCAGGATCAAGGATGAGGATATTCCAAAAATAGCCTTCAATACAAGATATGGGCACTTTGAATTCTTGGTTATGTCATTCGGGCTTACAAATGCACCTGCCACCTTCAATAGATTAATGCAGGATATTTTTAGACCATATCTTGATGATTTCGCGCTTGTCTTCTTCGATGACATTTTAGTCTATTCTAAACAGGAAGAAGATCATGAACCTCAACTATGGATTGTTTTGGAGACAATGAGGTCTCATAAGCTGTATGCAAAAATGAAGAAGTGTGCATTCTTCAAACGTCAGATTGAATATCTAGGATTCATAGTATCATCAGAAGGAATATCAGTAGATCCAGCCAAAGTCAGAGATGTGCTTGAATGGCCAATACCATTATCCGTCAAAGAGATACGCAGTTTTCTTGGCTTCACAGGATGGTATAGGGTCTTTATCAACAAACTATGCTTTGATTGCAGCACCTCTTACCGACTTACTAAAGAAGCAGACTTCCATTACATGGTCAACTCCCGAGCAAAATAGCTTCGACCAATTGAAGCAATGTTTGGTATCAGCACCTATTCTAAAACTTCCTGACCTCAATAAGGAGTTCGAGGTAGTAACTGATGCCAGCATTCTTGCCTTGGGGTGTGTTCTTATGCAGGAAGGTCATCCAGTAGCATATTCTTCAAGGAAATTGAAGAGTCACGAAAAGAATTATGCCACTCATGATCTGGAGTTATTAGCTGTCATCCATGCTCTAAAGCTTTGGAGACACTATCTGTTGGGAAACAAGTTCACTCTAGTAACCGATCATAAGAGCCTCAAATGGATTTTTACCCAGAACGAGCTCAACATGAGGCAACGTCGATGGATTGAAATATTGGAGGAATATGATTTTGAAATCAAGTATCGACCAGGGAAAGAGAATGTAGTTGCCGATGCACTCAGTCGCAAGGCATTCCTAAATTCCCTAATCTTGCAGAATCCATCAACGGCCAGATCTCTGGCTACAAAGGTATCTATGCCAAGCAACCCTATACTCGAATTGGCTAGAGAGGAAGCATGCCATGACTTAGCCTACCAAGCAATGATAAAAGAAATATCTACCAAGGATCAGAATTTGAAGTTACAGGCCAAGTATCATGAATTTTCTGTTGACAATGGACTTATTTACTATAGAACAAGGCTATGTATACCAGCAAGCCAGTCACTTAAGCAGAAGATATTGTGGGAAGCTCATGATTCCCCTTTCGCAGGACATCCTGGCTATGCAAAAACTCTCAATACAGTCAGGAAGAGCTATCATTGGGAGAGGCTCAAAGGTGACGTCCTCAAATATGTCACTGAATGTTTGTCTTGCCAACGTATCAAGGCTGAACATGTCATGATGCTAGGAAAATTACAACCACTTGACATTCCCCAAATGAAATGGGAATTCATCAGTATGGATTTTGTGGTGGGCTTACCCCAAGTCCAAGGAGGATACAACTCCATTATGGTTGTAGTTGACATGCTTACTAAGGTTGCACACCTGATTCCAGTCAAGACAAACCATAAAGCCTCCGACATTGCAAGGGTGTTTATCAAAGAGATATTCAAGCTACATGGGCTACCTAGAAGGATCGTTAGCGATCGAGATTCTCTTTTCACTTCACACTTCTGGAGAGCTATCTTTGAAGCTATTGGGACTCAGCTCTGTTTTAGCACTGCCTACCATCCCCAAACGGATGGACAAACAGAGCGAGTAAATCAAATCATTGAGGATATGCTTAGGGCTTACTGCTGTCGAGAGCCAAAGAGATGGATCCAATACTTGCCGTTAGTAGAATTTGCTTACAATGCTTCTTACCAGCAGAGCATTCAAATGACGCCTTTTCAGGCATTGTATGGTCATGATTGTCGAAGTCCCCTAAATTTTTCAGATCCTACCCTAAGGGTGGAAGCTTCAAGACAAATGTTGGAGGACATGGATGACCAAATAAGGTCAATAAGACAAGACATACAAGCAGCCAAAGATAGACAAAAGGCATATGCGGATTTGAAACGCCAAGAGAGGGTCTTCGGAGAAGGAGACATGGTCTTCATTCGTGTACGGCCGAAAAAGAGTTCTTTATCTCTAGGTGAATGCAAGAAGCTAAGTCCAAGGTATTGTGGTCCGTATAAAATCCTCAAATGCCTAGGACCCAATGCTTATAAATTGCAACTTCCTGATAACCTAAAAGTTCACAATGTACTCCATATTAGTCTCTTAAAAAAGTATGTACCCAACCCAAATCATGTACTTGATGACCAACAAATTGTAATGCCTAGTCAAGGAGTCCTTGAACTAAGACCGGAAAAGATTTTAGATGTCAGGGAGAGACAATTGAGATCTAGAAACTTGAAAGAATGCCTCGTCCAGTGGAAAGATTATCCCGAAGAGGATGCTACCTGGATGGATGAAAGCTCTTTCAGTCTTCAATATCCCTAGTTTTTCTCGAGATGAGGACATCTCGATTCTTCTAAGGGGGAGAGAATGTAATATTTCCGCAACTGCGTACCGTAAATATTGACGTCCCGCACACGACATAAACCTTGTGCAAAGGTTATCTCTTGCATTGAAATTATTGGCAGTGTAATGTGTGACCCGCACGCGTGAAATGGGATCCTCCGCATTGGTAAATCAAAACCGGGAGTTCAAAACCGCAAGTCTCACAAAAACACCCTCTTGGGAGGGGCATTTTGAGTAATTCAAGGCAATTTTTTTATTTTTCCCCCTTTTTCTCCAGCCGATGCATGGCTGGAGAAGGGGGAGTGTGGGGAGGATGGGGATATGGCAGACGTGGCCTGCATGGGGGGGGGGGGGGACCCATGCAAGGGGGCCCCGTGGTGGATGCCCTCTTTTCCCCCCATGCCTATATAAACACCCCCCTAGCTAGAGGGGGGGAGGCTAGACAGAGCAAGCGCCGTGCAGAAGGGGCGGACTGTGAGAGGGAGGTGGAGGTCGCCGCCGTGTAGGAAGTCGCCAGCCGCCGCCGTGCAGGAAGTCGCCAGCCGCCGCCGTGCAGGAGCCGCCAGGCCACCTCAGTCCGCCCCATCCCCGCCCTCTTCACGACGAACCCCCCTCCTCGTCATCGCTGCTGCCCAGAAGCTTCTTAAGAAGCTTCTAAGGGGGGGCTTCCTTAACCCCCCTTCCCACGACATCTCCCCAAAGGTCCATTCATACCCCCTCCCCGGGACTTTGAAGAGGAGAAGGTGAAGCCCATAAAGACCTCCCACTAGACCCTTCGAAAAAGGCTTTCGCAAAAAGGACTTTAAAGCCGCAAGCCATCCAAGAATCAACTCCGTGCCAACACGGGGTTTTCCCTAAAAGATCTCCTAAAGCCCTTTTCAGCAAGCGCCATTCCGCAAAGGAATCTTCCGCATACGAGGAAAAGGCCAAAGGTCGGGAGGTTGCATTCCGAGGCAAGTAAATCCGTAGACCACAAAGGCAAATCAGAAGCCGACTCTACACCTACGATGGCCCCAAAAAGGACACAAGATGCGACTGCGGGAGGTTCATCTCCGAGTATACAAGTGGATATCTCCCCGACCCCTCAAGTCCAGGTTCTTTCGAGTTATTTTCGCATAAAGAAATGATTAGGCGCGCTTAGTTCATAAGGGAGATTGCATCTTTACGCTTAATTTTAATGCATGTGGAAATTGGAAAAAAATACATTTGGTAAAGTATCTCTTGAAACATTAGGCAAGATTGAAATATGTCATAAATTTGAACGAGTTATCCACCTTAGAAGACTAGTTGCATGTAGTTTCTTTGGTACATTATCAAAGTAATGAGTCTAAACTTAGGGCAAAGAAATGGAATTTATAAGTGCATTCTCTTCCGTCCTAGACATGGTAGGAATAAGCGTGTGCCGCATGTTAGGCAACATCCTCCTCGTAATGATTTCATGAGGCAAGGTTAACACCATAAGATATTATCCGAAAAGAAATAATAGAGTACGGAAATGATCTTATGGACTTGCAAATAGCATGTAAAATGGAATGAGTTAACACTAGCTTTAGTTTGGTATAAACTTCGTTAACTACATTATAGCTAGGAAAATGTTGCGTATTGCATAGTCATCATGCGAAGACGTCATTCATCAGAAGCCGCATTTAGGAAAGGTTGCATGGTTCGTCAAAGCATAAGATTCGAAAGTATAGACTGCAAGGTTGTAGGCATGATTAATAGGTCTTAGGAAAAGTTAGTATCCCGATTATCATGCATTTTTGCTACACCAAGGAAATATAAAATTATCGTGAACCATGTGATGCGTAGAAGCAATAAATCGCATGTTTACGCGTATTGGTGTAGTTGTAACTATTGTTCTCCATTAGATTTAGCTTATTACCTTAGGAAAGGTTCATCCTTGTCGTAAGACAAGTATATTGAGTTGTCTAAATCACCTAAACCACAAGGATTCTTATGGGCATGGTTGGGTCGATATGATAGGTATCCCAAGTGTTAACTAGGGTTTAGTGCAATAAGATTTCGACCTAGTTTTACACTGGTTGCCAAGACAAAACCCGCAAACCCAAAGATCTTACACACGTTCACAAAATGTCGAATCAATTGGATGTTCATGCATAAAATGATCTAAGGTTTTATCCTAAGGATCATTCGTTCTAATGATGAAACTTCGACGGAGTTGCAAATTTCTAGGACCATGGGCCAACATAATTAGGAATGGGTTGGAGGATACCCTAAACCCTGCTACTCGGCTAGAGGTAATTCCGTGGCCGGGGGACGCCATTCAATGGGTGGAATGATCCCGTGGAATGATGCAACACCTGTGCAAAAAGGTTGCAACATCGTATAGACTTGAGATTTGTCCACAAGAGAGTTTTGTCATCTCTCGAAATGAGGTTGGCAAGTTATTGAAAGAATTTAACTTACAAGAGGATGAGTAATCATCCTGTTACTCACTTTTCTTGGGGGATAATTGCCAAGGAAAAGGAAAGTTAGGTATTTGCCTTGAAGCAAATGACCAGACAATAAACTAAAGCGACATGGTCGCTGGAACCTACCACAACAAAAGTATTGGTAGGGTATGACCCTAACCCAAGAATAATAGGAATCTTGTCAAGTTGCAATTGATTCCGGATCGAATGCAGGTTGCATTCGGAGAAAAGGAGTCACTCCTTAACAGTTTGCCAGCTAAACGATCACTGGAAATTGATTGTGCTTGTAACAGTTTAGAAAGCACTGTTTGCATTGTTTGCTCAATGAACTAAAGTATGAGAATATATCTAAATACTTCAGGTTGAAGGCCTGAAGGGAGAGGCAGCTTCAGTTACCCCCGACTGCCTGCCTGACCCTAACCAAGGGGGTTGTTAGCCGCGCCGGGAACGTGGACCGAACCCGCCGCGAGAGGTCTCTCCGTTGAGTTCTACTTGGAGCAGGAGGACGCTTGGGTGCCAGGGGGGGCTCTCGCCGTAAATCCCTCGCCTTCCGGGTCCTGCACAAGAGGCTAACGTGACTCGGGATTGGATCTCGAGGCCCGCATACTAGTCTACGGGCAGAAACTTGGATTAGTGATCCCTGGTGGATTACTGGATAGCCTTCGGGCAGATTATGAATACGCCTACAGGCAGAAACTCCTTGTATTTCAAAGATAAAAGGATAAAATGATAATAAAGAAGTTGTTTGGCATTGTTTTCTTTATGTCCTGTGATAAGATTACGTGAAGGAACCAGTGCATAAGAGGGTTAATTCAAAGAAGCTGTTTGTATATGTCAAACTAATGTGGTAGGTAATTACATAACTAAAACAAACCGAGGAAAGTGCGGAGGATGGACCATGGGTCCGTCCTACGGATGGGTGGTCCCGGTTAGCCGGGAACTTTCCTCAAAGTCTTCGACGAACAGAAGGATGATCAACATCACCGAAACAAGTAATGAGAACGATGACTTGGAATTACCGATTACCCGATTCACGCTGTTTTAGGGGAACGGAATGGGACTATGCCTTTTGGCAAAGAGGTCGAGCCTTGCATCCCTCTCGTTTCCCATTCTCCTTGAACCAAGTGCAGCATGAATCCGCTTCAGACTAGGCGTTTCTGCGTAAAGTAGTTCGATCAGGTCTGACGCTAGTCGCTGTTAGTAAATGACCAAACAATTCCGGTCGATCCTAAGTGGGAACGGCCAGGACACTTCCGTTACGTGGCTGACGTGGAAAGTCCTAGATTGCAAAACCCGCAACATTCCATGGGAGTGCCGGGTGGAGTTTTCTAGACAACCTTTCCGATGGGCTGCTAAGACGTGTTCTAGAGGATTCTAGTGGACACGTTACAATGGCCCATCCCTCCTGCATACATAGCAAGAGGCATACGCATAGCATGTCTAATCAGCCTATGGGTCCAGGATAACAACGGTAGATGGGTCTCGGCTACTCTTTGCATCACCCATATCAACCATTTCGTGCCATATATTGCATGCTCTGATAACATTCCCCACAAGCGACCGGGTCTTGTCTCATTATTGATAGCAATATCCAAACTAGGACCACAATTGAAGAAAAATTCTTCTTTATAAGAAATATTTGCCAGTGAATCTGCAAACTGATTCCAGTAACGTGGAATCAGCTGAAGAGACACTCTCTCAAACTCCTCAAGTAGGGTCATAGCAGTTCGATGATACATACAAAGGATGGGATTCCGCATTGTGTATGTCCCATCTAGCTGATTCAAGATCAATTGGGAATCCCCTTTTACTAACAACCATCGAATACCACCTTTGCTTGGCAATATACAGTCCCATAATCAAGGCTTTATACTCCGCCATGTTGTTACTGAATCCTACCCCGAGATAAGCAGCTAACTTCATCGTCACTCTACGTCGGGGATCTCAGATTACTACTCCAATACTCCCTTTTTTATTAGGGCCCTTGGATGCCCCGTCAAAATATAATGTGTACGTCCACAATGGTTTTACACAGTCTACCATCATGAACTCCTCTATTTGTAATTATGATAGTCAAAATTTAGCATTTTTAGAGGATGAACTGATGGCTCCATCCCACCTTCTTCATTAAACTCAACAGGGATACTTGTCAACACTTGTAAGCAGTGATGGCAAAAGCCTTTGATCTTCCACACAAAGGTTCCCTCCTCTTGCTCTATCACTTTGTATCCTTTGCTCCACCAGAGAAGTTTCCCCTAATGGTATCTCTGCTCCAGATATGGGTGCTCCAAATAAGGAATTAACCACCCCATCAACCAGCTTTAAGCTGTTTTGCGGGTCCCAAATCAGCCCCATCATGGACCTGCAATGCATTTCTCCGTGTTTGCATACTCAAAAATAATAAGGTTTAATATTATTAAGATTAATCTTATTATTAAATTCTACTCCCTGCAGATCAGCTAGTAGAGCCGTAGACCTATTTTTTCCTATCCTGACAATCTTGTAGGGGCCATCCCATCTAGGTTCCAGCTTCCCTGGAAACAGCTCCCTACGTGCATCGTAGTACAGAACTAATTGCCCTTTTTTAAAGGTATACTTCTTTGCTTTAAGGTCATGCAACAGCTTCATCCGACGTTTAGCTACCTCTTGATGTAATAAGCTCTGCAATTTCAGTTCATCCAGGTGAGCTAGGGACGTGAAACGTTCAAAAAGTGCATCCTCATCTCCCAAAGAGTGGTTAATTGCAAACCGTATACACACCAGGCCCTCCTGCGCTAAAAATCGTACATGGCCTTTTTGCTTTTCTTCAATTCCCAGACCCTTCTGTGAAGAAATCAAGGACTTTGATTAGGTCATATTCACTCTCCCTCATCATCAAATACCACCTGCATTGCTTTTTCAGCTGCCTCCACGCTCTTGATACAGTAAGCATAGCCCCAACAGATAGCATCTTCATCTGGCTCTAATGTTGTAACCCGAGCAGGCAAATCATAGGTTCCTCTGTGCTCAAAGCAAGCAAGATGAAAAGCCCTCTCGTAACCCTTTATATATCTTAGTACTCTCTCGTCATACTCAAACCCAGGTTATGCCAATAGAATCATGGTCATCTACTATTGCTTACACTTGGACTTCAATTTCAGACTTGTCAAGCGACCCTTCTCTTTTTGTTCCTTCACTGAGACTGTGGGTTGGTAAAAGGCTTCATTACTGATTGCGATGTCTATTACTCCATATTTATTTCCACCATAGTAGACCAAATCAACTACAATCATAGAAGGTGGCTAGCTGGCTACTTGTGATTGCCAGTTCTCCTGCATAATCGTCTCAACAAACGAACAGCATTTGCTCTCTCCTCAAAAGAGTGCTAACAAAGAAGAGCTTGACGGATAACTTGAGAGCTCGTTGCTTGTGCACTTTTCTTTGATCCTTCCTTCCTTCCTTCCTGATCGCTCTCCTCCTTTTTCCATTGCTTTTTCTTTTCCCCCAGGCTAGACAGTTCGATATTTAACTGCACGGCGGCACATCAGAATTTCCAATAACACTACCCCAAAGCTGCGATAGACATATGCATCAAGCGGGTTTTTAGCCCCTCTTTTCCCCCAAATTCTCTTTTTGTTTGCAGAAGAGCGAATAATATTCGTAGTTAGATCCTTAACTTCACTAGATGCGATTGAGTGAATTTTCTGGGTATCTCCATCACCATGGTTCACATTTTCTGCATCTTTCGCCAAAAAGCTATCTACTTCCCCTTCATCTTCAACATTGGTGCAGTGTTTATCATCAGGTCTATGATGCAAAGATTCTGATGCTATCACTGAATAGCAAACATTTCTTACATCAACATCTTCCTCGTTTCTATGGCCAGTTACAGCTTGACATGTGCTTTCAATAGCAATACAATCTTCTCTCTTGGTATCATTTGTGATTTGATCAAGTATTTCCATTTTTTTTGAAGGATCTTTTCTGACAGGAGTAACCTGTTCTTGTTCACTTTCTATGTGATTAATACAGTCAGCTCCATTCAGACCATAGTCACAACAAGTTCATCCATAGAAGAATCTGTAACATGCACAGGCTCTTCACCTTTGATCCAACTACTCCTCTCTCTAACCACTTCCTCTTCATCTGACTTTGCAGACACAAGCTCTATATGTATTAAGTGGTGATCCTCCATAAAAAGAATATCACTTGATGTGTTCAGGATCTCAGTTTTGTTTTCAGCTGCACCATTCTTACATTCAGTAAATGGGTGAGAACTCTATCTCTCTTTTCTTGAGCAGCTCTTTGCCTCATCATCAACACTTTCCTCATGCTTACCTACAATAGCCTTCAAGCTCTCTGTGGCATATGTGTTTCTTTCACCAGTTGGACAACTCATAACTTCATGGACTGGTGCAAGCACATCATGTTCTTCATTTGGACCTAAAAACCCTTTCTGGTCATTAGTAACAATCTTTGAGATTATCTCAACAACTTCACCAACTTTACCTACAAGCTCAAACTGTTCTTTAAAGCATGTGTTTCATGTCTGAAAATCTACACTCTTCAGGTGTATATTTTCACTCTCAGCTTCAGAACCCCCTTTCTTAGCTGTTTCAACAAAGTCTAGCCCTTTTGCAATGTGATCGGATGAGACAGCCATGTCACCTGCACCTTGCTTTATTAATGTTCTTAACCTGCATAGGCAATGCTAATCCAACCCTATTTCAGCATATGTTCGGCATATCCTCCAATCAAAGAGCTCCATGTCACAACATCTCGATTGGGTAGTGTATCAAAAATAACATGCGCATCTGGTAGGTTTCCATACTTGGCATACATGCCAACTAGAGCATTACAGATAAGTTCCTCTTGCTCCAACCCCCTCTCCACTGTACTGCCCACACAAAACAAAATGCAAACACAATGACTAAGTATGTACAAAGTAACAAATGTCACACACACAACTTTTTGGTGGATTCCACACCTCAGATGCACAACAGTACGACACCGTATAGTTGGCAACTTGATTTTGAGGGGTAACACACACTCTTCCCCATAAACTAATTTAATGGAGTATGGCTGGTAGCTTGCTTGAACGTTGTATTGTACGCCCATATTGCCACATACAACTTCCTATCCCAGTCTCATTTCTTCTCCGAGACTATTTTAGACAAGATACCCACAAGCTGCTTATTAGTACTTTCGACTTGCCCGTTGGCTTGCAGATTATAGGGGATCGTTTTTTAATGCTTGATTTTCCAAGCTTCAGTCAGGCTTTTGATCACTTTATTCAAAAAGTGGGTTCCACGGTCCGACACTAGTTCCTTCAGGGGATCGAAACGGTAGATAATCTGCTCTAAAAGGAAACTTGCAGTCTCTTTTACATTGTCCTACCTCGTCGCCCGCGCTTCTAACCATTTTGTAAAATAATTAGTTGCTACTATAATATACCTCTTCTGAGTAGTAGACGATGGGGTGATAGGACCCACAAAGTCAATGCCCCACTTCTCAAATGGAAGGATAGCCATAATAGGCGTAAGTGGGCGTTTCCTATTCTCTCTGTTGTCATGTCTTTGACAGGTATCACATCTCTTAGCATCTCAAAGGAATCTTGGAATATGGATGGCCACCAATATCCAGCTCTTAAAGCTTTCTGTGCCATCAACCGTCCAGCGAACTGCCCTCCACATGCAGAGTCATGGCACTCTTCCAAGATGAAAGGAACCTCGTCAGGCATCACACATCGGCGATAGATATCATCAACACCCTGCCGATATAGTGTTCCTGCGATCAAGGAAAACTTCAAAACATGTTGTCTAATTTTTCTCTTTTCTGATTTTGATAAATCAACTTCAGTCTCTCTTGTTGATAGATAATGCGTGATAGTAGCATACCAAGATGGGATAGAAGCTGTATCAATTTTAAACATTTCTTCAATATCACTTCCTTCAACCAAAGTCTCTTTCGTCTCCCTGAAATCCACAAGGCATTCCACAATACCCTCCAACCTCAGTGGCTTACTCTTAATCTCATAATCAAATTCCTGCAAAGTGATTAACCACTTTGCCAGACGATCAGGCAGTTGCAGCTTGTTCATAAGAAATCTAAGCCCTTCCGCCTTCGTATAGAAAACTACCTTCTCATAGAGGATGTAGTGCCTAAATTTATTAGTCGCAAAGACCATCTCAAGGTAGAACTTCTCCATGTAGGTGTAGTTAATTTCTGATATGCCCAATTTTTGACTAGCAAAAGCTATCGGATGATACCACTTTTCCTCCCAGATTTGGGCTAAATAGTAGTTGATGCTATGCATGGTGGCTACTGAAAATATGTAAAATACCTCGCCTCTTTTAGGTGCTTTTAAAATTGGTGCTTTTACTAGCTCCTGTTTCATATCCTCGAAAGCTACCTTACAAGGGTCACTCCATACAAATAGACAGCTAAAGGATAATAATTTTGTTAATGGCAACGTCCTTTCTACCAAGGCATTTATAAACCTACGATAGTACCCTATCGATGACAGAAAGCTATGTACCTCTTTCGGAGTGCGTGGTGGACTCATAGAGACTATAACCTTGATCTTTTTAGGGTCAATTGCGATCCCTACTGAATTGACCACATGGCCTATCAATAGCCCATAAGGCACTCCAAAGACACACTTCCGTGGGTTAAGAGCGATACAAAATTTTCTACAGCACTCAAAGCACTTTCTTAAGATAATCAACATCCTTTCCCTCATAGTGGCTGCCCCCAGGTCATCGATAAATACTTTCAACTCGTCTGGGGAGATGTCGCAAAAGGTCTTGTCTGCTGTTTGTTGCCATGATCGAGGTGCATTGCACACACCAAAGGCCATCACATGGTACAAAAAAGCACCAAGGACAGTAATAAAAGTTATTTTCAACTTGTCCTCTTCTGCAATTGCCATCTGGTTGTATCCTGCAAAGCAATCCATAAACGAATATATTTCCCTACCCGCTAATTGATCCAAAATCTGGTCAATAAATGGTAATGGGTAGTAATCCTTAACCGTGTGCTTATTCAGCTCTCTAAAATCTACACATAGTCGAATCTGGTTGTTTTTCTTCTTCCTGATGACAATTGATGAACACCATTCTGTGTGCTGTATAGGGAAGATTAAACCAGCTTTCCATAACTTCTATAACTCCGCAAACAACCCGTCCCTCAATTCAAAAGGCATCCGCCTTACTTTCTGACACACAGGACGACTGCCTTCGTTTACAAGAATAGTATGAACAACCAGGCTGGGAGGAATGCCTCTCAGCTCATCACAACTCCAAGCAAAGATGTCGCAGAATTCTTGAATCAAGGACACATAGTCCTCCCTTTTTGCTGAACTGAGCATGGAACCTAATTTAATTGGTCGTGAATCATTCGGCGTGCCAAGGTCCAACTCAATCACATCCGTGTCTCTTATCCTATCTTGTGGCTCTATCGGCTCATTCAAAGTTATCTGATGAATATCCTCTGCAGTGTACCCCTCTTTAGATTCATCACTAGATGATGTCTCACTACCAGATGGATCATCTGTTGTTTCTAATTCAATAGAGGATAAAGGAGCTCTCTCACTCTGAGGAGACTCAGGGTAAGCATTGACTATTACTCGATTAGTGCCTCTACCTAGAACCACTCGACTAGCGAGTATATCGACTTGAGAGTCTGTTCGTAAGATCCACGGCCTACCTAGCAAGACTCGATAGCTAGGACGTCCTGCAAATCTTATCACCCTAAAGTCCAAGAAGCATTCTACACTTGCAACTGTAACATGGACTTTAGTAACGCAACCTTCTGGTTGCCTTAGACTATCATCAGCCATTCTAAGAAGGGTGGAGCTATCTTTTTGGATGCCTAGACCCAACCTTTCCATCAACTCTAAACTCATGATATTGATGGAGGACCCACTATCTATGATAGCATGCTCCACTAGTATTCCATCCACGTATGTTGGAACCCTAGGGCAATTCTTTTTAGCATGATCAAACCAATCTTCTCCTACTCGTGCTATGCCCAAAGGTTCTACAATATACCCAATATGCATGATCTTCTTGAATTCCTTGCGTACTCCTGGAGATAATTTAATCAACTGTAAGAGGTTTACATCTGGTTTGACTTCGCAAAGAGAACTTGCTAAATCAAAATCATGATAGGTAGCCAAAGCTCTCTTTTCTTACCAAATCATCCTTTCTTTTGGTCTTGGGACTAGCTTTGGTGCTTTTCTTTTAGCCCTTGCCTTCTTTCTTGGCACTTCCTCATCCTTCTTAGGATCGACTTTTTTGTCAACCGGCCTTAGAGGTCTACCTTCCACTCCAGGATTCAGGACTTACGTTCCCTTATCCCCTTTCTTAGGGTTTCCCTTGACCGGTTTTGCATTATCCTTACTCTTTAGCCTTTTGGCCTCTTGTCATGGCTCGTAGGTTAGAGGTTTCAGTGCCCTTGAGGCGTACGGCCTCGATAAGGCTGACTCCATTGCCTTGTGGTAACTCCTCTACAGTGGCCTTTCCCCTTTGCAATATTTGTCTTGGTCCATCATTTTGCTGGAGGTTATTACCTTGTGCTCTATGATTAACTGGACCTGGCTGTTTACTCCCTTGTTGGAGGGAACTAATCTTACTCCAACAGGTAGTGGCGAAATGGCCCGACTTTCCACAAATATCACATTTAACATTTGGACAGTTTCTAGGAAAATGTTGTCTGCCACACCACTTATAGCTGAATCTTGAGGGACCACCCTCTTCAGGGCGTCGACTCCCTATCAAATTCTGCTGCTTCTTCAAGAAATTGACATCAATAGCTATTTGCTGATATTGTTTGAAAATCATGTAGGTGTAGTATTTCATCATATCCTTAACTTCGCCAAGGACATTAGAGACACTCAACTCATAGCCTTGATCGTCTATTCGTCCTTCCACTGGCCTAACAATTTGATTGGGCATTGGTTGCTGACTCATAGGAACAACATTAGGCACTCGACTCATAGCCTTGATCGTCTATTCGTCATTCCACTGGCCTAACAATTTGATTGGTCGCATTGGGAGGAGCTGGCAATAAAGGTACATTTTGAACCATGCTTCCTCTCCCATTAGGGTTATTCATAAGCATCCCTTGACTTCCATTTATCAATGGTAAATTACCTCAAGGTACTAAACCTGCATTAAGATTTATTCGAGAGGAGTAGGCCATTTCTAATTGTGACTCTACTCCTGCACGCGCGATGGCGGTGTCTATATCAGCCAAAGCCACACTGCTCAATTGTACCTGAATATTGAAATCCAATCCATGCAAGAAGTATTGCAATTGGGCAGCCGATAGAATAGGAAATGTAAGTTTGTAACTTACAAAACACTTCCTTAAGCTTCTTGGCATAGGCTTTCACATTCTCATGAGGGTCTTGGCATGTTACATTCAAAACAAGCAACCAGTATTGGCCAACTCTTTCAGGGGCATATTCTCCTCGGAGAGTTGCATAAAATGGTCGATTGTGGTTATGGTTCCAGTCTCTATACTATGATACCATACTGCAGCCCTTCCTTTTAATGTCATGTTAAAGAACATCATAAGATGTCCCTCATCTTGGATGTGGTAATTAAATATTAATCTTTGGAATTCACAAATGTGTAACTCCGCATCTTCTTTGGCTAACCCATTAAAAATGGGCAAAGTCACTCCTAGAGCTGGTAGATCTGGCGTCCTTGCAGGAATTGCAATGGGTTGTGCCATGATGACAATCGGATTAACAATAGGAGTTTGGACTGATGGAATCACACCCCCACTTGAAGTGGGTTGACTTGGTGGAAGAGAGGCAGAACTTGTGCTTTCTTCTACACCTAAAGGACTATGTGCAGTAGTTAGGTTACTAAGACCACTTCCTTTTATGCGTATCAGGCTACTCCTTTGAGGAGAATAGTGACTTACAATCTCCAATCGCCGTCTAGCCCTCTCAGCACGTTCTACTTTTTGTATTTTGGCTTGACGGTCCTTGTCAGACGACATGAACCAATTTTTTGGTCCCTAAAAACCCTAGATTCTAGAACCACCACTTGTTGGCAGCTCCTGGCAAACGCACCACTGATGGGACCTCAAATGGGCCGGCACTGGCTATGGCACTAGCCAGACCTCATACTCATAACAGACAAACACACCCTCATGGCCTCACAGGCCAGGAACAACTATCTGCTGCTAAAGGACTAAAGCCTAATCTATGTGTTTATAGTTTTGTAGTCCAACGTTTCCCTTTCTATAAACTCCACAGAGGGAGAACCATTACACATCGGCAATAAACGCCACGATAATCACATACATGGGAGGCAACCTCTCGGTGGAATCATTGCGGCCCCACTGCAGCTCTCCTACATCGTAGGGATTGGCCCCTTGATGCGCTGCTCAACATATAGAACAAACAAACGAACTCCACTCTTTCATTTTGAAAGTATTCCAGGAAATATCATGTGTCCTTACCAAATGATTCCCCAAAAATGAGCGTCTATCCTATGGCTTAGGTTGCCTTTCCACACTCAAGCATGGGTCGTCATATTCGAAAACAGGTGTTATGCATCCAGTCTTTTGTATTCTGATACCATGATCAACATGCACATGCAAAAGTGGATGATCCTAAAGTGCTCAAACATAATTTTAAATCAAAAACATGTGGTGCACAACCAGGCTTTCCAATGCTCATTCCCTAACCTGTTGTGGCGATGTAAGGATAGAACCGAGACAACACTCGTGCTACTATCCTCTTAATTAAAATACCATGAACAACAATCAGCATGCAAATCGCACCATTCAAACATCCCAACCCCCTACATTTAGGTATTGCTTTCGTTGCATAGGTGTAGA
Source organism: Lygodium microphyllum (assembly GCF_053477565.2). Taxonomy (NCBI): domain Eukaryota; kingdom Viridiplantae; phylum Streptophyta; class Polypodiopsida; order Schizaeales; family Lygodiaceae; genus Lygodium; species Lygodium microphyllum. The sequence continues at coordinate 108,185,200 of NC_141136.1, forward strand.
GGTTCATTTTGTCATGTTTTGATGTATAAAAAGCGATAGATCACAAACTTTGACAAAGGGATAGAGAAAACAGAGGCTAAACCTCATGCTTTTCCACTACCATACATCCACAGACAATCATTATATTTTTTCTTATTTTTGTGAGACGTATTTCTATTTTTTCCCTTATTTTCTCTATTTTCTTGATTTATTTGTCAATAAAATATGCTATTTTTTTATTTTTCTTATTCCAATCACTTTAGCATACTAACATTCAATTTATCTTCCATTTTTCCCCATGGGAACACCTTTTACCCACATGAAACGGAAAAATTACCATTTTACCGCTAAAAAACCGCATTTCGGGTTTTTGCGAATTAAATAGAGCATGTAAATCATTATAAAATCAAAATTCTCTGATACACAGCAATTAATCATGATGCAACTAGCACTCAAACAAATTTTCATTCAATAAGAACATCATTACTATCATAAACCATTAAAAAACTTCTTTTTTCTTCATAAAAATGGTCATATCGTGTTTTTACGAAACCCGAGATGCCTCAAATGACTGCATAACCAGCAGACGGAGCCTCCATTGCCCTCAATCCAATGCTGCATATCAATCTTCAGCATCTCCATCAATCTCCATCACCACTTTCTTCAATCTCCCTCCTCGGTTTCTCCTTCAAGATAGTGCACATGAACAGCCCATAGAGAGGAGAGAGACAGAGAAAGACTAGATTCTGATCTCTTCATCCAGATAGCCATATCTCACGTGAAGACCGGTGATAGAACTAGGACAGAGGGAGAAGTTTCCGAGTATCATCTGTTAGGTAGGTTGCTTGTTGCAGCCCAGAATTCGAATTGTGGGGGGGGATAGCAAAATTTGCGCCGCCATGCTGCTCCACGACATACTACCGCCATTCGTGGAAAAATTGGGGGGGGGGGGGGGGGGGGGTTAAAGTCCCAAAGGGCACCCCCCTTTGGTTCCACCCTTTCAAATCTTGGCCAATTTTTGGCCTCTTCTGCGTCCGGGCTCCGTTTTAGCCTCTGAAAAATCCTGCGCGTCCATCTCGGCATCCCGCATGGCAGTCGTAAAAATTATAAAAAATCCACAAGTGTCGCTCGGGCGCCTTTTTAAAGCCGTCTTTCACTTGGTGCTTAAAATTGTCCTAACTGCAGTCGCCGCCTTCGATGTCAAATATTTTTCCCCTAAATTCTAGATTTTTTGGCAAATTTTAGGCACATCCTGGGCTCAAAACTCCGCTCTCATTTATACATACATCATTGCTTTACATATTCCTTTGGGCTATTTTTTTGCCTTTCTATCATTTTTTCTAGCTATATCTAAAGCCTCATAAAATTTCTCAGGTAATCTCAACTTTATTTTCTCTCCAAAAATGGGATATAAAGCATTCATGAATAGTTTGGTTTTTTAGATTATCTGGTGGCATCTCACCATCTTGCAAAGATCTAGCCAACTCATTTTGCAAAGCATTAAATCTATCAACTATCTTATCAAGAACCTCATCTTGTTCTTGTAGAATTTACATGGCACAGTGGATTGAATCTGAGCAAGGAGTACAGAACACACAACAAATACGAAAAGAAGAGAGATTACTTTAATTTCTAACAAAGTGATGTAAAGATGCTTTGTCCACCCATGTACTTCCACTATGAAGCTTAGATGACAATCCATATAGATGATAGAAAAAAAGGTTAAGCATAGCTGGAAGAACTTTAACAAGGTGAAAGATAGTTTTTTGATAGTTTTAGAAAGGTCCTCCATTTATAACATGGGAAGGTAGTGCTTACACTCGATCATGCAAATTTCTTTTAAGATCTCCCATGCATAATTCTTTTGAGAGATAAAGATTTTGCTAGGCTCTTGCCAAAGATGTCATCCCAATAATAGTGCAACAAGCCCAAGTATGTCAGTTCAAACTCAAAGCAAAAAGCCTTTCAAGTCTAATATATCATATCTTCATAGTCACTTGTAATAAGAAGGTCGACCACATATAGCATAATCACTATAAAATTTTCACCATCCCTGTAAATATATAAATTAGCATCTAAGGCACATATTTTGAAATTCAAGCCTAGAAACAATTTATCTATCCATTGATGCCATGCTCTAGGCCTTGTTTCAGCCCATACAATGCCTTTCTTAACTTACAAACTTTGTTCTCAAAAGGGGGGGCCTCAAACCACCCAATGGATAATTTAATATCCATTTCGTAAACTAGCCACTTCTTATGAGTAGCCACTATCAGTAATGTTCAAATAATGGTCATTCTAGCAATTGGAGCAAATGATTCTTGAAAATCAAATCCTTTAGTCTATGAAAATCCTAGTGCAACTAATTTAGATTTTTACTTTTCTAAGTTTCCATCACCCTTGTACTTCACCTTTCAAACCCACTTGGTGGCAATAATCTTCCTTTTCATTGGGACAATCCACTAGATTCCAATTATAATTCTTCATTATGCTATCATACTTAAGTTGCATAGTTGCTCTCCATGTTGGATCAGTTAGTGCTCCTTCCAAGTCACCTAGCTCCTTTAATTTTGTCAAAATCTCAGCCATCTAGGCCATATTGACCATGTAAAGCAATATTAGTGAGTTTGGGAATCTCCCAATTCCCATTTTTTGAATACTAAAAAGGTGGCACGTGAATAACATGACCATAAGTTTCTCAAAACCATATGATGTGACCTATCATTGGAAATCTTGAAAAATGGAATCTATTGAGCTATAGACCACTTGATTTGGAGTTATAATATTCAAGTTATGGCAAATCCAAAGATTTGACCACGTGTCCCAAACTTATGGGAAATTCCCATATTCCCCAATATGTTGTTATGTGACTAGAAACCTTTTGTTGACTCTCTATTCTTAGATATTTCCTTGGTCCATCCACCTTTTCCTCAACTATAATAGGCATTGTCAAGATTGTGGGAGAGAAGGAAGGAGTCTCGCTTGAAGCTTTCTTGCTTGCACAATGGGGGAAGACACACAAGGGTGGAGGCTGAAAACAGTTTTCCTCTTCTTAGTTGTGTAAGCCAAAAGAACTCAAGTACAAAGAAATAGAAGAACCCTATATATGGGTCTCAAACCAAACTCAACTAACTAAGGTGGCATACTAACTGAGCCACGAACTAGAATAGATAAGGATAGCTATCATGTAGCTATTATTCATGGGCGGTGTACCAACCGCGTCTGCAACTGACAAGTCGGTGACATAAATGCACAACGGTCACCCTGGCGTATCACGAGTGGAGCTCGATATCTCAACACTCCCCCTCGAGCTCAATCCCAATTCCTGCACACCAAGCAGGTCTCTGAACTTGCGCAACTTCTCTGCGCCCAATGCCTTCGTGAATATGTCAGCAACCTGATCCTCTGTGCTGACATAAACTAGATCAATAAGACCTAGTAAAACCCTCTCTCGCACATAGTGATAATGCACCTCAATGTGCTTTGTTCTAGCATGATAGACTGGGTTATTTGCCAAGTGTATACTACTCATATTGTCACAATAAATGACAACTGGCCCATCTGTAGACTGATGCATATCATAAAGTAGCTTATGTAACCAAGCTACCTCACATGCAGCCATTGCTGCACCCCTGTACTCAGCCTCTGTGCTCGACAAGGCAACTGTAGGCTGTTTCTTCCTGCTCCAAGTGACTGCAGCACTCCCAAAAGAGAACACATATCCACTGGTAGATCGTCTATCAGAAATGCTACCAGCCCAATCAGCATCAGTGTATCCATGCAACTGTATTTGAACCCCAGTCTCATAAAATAGTCCATACTGCAATGTGGACTTCACATACCTGAGTATGCGTCTAGCCGCATCCAAATGCGGTTTCCTTGGAGCCTGCATAAACTGACTTACCAATCCAACAGCATAGCTCAAATCTGGCCTGGTAATAGTCATATAAATCAAACTTCCTACTATGCGTCTGTACATAGTAGGGTCTTCTAGAAGCTCACCTGCATCTGCGCTCAGCTTCACATTCTGCTCCAAAGGAACTGAAATAGGCTTACAGCCTGTCATCCCATATTTGGACAGCATGTCCAATCCATACTGCCTCTGCAAGAGCTGTATCCCACTTGGTGATCTAATCACCTCAATGCCCAAGAAATAACGCAGCTCTCCCAAATCCTTCATCTCAAACTTCTGCTTCAATAGCATTTTCACATGAAGGATATCTTCATCACTGTCACCTGTCATAATCAAATCATCAACATAAATGACAAGTAGCATAATACCTTTCTCTGTTTTTCTCACATAAAGTGAGAAATTTGCCTTGGAAATCTGAAAGCCAATAGTGACAAGATACTGTCCTATCTTGTCAGACCATGCTCTAGGTGCTTGCTTCAAGCCATACAAGGCTTTCTTCAACCTGCAAACAAACTCAGGATGAACATCATGCACATAACCTGGTGGCTGCTCCATATAGACCTCTTCTTGCAAGTCACCATGCAAGAAGGCATTCTTTACATCCATCTGATGTAAAGACCATTCCTTTGATGCAGCCATAGCAATGACTGCTCTTACGGTTGCCATCCTTGCAACCGGACTGAATGTTTCTTCATAGTCAATGCCATATGTTTGTGCATACCCCTTGACTACTAATCTTGCCTTGTATCTGTTCACAGAACCATCTGCATTGTGCTTCACCTTATAAACCCACTTACAGCCAATTGCATTCTTACCTTTAGGCAAAGGTACCAATTCCCATGTAGCATTTGCTTCCAAGGCATCCATTTCTTCATCCATGGCTTTCTCCCATTTTTCTTTTCCCATGGCTTGCTCAAAAGAAGTGGGTTCTGGTTCCTGTATCACCTTGACCATATATGCATAGTGAATGGCTGTAAATCCATCATATTTCAGCCTATCCACAGGATACCTAGCTCTCGTAGACCTGCGCAAAGTAGGTTCACTCCCAGGTGCTCTCAAAACATCCCTGGTCTTCCTTACTCCAGGTGTAACAATAGAAGGAATACCCAACTCATCATCAATGCTCTGCTCTGAGCCACTGGATTCACCATCCACATAAGAGTGACCTGCATTCACATCAAACATGGGCTGATCAACTTTCTCTTTTCCTTTTCGTGATACCTGCATACCACTATCTGCATTGCTTTGAGAAGAATCTCCTGATCTCAATCTGCCTGTCCATGGCGAAGAATGTGAACCACTGCTAGAGGACGCTCCAGGTCCACTAATATTTTGTGACTGCTGCTGTGAATTTTGTGCAGCATTACCATTTTGTGCATCTACATCATCAATCACATTTACTGGTTTATACCAGCTACTCATCTCATCAAAAACAACATCTCTGCTCACTGTAAACTTACGAGTAGAAGGGTTATAGCATCTATACCCTTTTTGCTGCAGAGAGTAACCAATAAAGATGCACTTCTCAGCTTTTGGATCCAACTTGGATCTCAGCTCATCTGGCACATGTACATAGGCAATGCAACCAAAAATTTTCAAATGAGAAATATCTGGTTTCCTACCAGTATACCTCTCCTCTGGAGTCATTCCATGTATTGCTGCAGTGGGAGTCCTGTTCATTATGTAGACTGCTGTAGCAACTGCTTCAGCCCAATAAAAATCTGGCAAGTCTTTTTCATTGAGCATGGCACGAGATACCTCTCCAATATGCCTGTTTTTCCTTTCTGCAATTCCATTTTGTTGTGGGGTATAACTGCATGAATATTGCTGCTTTATGCCATGCTCCCGCAAGAACTTTGCAAACTCATTTGAGAGGTACTCTCCCCCTCCATCTGACCTCAGGCATTTTATTTGCAGACCTGTTTCTTTTTCAGCCATAGCTTTAAGGGTTTTGAAATGCCCAAAAACTTCACTTTTCTTTTTCATAAAATACACCCAAACTTTTCTGCTATAGTCATCAATAAAAGTGACAAAATAATGACAGCCTCCAAGAGATGCAGCTTTAGTAGTCCACACATCAGAGTGGATTAATTCCAATGGCTTCTCACTCTCTTGAACATGTCTAGGAAATGGTTTCCTTGCATGTTTTCCAAACTGACAGGCTTCACATACCTTATGCATTTCTGCAACCTTGAATTTGGGCAATCCTGCAACAATATTTTGGGCCTGCATTGATTTAAGTCGCTGTACATTAACATGACCAATGCGTTTATGCCAGATATCAATATCTGCAACTACACCGGTCCCATGTGCAAACATTGCTGCACTCAATTCAGACATGTCTGCATCCAATGTAAACATTCTGCCCTTCTTCTTTCCTTTTGCTATCAAGCGACCTTTATTTTTCATATCCTCAACAAAGCATCCATGAGGATTAAATCTGACCTGCAAGCCCTGTTCAACCATTTGACCAACTGAAACCAGATTCTTGGTGATATTCGGGACATGAAATACATCGGACAGGTATTTCTTTTTCCCACCCTGCATAGACAAGGGAATTTTTCCAATCTGCACAATAGGATGTGCAGTATCATCACCAGTCTCCACAAATCCTGGTTTTTCCATTTTCTTTGCATCCTCCATCCATTCTGCATGACCTGTCATGTGGTTTGATGCACCTGAGTCAACATACCATACATCATTGCTTTCTTCTGCACTTGTCATAGAATTGTTCATGTGCTGCACCATGAACAAATGCTCATTTCTGTCATCACCCTGTCTACTAGAAGATGCATAATTCCCTTGTTGCAGTTTTCCATTCATGATGTCATTCTGCTTTTTATAGCAGTCTTTAGCCATATGACCCATTTTACCACAGTAGTAGCATTCAACATTACTGTTTGCATTTTGGCCTCTTTGCCATCCACCACGACCTCTTTGGCTCCCCCTGCCTCTAGAGTTACCACGTCCTCCTCCATAGGACTGGTTTTCTTGAGTTTGCTGCATATTCTGATTTCTGCCACGGCCTCCAAATCGGCCTCCTCTACCTCTGCCTCTACCTCTTCCAGCATTTGAGTAGAAGACAGCTTCTTTTGAAGTTCCTCCTGAAGAAGATGCACCACCATTTCTCTGTTCCTCAGAAATTAGAAGAGCAATCAACTCCTCAAAATCAGGAAATCTTTCACGAACTGAAATGGATGTCCGAAACTGTGCATAATCCTTTCCTAGACCATTCAAGGTCACGGAAACTAAATCATCATCTTCCACTGGCAACCCAATGGAAGCAAGTGCATCTGCAATCTTCTTCACCTTCATGTGGTAGTCGTTGATGCTCATACTTTCTCTTTGCACATTATGCAACTCTTGCTTGAGCTGCATTTTCCTGGCTTGCGTATTTGTGCTATACATTTTTGACAAAGTATCCCATGCCTCCTTTGGCGTACTTGCATCCTGAATATGCACAATCATAGAGTCTGAAATACTGATAGACAGCCAATACATAACTTTCCTGGCTCTCTCATGCCATGTTTTAAATGCCTGCATTTGTTGTTGATTGGGAACATCAGGAAGAACTGGTTCTTCTTCATTTCCTGCAACAAATTCCCAATATCCTTTTCCCATAAGGAAATTCGTCATTCTAAACTTCCATGCCTGGAAGTTGTTCTTGTCAAGCTTTTCAGTGACAATCTGTGAAAGAGAATCAGACGCCATTACAGAATACTGCAAGAAATTCTGTCACTGCAAAAAACACAGCTTCACCCTCACAAGGGCAAATCTGCAAAACTGGCGAAAGTGGTATTTGACCACACAGTCACTTCCTAGTGACGATTTTGCATAAACAGGAACCAAGGATGATTCTGAAACTCCCAATGTCTCTGCGCACAAGCATACGATGCAATTTCTACAGTAACTTTTCACCGACCTGTAGAACAGTGGTCGCACAGCATAAAACTGAGCCTTTTCTTGAGTGCGTGCAGAAAACTTCCGTCTGCAAAACAGGCCCCGAAATGGCCTCAAATCAAAAAAACAAGGTCGCCAAGGGCTAAAGCCCTTTCCCGCAGCATATATTGCCCTCTTGCTTCACCGCGAAGGGCGTCTCAACCTGAGACAATGCACTCCTGCAATTTCCGGCTGTGCTACCTGCAGAGATCTGCTCCCAAAACAGGAAATGAAAGCAACACTGCTCCTCTTACCAGACCACCGCGAGCTTGGCTTGCTTTCTTGAGCTCCTTACCACGAACAAGGCTCTGATACCATGTCAAGATTGTGGGAGAGAAGGAAGGAGTCTCGCTTGAAGCTTTCTTGCTTGCACAATGGGGAAGACACACAAGGGTGGAGGCTGAAAACAGTTTTCCTCTTCTTAGTTGTGTAAGCCAAAAGAACTCAAGTACAAAGAAATAGAAGAACCCTATATATGGGTCTCAAACCAAACTCAACTAACTAAGGTGGCATACTAACTGAGCCACGAACTAGAATAGATAAGGATAGCTATCATGTAGCTATTATTCATGAGCGGTGTACCAACCGCGTCTGCAACTGACAAGTCGGTGACATAAATGCACAACGGTCACCCTGGCGTATCACGAGTGGAGCTCGATATCTCAACAGGCATAGGATTATTACAATCATAGATATGCCTCGCCCATTGTTGCCACGATCACACTTTTCTAGGGGCATGATTGCAAGTTGGTGAACTTTTTCTTCATCATCCAAAGAGGATGCTTCCTCCTTGGGGGTAGGGATAGCTCTTGGGATAGGTTCATAGTGGACTACTTCTTCATTGGATGATAAAGTGGAAGAACTTATATTCTCCTTTTCCATTGTATGTGGTTGCTCCTTGAACACCACATCACGGCTTGCTATGATCTTTCTTGCCTCTTGGTCATATAATTTGTAAGACTTTTGCTCATCATTATAACCCAATAATATAAATTTTATGCTTTTTAGATTTACCTTGTTTCTCTTATCCTTTGGAATATGTCTGTAACATTCACATCCAAAAGTTCTAAAATGTGAGATAGATGGTTTCCTACCAGAATAGGGCTCGTGAGGAGTTTTACGATTAAGAGCCTTTTTGTAACTCCCATTGAGAATGTAGATTGCAATATTGACCACTTCTTCCCAAAACTAGTTCGACAATCCCTTGCCCTCAATCATGTACCTTACCATTTCAAGAATGGTGCGATTTCAGCATTCAACAATACCATTCTATTGAGGTATATGAAGCATCATCAATTGATGCTTAATCCCTTTGCTCTTTTAAATGTCTTCAAACTCCTTTGAGTTGAACTCACCACCACCATGTATTCTAAACTTTTCCACACTTTTCCATATTTCATTATCAACAAGTTTTAGCCATTATTTAAACTTACCAAAATCTTGAGCCTTATCACAAAGAAAGTACATCCACATCTTCCTACAACCCATAATCTATAGTACCCTTTACATATCTCATGATCCTCTTGGCTCCATCAAAATGCGGCTTGCAAGGCTTTTACATGAATTGACTGATCAGCCCCATGACATAGCTCAAGTCAGGTCGCAGGTAGATCAAGCTGCCCACCATCTGACCATGCATGGTAACATTCTCTATCTCAGTCCCAACATCAATGTGCAGCTTGATGTTTTGGTCTAGGGGTGTATCTATAGACTTACATTCAGCCATATCATACTTCTGTAACATGTCATAAGCATAATTCTTCTCTAATAACCGTATTCCTTGAGCCGTAGACACTACCTCCATTTCCAGAAAATATTTCAACTCACCAAGATCTTTGACTTTGAATTCAGCCTGCAACAATGACTTTATTTCAACAATCCCGCTCTCATCATCTCCAGTAATGATTAAATCATCAACATAGACAACTAGAAACACATAGTCATGATCTGCCTTCTTCACAAATAAACTGTGATCTACATCACCCAATCTAAGTCCATGATGATGTAAATAACTGGTAATTCAAGCATTCTAAGCTTTGGATGCCTATTTCAGCCCATATAATGTCTTTTTTAGCTTGCATACATGTCTCGAAAAATGGAGATGCACATAGCCTTTAGGCTGCTCCATAGAGACTTCTTTTTGTAAGTCACCACTTAGAAATGCATTTTTAATATCCATTTGCCTTAACTTTTAGCCTTTAGCTGCTGCCAATGCAATGACTATTTTGACTGTTGCCATTTTAGCTACAAGGCTGAAAGTCTCCTCATAGTCAAGGCCATAGTGTTGTGCATATCCTTTTGCAACCAGCCTGGCCTTATAGCATTCCAATGGCCCATCTGACTTGCATTTAACCTTCTACACCCATTTGCAGCCAATGGAAACTTTTCCTTCAAGCAACTAAATCAAATCCCATGTTCCATTTTCAGCCAAAGCTGAATACTCTTCATCCATGGCAACACACTAGTTCTCATCTACAATTGCCTCATCAAACCCAATGGGTTCTTTGAAACCTGTCATCTTAGTCATATAGGTGTAATGATGGGCTGAATATCTAGTCTATGTAAGTCTATCAACTGGTCTTCTAACCCTTTTAGATCTCCTCAACTGTGCTTCACTTTGAGCTTGCCTCTCATGAGATAGTACATACCGATTCTACCTTGCACTAGGCGTCATAACAAAAGGAATCCCCAACTCATTGTCCAAGCTATCACTGTTGGATGACCCATAACCTATAGTAAGTGGACCTATTATATCCTCAAACATCTTTTCTTTTCTCTTATCCAATCTTCCCCTCACTCACATGCCCGTGTCAGTGGACATAGGAGCGCAATTCGAAAACCATCCTGACCAAGGACTTATTGTAGATGACACATCACCCATCGGACCACTTATAGATGTACTAATGGTAGGTGTATTTCAGCATTACTTGTGTTGGCTAATCCATCAATAGCCACTACAATTGGATTTCCATACCAAGAGGCCAACTCGTCAAAGACAACATCTCTTCTTATCAACGTCTCATGAGTAGATGACACATAGCATTTATAGGCCTTTCTATCCTATGCATAACCCAAAAACACGCTCTTGATAGCCTTAGGATCCAATTTCTTCCTCTTTTCATCAAGAATATGCACGTATGCATTGCAACCAAATACTTTTATGTGCCTAATGTTAGGCTTATGTCCATACAACCTCTCCTAAGGTATTACATCATGAAGTCTTGCTGTAGGGGTTCTTTTCAGCACATATATAGCAATCACCACAGCTTCAGCCTAGTAAGCATTAGGAAAACACTTTTAATTTAGCATAGCTCTAGCTGAATCCATCAGTACCCTATTTTTTGTCTCTGCTACACTATTTTGTTGTGGTGTATAGCTGCAAAGTAGGATGTCTTCTGATCCCATACTTTGCAAGATATTTGTCAAACTCTTTAGAGACATATTCTCCACCTCCATCTGACCTAAGACAAGAGATATAGTATCCCAAATCATTTTCAGCATGCTTTTTGAAATCTTTGAATGCATCAGACACTTCATCTTTATGTTTCAATATGTACAACCAAGTGTACCTACTAAAATCATTAATGAAAGATACATAATAACGAGCAACTTCAAATGAAGCCTTATGAGTTGGACCCCAAACATCAAAGTGTATCAACTGCAATGGTCTCGAGCTATTCTTCACATGTCTCATAAATGGAAATCATGCATGCTTTCAAAATTGAGATGCAGGACATACATGGCCAAAGTCATTATACTTGAATTTGGGCAATCTAAGTACCACTTCCTTGTGCTATATAGCTTTCATATTTTGTACATTAACATGGCCAATCCTGTTATGCCAAATCTCAACATCCCAAATAGCACCCTCATCATGTGCAAACATGGCTGCCTTAAGTTCTGGAATGGTTGCATCCAATGTAAACATCTTGCCATCCCTTCTACCTTGAGCAATTAATTTGCAGCCATTACCGTATTCTTTAATAAAGCAACCATCTTTATTGAATCTAATTGGCAGATTTTATTTTACCATCTGTCCCACTAACAAGAGATCCTTAGTTATTGACAATACATGCAATACATCATGCAGGCTCTTTTTCTTGCCATTAGGCATCATCAACGAAACAACTCCTTTGTGTTGAATGTCATGTTGGGTGTCATCCCTAGTACAAACATAACCATGTGAACCTGCAACCACCTCATCAAACCACTCTTCATGGGGTGACATATGGTTAGAAGCCCCAGAGTCAATGTACCACCTCTCATCTCTATTCTGCCTAGGTGCATTCTTGGATACATGCTGCGTGGCAAACAACCTGTCACCGTGCTCATCATGAGCACCGCTAGAAGACTCATAGTTTCCATGTTATCTACCCTTAGCCTTCATATCTACTTTCTTCTTATGACAATCCTTTTCAATGCACCCATATCTGCCACAATAATGACAGTCCTTATTCTGTAGGACTAATTCAACTGCTAGGATCTCCCCCTGCCTCCTTGCAGGCCAACAAGTTTCATTGACCAACTGAAGTCCATGACTGTTTATGATAGTTTTATGCAACCAATTCACTATTAAAACTAGGATATTTCAGCCCTTCAACATCTCAAAACCATCCACAACATGTGGCACAACCTATAGGCACATTAGTCAATACATAGACCATATAGTTGCTTTAACTCTGTCTTATGCAACCTTACTATCAGAATACATACATGTAGTCTAAAACCTGTAAACTGTCCATGACCAGTAGCTGATTCATAGATAAAACTAATATGTATACATGTCATATATGCTCCAAAACTTCAAAGACATCTACTAATACATGTAGCAATCCAAATATAACCATACGGGCACAAATCAGTGCATAACCAGCAAGTACAAGTGTCAAAAATCTTTTTCATAGGTTGCAGTCAACAAATACTTAGCCAAGAAAAGTTTATTTAGCTCAAAAATATCTTTAAATCACTGTATACATTTTCTTTAGTCTGTCGGGGTCAATACATGACCATACATACAACCATAGACACTCTGTCTTCAAGGAGCAAGGTCATGGATTGCATTCCTTGCTTGTAACCAGCCAAGACACTTTAAATGCATTGGTTTTCCGCTCTAGAATTTAGTTTTTCGTAGCACTCAATGCTTGTCTTAGTCCTTTAGACATTCGATAGACATACCCCAAGTCATACATTTAACATGAACCAAGCAATGTCATGTAATTCTTCAGGTGTAGACAATGCTTGTTGTCCACAGATTCATGATAGTTTTTAGGTTGTAAAAGACTCCCAAATCTGAGTGTTATTGTCAACAAACTTCAGCTCCAAGACAAAAGAACAATGCATATGTCCTCTAGGGTATATATCTATACTTCACTGAGGCTTTCTAAGCATGACATAGAGCTCCAAGATCATGTCAAGGTAGCATACATGCTATGTATTCTCTATTAAAATAGTTCACGACTAGATTTCAAATCTGTACATTCATGTCTCAGTTCATAATTGAGCCCTCTCGAAATTATTTGCATACAATAGTCTTCAAGCACCTTTCAAAGGGTGTGGGCAAGCATTTAACCACTTACTAGCCACTTTATGTGGTGTCTTTGCAATCATTGAGGTTCAGCCTACAACAGGCATAGCCATGCTGACAGGTCCAGATGTTTTTGTTGTTTCTCGTGTAGTTGATGATGGAAAATGCACCCTTACAAGTGCTCAAGGAAGCCTTAGCAAGCTCCTAAACAAGCTACAGACTATGCTTGAGCAATGCCAAACTCAATGTCTCAATCAATGCATACCTTTCAAGAAACAATGGCAGCCTACCTATCTTCAAGGAACCTAGTTCTTCACTTTCTCTAGGTCTTCTTCATTACTGCTACTCTAGAGATCCCACCTAACACGGCTCTGATACCATATTGGAAGAGAGGGAGAGATAGAGAGTGGATCAAAACCATGAGCTTCAGCCCATCTTCATTATCTTCTCATTCACTATTCCATTATATGACTACACACTGAAAGAGAGAGTACAATAGGTTTTACACTAACCATCATGTAACTATGGTTGGATCAAGTCTACACCAACTTATTCAATGTCACACACATGTACAGTAGTATCCCGTTAGTCAAACAAACATAAAGCGATACGGGTAAAGCTTGATTTCTAACACTTTTGGCAAAGCCTTTCAGGGTTTTCATAAAGCATTCCAAGAAGAGCATCCATCACATATAGATGTGTCCCACAATCTCCACTTCATCTACAAGATGCACCAAGAGGTGGGTTTATATCATGAGCATGCTTATGGGAAGGTACTTCTCAAAGAGACATCAGTGAGGTCCATTGCACTAGATCCAACAAATTATAAATTGCCCTGCATATTTTTGGAGTGAGGTATCCAACGATCATGATCAGTAGTACAAACGGCCACAAATGAAGAAGAATTGCGAGTATCGACTAGACATCAAATAGGAAAATATGCAAGCCACTTACAATCAAAGCTAATACAGACCTGACATATCTTATGCCAATCATGGGATTTTAGCCCTAATAGTTAGTCATCTTTAGAAAAAGTGGATCTAAGGGAATGCATCACACCCGACGGGGTGTGGATAGACCTGATAATTTGCTTCACAATAATGCACTATTCTTTAATGGATAGAACCGAAGGAGCGTGAGGTAGTTGCAAGCGACCATCAGTGCTCGACTGTCGCCAAAGGGCCTCCATCTTGCCTACCTCCTTCAAATCCATTCGTGCCCTTGCAACGTCTCTCTTTCCTATAATGTGGTCTCATAATAAGACACCCACATTCTTGAAAATATGCATGGGATCCAACAAGTGGTTGATCTGTATGGGTCCAATGTGGCAACTCGTAGAAAATTGAGAAGGGCCACATTCCATTTGGATGTGACTCCGTGTTGATCATTTTCAACTCGTACAAGCTTTGAGTATTCATTCGTGTTGGAGGTCCTGTCCTTGATATACCATCTTCATTCGTGTTGGAGATCGTGTCCTTGATATACCATTGTGTGGAAGGTCACAAACCATGAAGAAGATGGTATATGAAGAAAGTGGCATGTCCTTGATATACCATCTTCTTCATGGTTTGTGACCTTCCACACAATGGACATGCATGATAACCTGAGGTAACCAGACTTGTCCCATCACCCCTATTTAGTCAACACAAACTTCAATGATCTATGTTAGATATCACCAATGAGAACGAAAGTCTACTTACCTCAGCACTCCCTCAATTCACGAAAGTCATGCATTATCAACATGAGAATGGCTTGTATATTGGTGGACCATCGACCATCGTGCTTGCTCATAACTTCCACGGCAATCCCCTTCTCCCACAAAATCTTAAGCTCATTATCTAATGGATGGAGATAGACATCCATATTCTTGACTTTGTAGCACCCACAAATGAGCAAGCGAAGGATTAGGTATCCTTTCTTCGTAGAAAGCCATGGTAGGATGTGATAGTTAACAGGGACTATAGGAGGCCACACACTGTAAGAAGTTGAGTGAAGACCAAATGCATTCATGCCAATCATAGCAAGACCAAGCTAAAGATTCCTTGGCTCTCGTGCAAAGCCTAGAAAGGTAGAGTCAATGTGGCTCCATGCATGTGAATCCACTGATATGCATTGGACTTCATCTGTGGATCTATTCTGTGCATGCCACATTGTCAAGCTCGCCATGCCCAACATACGAAACATGTGATGTATACGTAGTGTAAGTGGAGAGTGTCTAAGAACTTTCTAAGGGATGGTTTGCCCTTGCAAGTCCTATCGATACCTGTGAGCACTACACTTTGGACATGTCTCCATAGTCTTGTAGTCTCCTCGAAACAACACGTAATCGTTGGCACATGCATGGATGATGTTGTAGTCCATGCCAAGATTTTGTAAAACGTGTGGCACATCATCACGAGACTCAGGCATGGTATTTTTAAGTGATAATATATGATACTTTAGCAACCTGAAAAAAATCATAAAACACCTTGAAAAATAATAAGTGTTTTTTATAATGGACTGAAAAAGATCAATGAAGCATACATAGAATGCACCGAACAACTCACTCACACTAGCATTGCTCCACTTGTATTTTGCATGTATACTTAAGGAGCGCAAGCAGCGTCTTTAGGGAGCAAGATACTTGGCACCCATCATATAATGGTATGGACACATCCTCTTGTGAAACTACATGGATCTAGAGCATGGCTATGGTGGTTCAAAGACGGGGAAAAGACTCATGTAGACATAGACTTAGACACTAGCTGTCACACAAGTGAATTAGGTTTCAAGATTGATACTTGAACTCATAAACACAATCTTGTGTGTGTGGACAATGACACTGACACTTTACTGAAAAGAAAAGAGTACTATCATTGCATTAAGAAAAGGAAGCAAGTACAATGCTTTATAGGAAAGTAGTAAATTGCAATAGGCTCCACTTTGCATATGGGATAGGTAAGCCTGCATGTCCTTAGCCCTCAAGCTCCATACAAAGAGGTTGTTTAGTAGGTGTGATTGTTTGAATCTCAACACCCCTTCTCAATCACAACCAGAAAGGCACAAACTGTGTAGAGGCTGTAATGAGAACCACCTGCAAAGTGTGGGCACACCACAAATATGGTAGACACCAGAGGCTGTTGCAGAAAAAAGCTAAGTGTGGGCACCAAAACATGGTGGACATCCAGAGGCTATAACAGGGGCCTCAGAAAGTGTACAGGGACTATAATGCCAAGTTACATGGGGAGTTTACAAAGCGTACGTTTGAGACATTAGGGCTAGGAAATACAAAACTAAAAAAGTCTATCTGAATAGAAGGGCTGATGAGGTTTGTCCTTCTCCTAGTGGTCTTCTTCTTCCTTTGCTCCATTTTCTTCTTCTTCTTTGACTGCAACTAGATAGGCCTTTTGGGACCTCTTTCTTGCACGACAGAACTTCACGGTGTGTCCGGTCCTTTTGCAAAAGTCACAGAAGAGCTGATCCTTCTTGCCTTCGTACCTGTTGCCAACATATAATGCATGCTCATCTCTTGAGGTACTTGGTTCTTCCTTAGTTTTTAGCTTCTTTTCCTCTTCTAACAGTGATGCCTGGATATCAACAAGTTCAGGATTTGGCATGATGACTAGAATTGTTGATACATTATTATATTCAGAAGGAAAACTCTTAAGTAGAACACCAAAGCAAACATCTTCTTTCATTTTAATGTTGATTCCTACAAGTTGGGTTAGAAGTTCTTCCATATAATTTAGATGTGTGGCAACTGATGTGCTGGACTTCATTTCAAGCCTGAAAAACTCAATCAAGAGACCATACTTTGATGATTTAGACTGTGCACCAAACAATGTGTCAAGTCTCTTCCATGTATCCTGTGAGGTCTCACAGTTATCCACATGGTGGATATAGCTATCGTCTAGCTCCAGTTTGATAATGGCCTGGGCTCTTGTCATCATTCTTTTGCCATGTAGTTGCAAGGTCCACATCCCGAGGTTTCTTCTCTTTGCCATTTGTGATGGCCCAGAGATCCTTCTTCATCAAGATGAATCTTGATGCGGGTTTGTGTAATATTCCCGCGATAATATTTCTAAATCCCATGATACTCACACGGTCTCCACGGGCCAAATTGAGACTTAGAACTATGGATTATTGAAAACACATGCTCTTCATACGAACCACCTCTTAGGAGACCAAAAGGATAATTTTTTTAGAAATAAGACAAATATTTTTTGAAGTATCCCTCTCTCCCCCAACCGACAATCATGCTAGAGGAGAGGGATATAGCAAGAATGATTGAGCATCCTTGCTGGATGCCAGAGGAGGGAGGGGGGTAAATCCCATGCATTGAGCTGCGTGGGGGAGGGAGGATCCCCTCCCCTCACCTATATAAGCCTTGTGGGGGGGGGGGGAGGTGAAGCATGGTAGAAGCCGTCACGCTGCCATTAAGGAGGGGAGAAGGTCGTGTTGCTGACGTCGTGGAAGGGGATAAGAGAGTTGCCAACTGTCGTCGCTGCCGCCAGAAGAACTGCCTGCCAACATGTCGCCTGTGGACCAAGCCACCATTGCCACTCGTTAGCTCGCCCTGCCGCCCTCTTCATTCCCTTAGAAGCTTCTAAGAAGCTTCTAAGGGGGCTGTCATAAGCCTCCTTTCATATTGCAAGCCCACAAATTCTTTTTTGTGGGTTTCCCTCATAGCCCTTTTTCATGTGGGTTTAATAACACCACCCCCCGTGATCCAAGAAAACCCCCTTTCCCATGGATCCCCTCCAAGTTTTTAAAAATCCCATTAAGCCTTTCTTTTTTTCCCCCTCGCGTTCTTAAAGGTTCATTTTAAACCTCGGGGTATCTTAGAACCCCCTTTCTATTCGCCTTCACAAGACACCCTCTTTCCCCCCTTTTCCATTTCACCCAAGGCCCTTTAAAAGCTCATTTAACCCGAGAGTTAAGGCCGTCTTCCCCCCCTTTGGGTTCCCCATAAGGTTCCACTAGTCCGAGTTTAAGGAGGAAACCTATAAAGCCTTCTAAAGCTAGTTCCAAAAGATGGAGAAATTAATCGAGGCCAAATCACAAAAGAAGTTTCGCATGCGAAGGAGAAAGCCAAGATCATAAATCTGCATCCAAAACAAAAAGGCCGCATTCGCGATGGCTCCTAAGAAAGCACAAGGCACAACCGTAGGAGGATCGTCTCCTAACATCCATGTGGGCATTTCACCACAAGTCCAGGTTCTTCTTCCTAAATTTGATTAACGTCGTAATATTTCAATTATGCATGGATCATTTGAGGAATAAGGATGTATGTTTTTTCGATTGAAAATACTTTGGCTAATAGATCACAATTGAGGGATTCGGTCATTAGTATTTTTCTATAAAACGAACAAAATAAAGTGAGCATAAGATTTCTATGCAAGTGGTTTTTATGCATTGCAAAGTAATGAGATTATATTAATTAATGTCCATTTTTACAAAACGGAATTTTGATAGTACAGTTCGATTGAGCATGGAAGGAATAAACCACATATCGCATTATTGAACATCTTTTTCTAAATGATTCTTAAAGAAAGTTACTAGCAACCATAGGAAATTGCTAGGGTTGCATGAAGAAGATTTAACTCTAGGCAAGTGGCCTAAAAACTCAAATCAACGAAATGTTGTGTAAGTTCATCATACGACAAATTCATTTGGAAATGAAAGTAGAAAAAGGCTGCATGTTTAAACATAAAATCCTAAAGCTTAGTAGCATGAATCTTGTTCGCATGTTATAGGATGATGAATTGAAATTATGCTATAACTTAACCTATGCTTTGATCTTAACCCAAAAAGTTAGGGTTTGTAAATCAACCTATATGTAGACAATGAATCATATGGTTATGAAAATGGTAGCGTAATTATCTTCAAGAATAGACAACTTAAATTGGTTTAAACCTAAACACCTAAACCACAAGGTACTCGTTTAGGAAGGGTCAATTCAATGCAACATATCCCAAAGAGCTAACTAGGGTTAGCACGTTGAGGACATTACCTAATCCCTCTTATTGCTAAAGCAGAAACTCTTAAACATAAAGATTTGGCCACATTCACGGAATGTAGGGACAATAGGACATACTTGCAAGAGACGATCTAGGGTTTCTACCTTAAGGATCTCTCGCTAAAAAGATGAAACTCGGTTTGAACTTGGAACCCTAGGACCGACAATGTTGGCCTAATGCAATCAGGAACGGATTGTTATATCTAATCATGATTTCTTAAATATAAGACTCCATTCGATGGGTAAATAGTCTAATAGATTTAATGCGACACTTGTGCAACAAGTTGCAGATTCGCATGATCTTGTGATTTGATCACAAGGAAATGGCCAATTCCTTGGAAAGAGATTGGCAGATTCTTATGCAAGTTATCTTGCAAGAGGATGAATAATCATCCTGATATCGTACCTTTCTTGGGTAAAGTGACCAAGATACGGGGATTAGATATTTGCTTGAAAGCAAAGGACCAATCAGTAAAACGGAATAACATATGTACTGCCAATTGAACTTAAGGTATTGATTAAGTTGGGTTAATGAGGTATGGCCCTAACCCAAGGATATAGGGTTAACAAACAAACCTTTGGGGATCTTGCCAAGTCGCAATTGATCTGAGATCGAGTGCTGGATACATTCGGAAAGAAGGATTTGCTCGTTAGCAATTGGCCAAAATAACGACCACTCGAAATGATTGTGCTTGTAGTAGTTTAGAGAGCACTATTTTTCTTTGTTTTCTCAAGGAATTAAAGGATGAAAAGATATCTAATGCTTTAGGTTGAAGGCTTGAAGGGAGAGGCAGCTTGAGTTACCCCCGACTGCCTGCCTGACCCTAACCAAGGGGGTTGTTAACCACGCCGGGAAGGTGGACCGAACTCGCCATGAGAGGTCTCTCTGTTGAGCGCTACTTGGAGTAGGAGGACGCTTGGGTGATAGAGGGGGCTCTGGCCATAAATCCCTCACCTTTCGGGCCCTACAGAAGAGGCCAACGTGACTCGGGATTGGATCTTGATGCGCGCATACTAGTCTACGGGTGGAATCTTGGATTAGTAATCCTTGTGGATTGCTGGATAGCCTTCGGGCGGATTATGGATAAGCCTACGGGCTGGACTTTATAAATGTATTTCAAAGATAATATGATAAGCTATTGAAAAGGAACTTGTTTGACATTGTTTTTTTATGTCAAGTGCTATGATTACGTGAAGGAACTAGTGCCTAATGGGCTAATTAAGAAAGCTGATTGATGCATGTACCATTAAATGTGGTAGGTAATTAAATAACTAAAACAACTTGAGGAAAGTGTGGTGGATGTGGCCATGGGTTCGTCTTACGGATGGGTGGTCCCGATTGTCCGAGAACTTTTCTCAATCATGATGGATAGCAAGAAGATCGTTCAAAGGACACGAACAGCAAGGGCGCTGACCTAGAAGTCTAAGTTATAATAATCCCGATTTACACTGTTTTAGGGAACAGAATGGGAGTACGCCTTATGGCAGAGAGGGCGAGCCTTGCATCCCTCTCGTTTCCCATTCTCCTTGAACCAAGTGTAACGTGAATCCGCTTCGACCCTGCCATTTCTACCTAAAGTAGTTCGCTTGGGGTTTGAGGCTAGTTGCCGTTTAGGAAATGACCATTAGAGAAAAAACCTGATTCAGGTCGGTCCTAAGTGGGAACGGCCAGAATACTTCCGCTATGTGGCAGATGTAGAAAGTCCTAGATCGCAAACCCCATGAAATTCCATGGGAGTGTCCGGCGAAGCTTTCTAGACATCCTTTCCGATGGACTGCTAAGACGTGTCCTGAAGACAATAGGTGGACACATTACAGTTGGTATCAGAGTGAATCAACGAAGGATTTGTTTTTAAGAAATCTTAATAAAAAGAAGTAAAGCAAATGTTGCAATCCGAACATTTCCTTACTTTCGATGCTGTCTCGCAGAATTATGAAGCATGGAACAAGTTCTTAGTGTTCCGAGTCATGTTTATGAGTACGATGCATTCCCCAGATTATCGACAAAGGGTTGAGATGATGAACATCCTAGAGCGTATTTATAATCCAGCTCCTTTGTACATGGAACGAAGATGGACGCGTGCCTCAGGAAATTAAAAGTGACTATCTCTTTTTCATTTTTCTAATGATAAATAGATATATATGAATTTTTAAATAATTTATGAAAAATAATTTGGATAGTATCATGAAATAATCAATGCATTAAATCAACGGAAATTTGTATAAGAGAATGTCTACTAGAAACACATAAATTACCAGCATTGCACTTTTAGGACATAGCTAAATAAAAATTGATATTTCTAGATAACATTGAAGGTTTGAAAAATGGTTAGACATCCTCGATTAAACCATAGAATATGAGTAGAATAATTTTTTTTTAAAAAACTTACTGAAAACACAGGTAATGTTAATATTTATGAGTATATTAGCGCGAGCGTCAATACTATCAGTTGACCCACGTATGAATCATCGAGAAAACCTAACCTAAAATATCAAGAATATTGAAGCAAACACAACTATGAAATACTTGATAACCCTGGAACTATTAGTATCAGGAAATTAAATAAATATCGAAAGTATGTAGGACTTGTTGAACATTGATAAGAATTTGTCGATACAATTTGAAAGTCTAAACAAACTTGGAAAAGCATTTGAAATCCTGTTAAGTGGGTAGGGTAGCGCATGAATTGTCTACCATAGGCATAAATGCCCATATTATCTTTTAGGTCAAAAATACCAAATTTTTCATGAGGATAAAATAGAATTATCATAATTAATGAGATTCACGAGAAATAACTTGTGGATCCTGAAGAAGAATTGCAAGTAGGAAGTGAAGCCCTAGGAATAAGGTGGGACCTTAAAAGAGACCCTAGATTTGGGTGGGGCTGCTTTCCATGCCAAAAACACTTGCTGTTGTTTCTTTTTTATTTGTGCATGAATTGATGGTTGCACAGGAAATATTGATTATGATTGCAACAAGTAGATTTGATTGTAAATATATAATCAGGATAATAAAAGGAGGATCCAGATATGCCTCCCCCATGACTAGACGCGAAACCCTACTCCAAGGGGAATTGTTTTGAAGTGCGGTGAGGAGCTTTCGACTGGGCCCTGATGGCAAGAGGTCATTCGGTGAGGAATCCGTTCGACAAGAGAAGGTGGGAGTACGAGAGGGGACTCTTTCCGTCAATCTCTCGATCGCTCCTAGGAACTACCTGACCCTCAGATGAATCAAGATGGGATCCTAGAGTCCCCGATAGTATGAGTGAAGGGAGGGAAATTCTGGAGGATTTCTTTTCTTATGCACAGATATAATAGATTTTTCGATGAACGGAGGTTTATCTTCTACATAGATAGAAGGGAAAAATCATTGTAAATAACTTTGAAAAATAATAAATAAATATGTTTTTTTTCTCCGTCTTTGTTTTGTGCCCTAAAATTATGTGAAGGAACCTATGAGAACGAGTTAATTAACAAAGATGCTTTTATATGTCATAACTTAATGTGATAGGTAGATTGAAAAAAAAAACCATTTGTGGGAGTTGCGTGGGTGAGATCCATGATGGATCTGTCCTACGGATGGGTGGTCTCGGTAAGTTGGGAGCTTCTCTCAAGAGATTGAACCAAATGTTAGTTAGGATAAATTAGGTAGTGCCAAGCATTGACTTACCTAGGGTTAGGTCTTAAAACTCTGATTAGAAAGTATCTTAGGGAAGAGGTGTGGCGGCTGTGCCAAAACTTCGTTAGGGTTCCCTGTATATTGGAAAAAAACGTTGCACTCCATGAACCAAGGCTAACTACGATCACTCGAGTCAGATGAGAAGCCCTTGTGGGACACCTTCGATGGAGCTAGCTCATGTATAGAGACCTCAATTGTCAAATTAGGATCCTGATCTTGAAGGTTGATCCTTGTGGGGATGACCAGTATCTATCATTACGGGGTGGACTCTGGGAAATGTAGACGATAGACCCTGTGCATTCTCAAAACACAAAACGCAGCCTACTATAGACAATATACATACTCATGAACAAGGTGAAAAGAGTCTGAAAACCTTTAGCCACTGGTCAACTGAGGCAATAGAACAATTGTAGTATTTCACGATAGGTCGAAACAACAATAGAATGATCAAAATATAGACATCTATTAGTAGAGAATAACAATAAGAACTCAAAACAATGTCAAAATTTGATTTTAAGCTTTGATACCATACCAAAATTGGATGCAATGATGGAAGCATAGAAAAAATGTTGTAATAAACTACCTAACACAAGATAAGAAAGGAAGAGAAACTCTATGAAAGAAACATGATCAGTACATAGAGAACTTAGAAGAAAAATGATTCTCTCTAAAATTGGAATTCATATAATAAGATATGGGACAATATATGAGCAGCCTGAGTCATTGGTAGTATGGACACTCGCATCAAAACTCTCTCTCCACCAAACCTGCATATATATGTACGTTGTAAATGATTGTGGAAGAGGAGATGCTTGGCCATAAATAGACCACAAGACCCTTGATGGGGTGTATTGAAAGATAGAGGATAACTTGGCAAATTTGTTCACCAAGGTAGTTCCTTGGGCTAATCTTCATTAGCATTCTAGATCCTTTAGCCTTATGCCATGTCTAGAATCTGAGAGGGGAAGCTAGAAATTCTATCATCTCTAGGACAAGCACAACCATGTATAAGGTGATTTCACCATGTAAAAGAGTATGTTTGAGAAATTGTTTTGCAATCAACATGAACTAATCATATTTTAAAGATTATCTTAGTTTTTTTAGATTGTCCTACCTCGGGGTCACAATTACTTCAAGTTTTCTTTTTAGATTGAGAAATTTCCAAGTTGTTCATGCTCAAACAATCCTTCCACATATCTGCCTCCAGTATTTGGAGTTTGTTCATTGAAGTCTTCAACTTTCTTCTCTGTTTGTCTGTCTCTCCCTCCCCCCCCTCTCTCTCTCTCTCTCTCTCTCTCTCTCTCCCCTCTATGTGTTCAATTCTTTGTTTTAGTTTATTCATATGCTTTTGCATTCGTTGCACTCTAATACCACAACTTGTCCCAGCTTGCATAACGGAGGTACCTAGTACACACAACTTGCTCCACAAGTTTCCCTTATTGACAATACATTTCTTTAGTCTTGTGACTTGTTGGTTGAAGTAGGAGCTCACACTCAACTACCAAGACCCATTGATGGCTTATTGTTTTAAGTGTTTCAAGTGAGCGACTAGTGTCTATCTCTCACCGAGCCATACACGCGCCCTCAATCCTACGAGTCTAGTGAGCTTACCTTGATGTCTGATTGAGTAGCCTCCTCCCCCAAGCACTTTGATAGCTCCATGATCTGACATGCAAGCTCAAGCCAGCTCAATCCTCTACCTTCAAGCTCCATCCTCCATAGTTGCATACATGAGACAAGAGAAGAGAAGATGAGAGGAGAATATGGAGAGCTTCTGTACCATGGCTCCTCACCCTCACACACTCACGTTGTCGAAGGGTTTTCAAAAACAAAGTCGCGTCCACAGAGGACCTTGATAAATATCAAGATAGAAGATCAATCAAGCGAATCAGCAAGACGAGAAAATGATGCCAAGACTCTGTTTTATTTCTGCCAATAACTAATACAAGGTACAAGAAGAAGAAACCCAAGCAGCCTCTGGGCTTAGGCCACCCATACATATCGAAGAGAATTTCCAAGAGTATGGTCTTCATCCATGAGTGAGAAAGTGGATGAACTTGGATCATCTTCTGATCCAAGCTCCATCATGCTGGCCATTTGTTGATACCGAGATGGCTTACGGCCACAGACAATCTTCAAATTGTCCATATTTATAGATTATGGTGGCCTTCAATCTGCCCTGTTCCTGGATGCTTTTCATGAAAGCAAACACACAAGCTTTTTTTTTCCTTTCTGCTTCCTCCTTGGCTTTCTTTAATCGTGTTGCCTTGGCTGCTTTAGTAGCCGCAATGATTTGCTGCACCTCTTGCTCGGCTGCAAGAAGCATCTGTTTCTTCCTAAACTCGGCTTCTTGATGTGCTCTGTATGCCACAACTTTCCTCTTTGTCAGTCTCAATAGTGTCTTCCACTCTGCCGATTTTAGAGTTGCCTTCTAACGACCTTCTTAATCTTCAAAAATTTGTTGTCACGATCTTTCCAATCACACACACACTGCAATGTATGAAGCAAATTACAAGTTGCTTCTGGAAAATCTAATTTGAAACATAAAGCTTCACTTGTGATTGTCTCTGCCACCTGACGACCTGCCTTGATGCTTTTCTAAAAAAAGCCCTTTCTATCACAAAGCTTCCAAAGCTTATAGATCTACAATATCCTTTTGCAGTTCATACTGAAAATCTGGAAGCTTATTATATAAAGCTTGTAAGTAGCTTATGCTTTTTGATTATCCTGCATTGCGCTTGCATCGCTGCCTCCATCATTGCAAAATTTTTGACCCTAGTTCAATGTTTATTCATGGAGAAAAATGCTTTTAAATCAAAGCAAAAGCTTTCTGTATCCTTCTAAGAAGCTTCTTAGTTAATCATTGGAAATGATTAGGTTATCTCTTTTCATACCTTCATACTTGAACTTGTTTCAGTTAGTGGCCTTTCACACCTTCAAGGCTTCTCAAGCTCGATTTTAACTCTTGGCTTCTTGTATTTCTTCTTATCTTAGATCGGGGATTTCTTGTACCGCTTTGACAGCTTCAATAAACTTCCTTGGCATCTGTTTTAATGTTTTTAAAAAAAACACGCACACACACACAAGCATTCGTTCACACACACGCAAAGATAAATGCACACAATCAATGTTATTTACAATGGAATGAAGAGGTCTAGTAACACACACAAGTTTAAAATGAAGACAGAAATACTTTTTTTCGAGGAAACAAACTAGAAGATAAGGTTTATATGCAGAAAAATACGCAAGACACACATTACAGCTAATGCATGGGTTAAGACATTCATGGAAAACAAACAGGCTAGGCTAATGCACGAAACACAAATGACACATAAAAAATTTTGGTGAATTTTCACACTTTGGATGCACATCAGTACGACATCCACCCCCGCTGATCCTGCGCATCCTCCGGATGGGCCGACTACCCATGATCATTGTCATCAAGATCCATGAATTGATCAATCTCTTTATCATCTATTTCTAGTATATCAGCAAGGTTATCTAACATATCATCTGTCTCTTCTACTGGAGTTTCTTCTCGTTGCTCTTCTCTTGCAAATTCTTCCAATGCATAATCCTCCTCATCTCTTTTCTTGAAAATCTTGATTCTTTTTCATGCAATGGGCACTATAAGCACTATCCTATCCAATTCTGTCAGCTCATATGTTGCATTGTCAAAGACATGTCTAACTATGTATGGCCCAAACCATCTTTTCACCATCTTCCAAAGTGCAGTTTGCTGATTTTGAAGGCTAGTATCAAAGACTAATACCCAGTCTCCCTCTTCTATTGCTCTAGGCCGCAAGCGATGCATGCTGTCAAACCTATCCTTATTTCTAAGTCTAGCAACCTTCAACCTGTCAATAGCTAGCTAAATATCCTCTGGTCTTCTCTCCAACTGCCGGATCCGAAGAGCTAAGAGCTCCTCTCTTGTCAAATCCTCCTTCCAAGGTAAAACTGACCAAGTCAAAGCACAAGTCTCAGTCATCAGCATAACCGGTTTCTGGCCATACATCAACTCTACGGGCATATATCCTGTGGTAACACTGTGAGTGGTACAATCAGCCCACAAAGCAAATGATAGAAGTCTCGGCCATTCTCCAATCCGTCCTCTATATGCTTTGGCTAATGCTTTCAGTATCAGCGGATGCCCTCTTTCACTCTTTCCATTCCCCTCTGGATTGTATGCTGTGGTTAGAGCCAACTTGATTCCTAGTTGAGAGAAAAACTCCCTAGCTTCATCTGCATCTAATTCACTGCGATTTGCAGTGATCTTACCCACACAACCATACATGCAGAAAATTTCTTCCAATAAGAACTTACACACTGCACTAGTGGTCTTCGTTCTCAAAGATCTGCCCTCAACATGATTGATAAGATTCTCTCTAGCCAATACAATATATCTCATCTGCCATAGACCCATCGGCATAGTAACCAAGTCAACTACCCACTTATAATGAATGCATAGAGGATAGGTCAGGTGAAGCTCGTCTCGATGACACACTACAAAATACATCTGACCGCCTCTGCAAGTCTCTATAAAGCGAGAAACATCTCTATACATGCCTTTCCACCAATATTTTTCTTTGATGTTCTCATAAGTAGCCCACACTCCTCTATGACCAGCGCAAGGACTCTCATGAAACTCTCTCATCACCTGTAACTGGGTCTCTTTATCGTAGACAACCCACAAGGGTAATCCACCTCTTTTCTTCAGGTGCTTCCAAAGAAATCCGTCCTTGAGAAAATAACCATAGGCTTTTCTCCTGATCTTCTTGAACTCTTCATCTATCCATTCATCTCTTTTTCTTAGTGTACTAAGGTACTTGCCAATCTGCTCCAGCATAGAGTTCTTCTATGAAAGCCACAATATCATAGACATGGCAAACATGATCAACCATAGCGGCTGAATTTTCTGCATCATCCTCTTCTACAAGTAGTATCTCCTCATCATCATATCTAGCTCTAGATAGCATATCCGCCACTGGATTATCCTTCCCTGCTATGTGTTTAAATTATGGATCTAATGACTTGATGTATGCGA
The DNA here is from genome assembly GCF_053477565.2 of Lygodium microphyllum. NCBI lineage: Eukaryota > Viridiplantae > Streptophyta > Polypodiopsida > Schizaeales > Lygodiaceae > Lygodium > Lygodium microphyllum. The sequence continues at coordinate 108,213,276 of NC_141136.1, forward strand.
TCCATCTCAGCATAGCTATGTCCAGAGTAGAGAAACTCGTAATCATACCTATCAATGGCAAGCAATCTATCTCTACCACAACTAGGGATCCAATAAAATACTCCTTGTCACAGTTGAGAGCTGTAACAATCCCCAGTAATTCCCTCTTGATTTGCAGATGCCTCCTTTGTCTCTCGTTTAGGACTTTTGTCCCAAAACAAATAGCGTACCTATTTCCATCTGCATCATCTTGACCCATAGCCCAACCTATGCCAATTGGACTAGTGTCAACTATCAATACAATAGGGTTTTTGCAATTATAATCCGCTTTCCTGAGAGTAGGAACAATCTGCAATAACTTCTTCAATTTCCGCATGGCTCTAGTGTGGCTCTCAGCCCAATAAAATTTATGCCCCTTTCGAAGCAGCTGATATAAACAATCTGCTATGTGTGCAAAATGGGGTATCCAAATCATGTAAAACACACAGGCTCCAATGAATCTCCGTACCTCTGAAGTGATAGAACAATACTTTGTGATCTTTCCTGTAGCATTCACCTTCGCAGGTGAAGGTTTCCTGCCATAATACCCACACATATGTCCAACAATGACGACCTCATTTACTCCAAAAATAGATTTCTGCCCTGATAGTGTTAAGTTTACTTCTTCTAATCTGGCCAAAATCTTTTCACAAGCTGCAATATGATCAGCCACAAAGTATCTGTATCTCTGCTCATTTAGACTCTCATTCTTCTCTTCTTTTGCACACCCCTTAATGGGCACATCATCCAAGAAAGGCATGGTAAGTTGAGGTATGTACTCGTGAATGACCTTATGCATGGCATTCATCATATACACGACAGAAGTAGTGGCACCTTGAGACAAGGTACACTTCCTGACAAGCCCAATAGGAGTTCTCATAGTGGTTAGGTCCTTGCTTTCTAAGGCCAACAGAAACTGATCATATCCCGAATACAAGTCACCTAAAGAATAGATGCCACAACTGGACCTATACCAACATTCCTGATAGTAACTCTGTTTACTGGCTGCATGTCCTGTATAAATCGGAGAGTACCATGCTTCTTTGGAATCGTAAACCACCTATTTGAGTATGACAGAGATGACAGCTCTAGGATTCCCATCCTGATTTTCTCATTCAACAAGACAACTAGTTTTGGTAGGTGTGCCCTAGGCATTAGAATAGGTCGAAGGTTCCAGGGAATATGACGGATAGTAAAGATCACCGTAGGGGCAACAATATCCGGGTTCATACAGCCAATTTCATGCGAGAAGAAAGCAAACCCCCTTCTATGTCGCTCAAGCATTTCCTGAAAGCACTGCTTCTCTGAGGGTAGCAAGAAATCACCATTTCCAATTTTTAATTCAGCAAGAGTCTCTGCTGAAAATTTATGGCCTATATGCTCTGGGTCCCTCAAAATTAGCTGCTTGGCAGCCCACTCTATTTGCTAATCACTGTTAGGTGGAAGCGGTCTAGCTATCGGTTTCACCTTCTTATCCAGAGTCTTGTATTTCGTGTCAACCCTGGCTTCATTATGATCCTCTACACTACTCAAATCTTGTTGTAAATCAACAATTCTGCCCTCTGGTGACTGAATATCCTCAGCCCTCTACTCTATGGACTGCATAGGAACAGCCCTAAACTCTAGATGCTGAAATATTTCAGCAATAAACTCTATTGGCTAAAAGTTGTCAGCCCTCTGTGTCTCTGTAGGCACTCAACACTTTTTGATGAGTCACCTCAGCCTCTGACTCTATCCGTGACACAAAATTTAAAATTTCATGAAACATGTCCAGCGACTACACTGATACATTACTAGGACAACTTTGCATATCAGCTTTCAGCATATTTTCCATCTTTGTCATCGTATCTGCACAAACCATACTATCATACATCCCGTCTATATGCTCATCATCCTCTAAAATACCTGTATTTTTGAAATCTTTCTCCTTCCTGCATATGTACTATTTGGCAGCTCTAGGCAACTCAAAAATCTTCCGATAACTCATCGAACTGTTTGCTGAAATTCCAACAAAATTAGAGGAGAGAACACTGCTGCCAGGAGCCAAGAACTCCAATGTCCTCTGCTCTGTATCACCGTCATCTCGTGGGATAATGATACCTAATAAAAATCCGAATCCCTTGCAGTGGGCAAAGGCCCATCTCGAAGAGTATCCCTGTTTCTAGCATGATTTACACACAGAGTCATAAACTGGACCTCTTTCATACCATCTTTACTGCGGATCCGTGTAGTCATCCATAACTTTCGTCTCCATGCGCGTTTCTGTGATGAATGGCTATCTTAGGATTATGGGGTAAAGGCATGAATCCTGCACAAAGAAATGGAAATCCTCCTCTACATCTCCAATAGAAATCCTGACACTGGGACAAGCAGCATACAAATCACCTGCAGTGTTGTTGACGGCTCTCATACATCACCCATGCTCTGCATCCATAGGCCATCTATTACTTTCATAAACTCCACGAACTATGAGATTAATCTCTGAACCATGATCCACCAAAGCAACATAAGGCACCTGTTTCTCTCCAAATTTTACCATTGTCTCTGTAGTTGCCCTAGCCCAATGACTCCGCAAAAAGTGACTGCGCGGTACCAAGATAGGCTCATCAGCTTCAGCATAATGCATAGGCTCAACCCTCTTCTCTGTCTACGGAAAAATAGAAACATTCTCAACCATAACCTCATCCTCATCCTCATCCAACTCAATCAAAACTCCTTGTGTATCAGTAGTAGGCAATGTATGTCTTTTTCTCTTCAAGACTTCTTGGAAATGATCTTGAAACTCTCTTTTCAAGATGCCCAAAACCTAACAAATAGTAAAAGTCACCTCACTGCCAAGTATCTTCTCATTAAAGATTTTCTTCATGTCCGTAGATGTCTCAATATCGGGCATTAATCTAAATCCTGGCTACTTTCTCTGTCTAGGTTCCTGCCTCTTTTCTTTCTTCTGAGCATCCTCCATTTGTCATTCTGGCCCTGGTCTCGAAGATGGCTCGCAGTAGGTGGAGTAACAAACTCACCCCCTCTAGTCTTTTTAGCTGCATTTGGATTCTCTTCATCTTTCTTACGCTTCTCCTCAACAAGTACATCTGCTCCTTGAGATTTAGCCAAGTAGACATAAATAGTGTACCTGTCAATAGGCGAATCCCAACCTGTCTCGGATCTGATGCTAGAACCTACACTAGACAAAACAGTCTGCTGGATTTTTCCCTTGTTTTTCGTCTCTATATCATAGGTCCATAATGCTGACTAACTCTCTGATACTTTCTCAATTTGGACTCCATATGTAGAGGCATCTCCTCTAGCTACCACATAAGAAGTACACGTAGCCATGCATCCACTAATTTCTTCATTCTGCCTTTCCCAAAATTGGTAGCAAGCAGAGCTCCTATTTCAGTCAACCAGATCTTGCCATCTTGTCCCCAAAATACCAAATTATTCCTCCTTCAATCTTGAAAAGATTCGCAATCCTTGCAATGCTGATGGTCCATACTATCATACCAAATACATCTTCGGTCTCTCCTAGGTGCACTAAGAGCACTAGAAGAAATAGTAGGTGCAGTCGAGGCAAACTGCTCTTTTAATTTTCCCACCAATTCTACTTTAACTGACTCCAGTGTCAAATTTGTTATGCCTTTGATTATGTCATCAAGAGAGGAAGGAGCCAAAGGAGCGGATGATTTCGGAGCAGAAGGAGCCGGCATCGGTTTAGGAACAGAAGGAACGAGAGGATTAGAAACAATAGGCACTGGCATAGGCCAAGTAATTGGCTGAGAAAGAGAAGAAATGACAGGGTTAGAAGCAGACATAGGAATAGAAGACGACGTCGGAGTCATAGATCCATTCTGTAGTCATGTCTTTTATATCCGCCTCTTGGTCAAAGGCGAGACCGCATCCTGAGCGTCCTGCCAATCTGTTTTAAGACCCATAGGCTTCGTGCGATCCTCAAGAAGCTCTCCTAATTCTTCCTGAAGAGCAGGATCTGCAGTTTGTAAGAAAAGCTCAACTTTCTCAATATCTAATGCTCTTTGTTCAGCAGCATCAAGCTGACTATATCTCTCTTCAAATTCTCATATCAATTCTGAAGCAGCTAGACCTTTGTTTGGCATGTAGACCCACTCTCGGAATGACTGCCATGTAGCCATCCCAAAGTCCTCAAGAAAATAATCCTCTTTCAGGGCCTTCTTAAAATCTTGCCAATGTGAATTTTGAAGGAAAAGATTAGTCACTTTTACCCTCAAGGCGGGTGTGACAAGGCGAAGAAAATATTTGCTCATAAGTCCTGTCAATACTCCAAAAAATCCCATCTTAATCTCATACGACTTCAAATAATCCGATACATTACGGCCATCGAATAGCTTCTTTTCATTTTAAACTGCTTCAATCGCCTTACTTGCGTTGATTGCATTCTCTTGCTCCGAATATAGTTGCCTTTGCTGAGACAACTATTTTTTATGTAATTGCTGCTGCTACTGCATATACAATTGTGTCTGGTGATTTTGAAGTTGCATATACATAGACATGTTCTGCAAAATCTACTTTAAATCATCTGTAGAAGTACTTGAAGCAGAAGTCGATGACAAAGTCGAAGTAGAGGACAAAGTAGGAATCATAGAAGGGGTTGAAGTTGATGCTGAAGTATCTCCCATCCTGAAATTTTTAAATGCGATGCTTTCACGTCCGGTTTACCAAAGATGTCGAAGGGTTTTCGAAAACAAAGTCGAGTCCACGGAGGACCTTGATGAATTTCAAGATAGAAGATCAATCAAGCAAATAAGCAAGATGAGAAAATGATGCCAAGACTTTGTTTTATTTCTACCAATAACTAATACAAGGTACAAGAAGAAGAAACCCAAGTGGCCTCTGGGCTTAGGCCACCCATACATATCGAAGAGAATTTCCAAGAGTGTGGTCTTCATCGATGAGTTAGAAAGTGGATGAATGTGGATCATCTTCTGATCCAAACTCCATGATGGTGGCCATTTGTTGATACTGAGATGGCTTACAGCCAGAGACAGTTTTCAAATTGTCCATATTTATAGACTATGTTGGCCTTCGTTCTGCCCTATTCCTGGATGCTTTTCATGAAAGCAAACGCACAATTTTTTTTTTCCTTTCTGCTTCCTCCTTGCCTTGCTTTAATCATGCTGCCTTGGCTGCTTTAGCAGTCGCGATGATTTGTTGCGCTTCCTGCTCGGCTCCAAGAAGCATCTGTTTCTTCCTAAACTCGGCTTCTCATTGTGCTTGGTATGTCGCAACTTCCCTCTCTGTCAGTTTGAATAGTGTCCTCCACTCTGCCGATTTCAGAGTTGCCTTTTGATGACCTTCTCAATCTCCACAAATTTGTGGTCACGATCTTCCCAATCACACACACATTGCAATATATGAAGCAAATTACAGGTTGCTTCTGGCAAATCAGATTTGAAACATAAAGCTTCACTTGTGATTGTCTCTGCTGCCTGACGACTTGCCTTGATGCTTTTCTAAAAAAAGCCCTTTCTATCACAAAGCTTCCAAAGCTTATAGATCTGCAATATCCTTTTGTAGTTCGTACCAAAAATCTGGAAGCTTATTATATAAAGCTTGTAAGTAGCTTATGCTTTTTGATTATCCTGCATCCCTGCCTCCATCATTGCGAAATTTTCAGCCCTCGTTTGACGTTTATTCGTGGAGAAAAATGCTTTTAAATCAAAGCAGAAGCTTTCTGTATCCTTCTAAGAAGCTTCTTAGTTAATCATTGGGAATGATTAAGTTATCTCTTTTCATATCTTCATACTTGAACTCGTTTCAATTAGTGGCCTTTCACACCTTCAAGGCTTCTCAAGCTCGATTTTAACTCTGGACTTCTTGTATTTCTTCTTATCTTAGATCCGGGATTTCTTGTACCGCTTTGACAGCTTCAGCAATCTTCCGTGGCATTAGTTTTTAATTTTTTTAAAAAAAATTAACATGCACACACACACAAGCATTCGTTCACACACACAAAGATAAATGCACACAATCAATGTTATTTACAATGGAATGAAGAGGTCTAGTCACACACACAAGTTTAAAATGGAGACAGAAACCTTTTTTTTTCGAGGAAACAAACTATAAGATAAGGTTTATGCGTAGGAAAACACGCAAGACACACATTATAGCTAATGCATGGGTTAAGACATTCATGGAAAACAAACATGCTAGGCTAATGCACGAAACACAAATGACACACACACAAACTTTCAGTAGATTTTCACACTCTGGATGCGCAGCAGTATGACAATGCCCTCACTCTCACACTACTCCTCTCAAACACAAGCACAAGCACAAGCAAGGAGAAGAGAAGAACAGAGCCACTTTAGCCACACACCAAGAATGAGCTCTTCCATGCCCTTATCCCTTTGGGCACCCATCCTCTTTTTATATGACTAGGTATCTTGCCAAGGTCCTCTTTCCCTATTCCCTTCTATTTACATTATCCCTTCACCTATTCCTGCCTACTCTTTACAATTTGCAGAGGAGGGAACCTATTGCTCTTTTACAAAATTTGGGGGTGCCTTTGTATTTGAAAATCCACCTTTCCCCTTTGCCTTCTTTGAGGTTGCCTTTACGCATTTTGCCTTTTCTTCTCTTGCTTCCTTCATTGGGTCCGCATTTTTTATTTTCTTGGATTAATTTTTTCTTTCTTTTTTCTTTTCTTGCTTTGGGATTAACATTACCCCCTCCTAGTCGAGTAACAGTCTCATGGCACTTGTCGGTCTTTGTTGATGAGGGCTCACTGATTGAAGGCTTGTTATGTGGTTGATGATGGGGATCTTGTAGGGATTTGACATGGAAGAGAAGCATGTGAGAATAGTGGAGGCTTTGGGGATCGAGGGTATATTGAGTGTTTGATAGGGGCCTTCGCGGTCAGTGGTTGGTCATATTCCTGTTTACTTGAAAAGGAAAAAAAATTTGCACTGCCCAGGGGGGTATGTCTATCTTACTGTGTGGTGCATTTTTTCCACACTAGTGGAATTGGGAGCTCGGTCACCACAAGCAAGCTTGGGGTGTTGTCCCACACTTGAGGACCCAGTTCATGCATAGGGGAGGTGCAATGGCTATAGCTCAGGGAGAAATAAGTCAAACCATAGGTGAGCATAACTCCCTAGGTATCTCCTGCCTTTGATGTGCCCTAAGCATGAAGTAGGAAACAAAAAGGGCTAGGGGGTTAGACACGAAGCAGACACGAAGCCGACTGACCGAGGCCAATGAAGGTGGCTAACTTGAGGACTCATAGGTGCAGTGATTGTAATGCTCAATAAAAATGAGATGTATTATTTTCTTTAATTTTTAATTTTATTTTTTGTTCTTTTTGTTTTTTCTTTTGTCTTTTCATTCTCTTTTCTTTTTGCTTTTAAAAAAAAGGTTTGCAAAGAGCTAGTCCTCATGATTGTGATTGTGGGAGGAGTAGGTTGGTGGCTTAAGGGACTTTCCAAGAAAGTACTAGCCCTACATTTATCATTTTAAGTTTATATGTACATTGAGAGGGATAGTGGATGGGAATGGGTGGTTGTATCTAGTGAAATGGAGGTCATTCATGTCCTCTAGGAGGACCATGCAAAAGGATGGAAGGAGGGCGGCTCACATCATTAACCTAGCCATGGTGCAACTATCTATGTTGACATTTAGATCAAAAAATAGGGGTGCGAGGCAATATTCTTGTGGTGTAGGGTCTTCTTTAAGTAGTACTCTAAGTAGCCTAAGATAGTTACATGTTATGATGAAGGCGGGATATGGGCAAGAAGAAAACTCACTAAGAAAATGGGCAATTGAGGTCCATAAGTCATCCTAAAAAAAGATAAGGGATTTCTCTCTGACTTAGTTGCATTTACATTGGATATTTTAGGAAAATCATAATGGCCATGGATGTCGGGGTTGAAGTCCACTCCTACCCTTCTCGAATATAGCATGTATGTTGGGTCGTTTCTCTGGAAGGGTAGGGTGTTACAAAATGATATCTAGGAGTCCATATTTTCGTCATTCTTCTCCTCCACATTGGCTAGGACTCGTACCCCTTCACCCTCTTGGGCACCTCCATAACTTTATTTTTCCAATAATGCTATACTTCCACTACAAGATATAGGCCTTATATCGACGTTTAAACCGACGAAAATGCAAATAACAAAATTTGCCCCCGTCGTCGCAAAAAGCGTCGTTATTGGTGACGCCATAGAACAGTCGATATCACCGTCGGTACCAACGCCAATACCGACACTGATAGTGGTGGTTTGCGACGTATATAACGACGCCAATAACGACGCGAGTAGTGAAGTTTGTGACGCTAATAGCGACGGTAATAGGGAAAAAAAATTTGCCATACAAAATAGTTTCTGCACTACTGTGTACAATGTGCTTGCAAACAAAAACAATGTATACTAAAATCATAAAACTGATACATGAAATAAATTCATGATTGCATAATAAGCGATTGGTACAGTCATGACAAGATATCACTAATACATAGAAAATGTCTACATAGATCAGGCGACTCAAAAATAAAGGTGTGTGATATCCAGGGATCCAAGGGCGAGCTACATATCCTCGTCCCCCGAAAGCTCGTCCCGTTGCAAAGGAGCATCGAACGGACTCTGCAGAAAAAGAAACAACACATCAGTCCACCATACAATAATGCATTCAAATATCTCATGGTAACTACGGACAAGAAAGATGAGTGACTTACAGGGCCGTCGCGTCTATACAATCGGTCGATCAATGAAGTGAGACCATGCCTCTCTGCATATTGAGTCTCAAGGCCAGTCGGATCGCGATTTGTAATGAAGTGCTGCAAAGAAAAAAAAATGCTAACTATTAGAAACATGATTGTTAATACAAAGAATATTTCAAAAAAATAAACAAGAAAAACAAAAGAACAACTTACAAAGTCCTCCAAATATGTCCTGTGGCCGCCACTCCCAAGATGATGGACCACTCTGGCCTCGAGTCGTGCCCTCGCCGCCTCACGCTGCTGACTCCAACGTCCTGGAGAATCTGTAGCATCCTCCCTCAGTCAGTGCCAGTTGTCTGCATCTAACCATAGCTCAGGCTTTGCAGTCCCACTCTTGATTGCCTTGAGTGTGACGGATCGTCTATATGACATGCATGCACGCATGCAATCCATCATCCAGCCCGTAGAGAATCTATCTACTGAGGCTGGCACCGGAAACTCCTCGTGCAAGGATGCTACTATGTAGTCCTTGCTCCCCTCTGGTATGTTCTTCCAATGATCTAAGATGTGTCGAAAAACTTGTTGGCACAACTCTCTCATGCGAGCCATCACCCTCCTCCCCTCATCATTCATGATGATGGCTCCTGACCTACTGCCGACTAGATATCCATAACCCCCTAGAGTCTGCCTAAGATGGGTCCTCTCCAAATCTGCATCCACTCTCTTGGGCATATCTAGGAGACCCTTGTGCATCCGGTGTACCGACCAGAGTAATATCTCTCGGAGTTGCACCCACAGGGGTGCCACCTGGTGACGGTTGAGAAAAAGCTAGAATAACTAGAGTAGACGTCCCCACAGGTGTGACAAATCCCTGAGGTGATGCAGCTCTAACTGAACGATGAGACGGATACACCCCGTCCGTGTCTCCACAGCATCCGCCTGAGCCTGAGCCATGCTCCCTGGAAGGGCCACAAGAGAGAGGAGTTGCACATGTATCCCATGTCGACCGTGGGCTCACTGCCTCTGTATCTCTCCAGCATCCCCCTGATCCCAATGCACTCCCTCCCTCTGGCCCAAGTCGTGAGCGTCGAGCTCGTCTGCTCGAAGCCGAAGTATCCGATCGCGCTGAAGCAGATCTAACAGAGCGCCCTGATAAAGACCGAGACAGCTTCTGGTCTGCCATCTCTCTGAATCTCGCAATCTGGTCTAGACACATGCGTGTGAAGATGTCCTATAACTCCTCATCACTCATCCCTTGACTCATCCTAAAAATGTCACCTACATAGATAAAAAATGATGTTAGAATAATCAATTTAAATCATACAAAGCACAGTAATATAAATCATTTAAAAAAAATCTCACTTAAAATGCATATCTTATATATCCTTATAAGAGATTGGTCAACGAATTGAATAAGTGGATGCTCCAAGTATGAAGTATCCTATGGTCCCATGTTAATCTCCTAACACAACTCTGCATACATTGGAAGGTCGATAGACATGTCACCACAAAAGAATGAGTCCACCTCATTCTCAAAGAATTCTTGGACTACTATATTTCCATCATTGTTAGCCGATGCTAACTCCAAGCTTTCAACAGTCTCCACCCCTTGCAATATCGACCCCTCTATTTGCATATTATCTTCATCTATGCTTGAAACATCGCTTTGATCATATACTCTCACACTTCGGGGAGTTGAAGGTATAACATACCACCATCGAGGTTGTCGGGGTTTTGGATAGAAGATTACTTGTTCACAAACACGTACAAGAGAGTTCAAACCATTTTGACATAAACCATGTCGTAATACAAGTAGCAAGCAAATGAGTCCATGCACCTGTTCACAATGGGCCCGAAACACAAAGGTGTCGCGCAAATCCGTCCATTTTTTTTCGGAATCTATTTTGAGAAATCCAGATGGACCTCGTTGAACTGTTTCTCGAGCTCCTGCAAGTACCATTTTGAACCACTGCACATCGAATAGTATCATGGAGAAGCTACCGTAATCCACCGTAACAATACTTTGCAAGTTCCCAAAATATTCCATCTCATCCACAACCATATTTGGATCTGTTGCTCATCGCCGGCTCTCTTACTCGAACCTTGCCATGATACCACAGTCCATTGCAAAAATGTCGTCCGCATGACCACACTGCACTATATATTTTGTACTGTGTATTGAAACACTCAAATTAGATGTCGCATATAAAATTTAGATACGACAAATTCTAAACCCCTTATCACCTTTGGACTACATCCCCTCGAGAATTCCCACTCCTCCATTGAGACCTCTATCCCTTCGCGAGACTCTACAGTCAAAGCTCCATGCAACCATCGCGTTGACATAAACCGCGGCCCACATTCTTGAAAATATGCATGGGATCCAACAAGTGGTTGACCTGTAAGTGGGTCCAATATGGCAACTCGTACAAAACTGAGAACCGTCGCATTCCATTTGGATGTGATTCCGCGTGGACCATTTTCAGCTCGTACTAGCTTGTGGTGTTCATACGTGTCGGAGGTCGTCCAAGGAAACCTTCCCTGAGTTCATGATCCTTTGGCAAGAAAGAAACGTGTCCTTGATATACCATCTTCTTCATGGTTCGTGACCTTTGGGAGTCTATCTGTGGCCCGCAAAATGGACATGCATGATAACCTGAGGTAACCAGACATGTTCCAACACCACGACCTAGTGAATACTTGCTTGAACGAGATAAAATATAGATATTACTAGCGAGAACAGAGGCCTACTCACCTGAGCACTCTCCGAATCCCGGAAAGTCATGCATCGTCCATATGAGAATGGCTCGAATATTGGCTGACCGCCGACCATCGCGCCTGCTCATATCTTGCACGGTGACCCCCTCCTCCCACAAAATCTTAAGCTCATCGACTAATGGACGAAGATACACGTCCATATTTTTGACTTTGTAGCGGCCGGGGATGAGCAAGCTAAGGATGAGATGCCCTTTCTTCGTAGAAAGCCATGGAGGGATATTGTAGTTGACAAGGACTATAGGCCACACAATGTAAGAAGTTGAGCACAGAGCGAATGTGTTCACGCCATCCATTGCAAGACCGAGCCAAAGATTCCTTGGCTCTCGAGCAAAGCCTAGGAAGGTAGAGTCAATGTGGCTCCATGCGGGTGAATCTGCTTATATTCATTGAACTCCATTCGTGGACCTATTCTGTGCATGCCACGTTGTCAAGCTCACCATGCCGGACATACAAAACATGTGGTTTGTGCGAGGGATAAGCAGAAAGTGTCTGAGAACTTTTTGAGGGATGGTTTGCCCTTGCAAGTCCTGTCGATACCTGTGAGCACCACACTTTGGACATGTCTCCATAGTCTCGTATTCTCCTCGAAACAGTATGCAATAGTTGATACATGCACGGATTTTATTGTAGTCCATGCCAAGCTTTCGTAAAACATGTCGTGCATCATCATGAGACTCAGGCATGGTATTTGTAGATGGTAATATATGATATTTCAATAACCTTAAAAAAATCATAAAACACCTTGAAAAAGCACAAATGTTTATAATAATAGTGTCGAAAAAAAATTCAATGAAGCATATGTACAAGATACCTGAACAACTCGGTCTTACTCATATCGCTCCACCCGTATTTTGCTTGCACACTTAAGAGTGCAAGAAGTGTCTTTAGCCAAGATACTCGGCACCCATCATATAATGGTATGGATGCTTCCTCTCTAAGTGGATCAAAAGTCTTGACATCCATAGGAATCAATGCATTGATCATTGCCTCCATCTCAGGCTCCAAGATTGTAGGTAGGTCTGGAAGGCTGCCTATCTCCTCTGGCATTGACGGTATAGATTGGCCTTGCGAGTGGTGGATTGGCTCTTGCACTCCATCCGTCACACGCCCACGTACTCTTCTAATTGGCCACAAAGGGTGCACTCCCCCTTGGGACGAGACATCGCCTCCCTGGATAGAAAATTAGTCGGCGAGACCAAATCTTATTGTATATGGTATTCAATTAGCTTGAGAGTACAATGCATGATTGATATTAACTTCAAATTACCATTTGTTGAAAATCCGCAATTGCCTGATCAATGATCTCAGATTGAAACTCGCCAAATCGTCGTACATGTTCTATAGACAATCGACGTTTTCGGTCTAATTGCCAGCTTGCATTGAGAGCAAGAACGTGGGACATGCTGATTAAGATACACCTCGCGATCTTGAACAACAAGACCTTCTTCGTTTTCCATTTTGTCTACGTTACAACAAACAATTTGTTTTTGTTATCATTCTTTTCTTTTCTTAGATTGTTATCCTCTCCTTCCATCTCTCTCTTTTTCTATGACCTAGCATATAGTATCAACTGACAACTTATACAGTCTTTCAGCATACAGATTATCTTGGTGCTTTTTATACAATACTGATCAACGGACAACTTGTAGAGTATCTCTTTCTAAAATAGCAAGAAGGGACGTGAAGGACTTCAGTTTTTGAGCAGCCAGTTTATAAATCAGATTTGTTTCTTTTATGAAGCTGAAGCTGTTGATGTTGAATAGGGTTGTAATCAAACGGGTGAAGTGTAGTTAGTATTGCATGCATCCAGGTCTATTTGCCACATTCAAGCGCCCTCTCTCTCAGACTGAGACAGCTCCTGGTCTACCCTCTCTCTCTCTCATTTTCTTTTCTCTCTCCTCTCCCTCTCATTCCTCTCCCTCCCTCTCTCTTTTTCTCTCTCCTCTCTCTCATTCCTCTCCCTCCCTTGCCCTCTCTCATTCCTTTTTCTCTCTCCTCTCTCTCCTCTTCCTCTCTCATTTCCTTTTTCTCTCTCCTCTCCCTCTCTCATTTCCTCTCCCTCCCTCGCCCTCACCCTCTCTTTTTCTCTTTCCCTATTAGGTTTAATGATTTTTCTCTTTTTCTCTCTCCTCTCTCTCTCATTTTTTCTCTCTCCTCTCCCTCTCTCATTTACCTTTCTCTCTTTCTCTCCCTCTCTCATTTCCTATCCCTTCCTCACCCTGACCCTCTCTCTTTCTCTTTATTAGATTTAATAAATTTTTCTCTTTTTCTCTCTCCTCTCCATGTCTCATTTTCCTTTCTTTCTTTCTCTCCCTCTCTCATTTCCTCTCCCTCCCTCACCCTGACTCTCTCTTTCTCTATTTTTCCATTAGGTTTAATGATCTTTCTCACTTTTTTCTCTCTCATTTCTTTTTCTCTCTCCTCTCCCTCTCTCATTTCCTTTTCTCTCTTCCTCTTCCTCTCTCATTTCCTCTCCCTCCCTCACCCTCACCCTCACCCACACCCTCTCTTTCTCTATTTGCCTATTATGGCCCACATCTAATCTCTTTTTCTCTCTCCTCTCATTCTCTCTTTTTTCTCTCTTCTCTTTCTCTCTCATTTTCTCTCTCTCTTCCTCCCCCTCCCTCTCTCATTTCCTCTCCCCCTCCCTCTCCCTCTCTTTAATTTCCCTCTCTTTCTCCCTCTCCCTCTCCTATATTTCTTCTCCCTCTCTCATTATATACAAATTATACAAAAAATAAATAAAAAAGAGAGAGAATACACTCTCTCTTCCTCTCGTTCTCTCATTTCATCCCCCTCCCTCTTCCATTTCCTCCCTCTCCCTCTCCCTCTCTTTCTCTCTCTCTCCCTCCCTCCCCCTCCCTCTCCCTCTCTTTCTCTCTCATTTCCTCTCTCTCTCTCTCAATATATATATACAAATCATATAAGCAAAAGTAAAAGAGAGAGAGAATGCACTTTCCCTCCCTCTCCCTCTCTAATTTCCTCCCCATCCCTCTCCCTCTCCCTCTCCCTCTCCCTCTCCCTCTCCCTCTCCCTCTCTTTCTCTTTCTCTTTCTCTTTCTCTCCCTCTCTCATTTCCTCCCCCCTCCCTCTCCCTCTCCCTCTTTCTCTTTCTCTTTCTCTTTCTCTTTCTCTCTCTTTCTCTCCCTCTCTTTCTCTTTCTCTCCCTCTCTCATTTCCTCCCCCCTCCCTCTCCCTCTCTTTCTCTTTCTCAATTTTCCACATCACACATACACGCACCCCCCTCGGACCGATACCATGCCACAGAACAGGTGGTATGATGATGAGTGCAGAGATCTAGGTCGAAAGCTACGGGATTTGGAGGCCAGAGGAGAGATCACACACAGAAAGGCGCAGAGACGCATGCACTGCTTGACCCACCGTAAAAAGCGGGAATGGGAGGAGGAGAGATATTGTGATATATACCTCCTTCTTATGAGTAGAGATTGTGCAGAGGCATGGAGGCAGATCAGAGAACCACAATCACCCACACTGATACATGACCCTATAGTATGGCATGGATACGCATAGAGTTTATATCATATACCCGCACAGTTGCTGATACCCACACCATGTACACCGAGACCGGGTATTTCATCCTTTTTCACCACTAGTATGGTGAAACATGCTATCTCACGGTTACAGCATGGCCGCGCTCGAGACCAGTTTGATCTTCAGGCAGAGCATATTATATATGGCAGAGACACATTGGCTCCACTCATTGCTCACCTCTTCAACCGTGCATTTTCTGAGGGGTTCCCTGACTCGTGGACAGAGCACACCATTGTACTTATCCACAAGTGAGGGGATCCTATGGATCCTAACACATATAGGACCATCATGATTGGGCCAGTTTTGGCCAAACTTTATGGCATGGTGATGGAGGAGGAGCTCAGCACGTTGGCAGAGAGAGAGTGCATGCGCATACCCAGACAGGCAGGGTTCAGACGGGCATTTTCTACCATAGACCACATGTTCACTCTCCGTTGTCTGATCAACCGGACACGAGTGAAGAAACAGAGATTGTACTGTTGCTTTGTGGATTTCCGCAAAGCCTTTGTCATGGTTCCGAGAGAGAGGCTTTTTCAGACGCCTACTTGATCTGGGGGTGGATGATGACATGATTTGGGGTATTTATGCACTATATGAGTGGGTTACTGGCAGAGTCAGATGTCCGAGAGGTATATCAGATCCCCTTGTGAGCACCATTGGTGTGAAACAAGGATGCTCACTCTCACCGACTCTATTTGGGCTATACATTGATGAGATAGCAGATTTTATTCAACAGCGAGCCGATGGAGGTATAGATCTAAGTGGAGCCACAGTTCATATCTTACTATATGCAGATGACATTGTGTTGGTCTCAGACTCAGCTTAGGGATTACAATAGCATTTATTAGCATTGGATGATTTTTGCATACAAAGAGGCATGACAGTGAACCTTGGTAGAACCAAGGTTCTTATATTCCATACATCAGCTCAGATACGCAGACAAAGTATTTTCATGGTAGCAAGAGGGAGTATTGAGGCCGTTGGATTATATGTATATTTGGGAGTCACCTTTACAGTAGCTTCAGGGACTTTCTCGATGACACAGGTAGCTCGTGACCACCTCACTAGAGGATACTCAGCATTGGCTCTTATGGAGCGACAGTGTCATCAGGCACATTTCCAGGAGCCCCACACCAAGGGGTGGCTCTTTGATACTTTAGTCACTCCAGCACTAGTGTATGGAGCAGCTATATGGGGGCCAGGCCTTGCCGATTATGTATGGACATTGATGGAGAGACCTTAGGTGATTATGATATCTAGATTGATTCGCAGCAAGGCCTCAGTCCCACATGACATTGTGCGAGCAGAGCTTGCCACACCGCCCCCATGCTAGTCGAGGCATTATTTCAGACAGTGTGCTTCCTACACAGATTTCAAGATATGGACAGAGATCGCATTGCATATAGAGCATATATGGCATCTCAGGAGATGGCTCGAGCGAGGGATACCACATCATGGTATGCACAGACTAGAGCTTGGTTTGACAGACATGGGCTGGACATTGATAGACTCCCACCTCTTCTATATGATACTCAGGCTCCCACTTACTTTGAGAGGAACAGAGTCATCAGATAGGAGATATGGCATATTTATATACAGAGGACATGGGTCAGCCCTGCACAGTGCCATCAAAGATGGCACATTATTATACACAGTTCTTGAGAATATCAGAGCAGGGATTCATAGAGATTCTGAGATATATGCAGATCTATATGCCACATCGATTGAGAGTTCTTATTGGACAGCTCAGGGTATCATCACATCAGCTTATGATTGAGAGTGGCAGAGCCAGTGGCATCCCACGGGAGGAGAGGATATGCCCCCTTTGCAGATCAGAGGTGGAGAGTGAGGAGCATTTTGTTCTCAGATGCCCGGCATACTCAGAGTTGAGATCTAGATACACATTGACCAGCTCACTTCAGGGATGCATGACTGATATGGATCAAAGATCATTTGGTCATTTTCTGGGAGAGGCATGGCACATCAGAGATCAGAGCACACAATGGGTCCCAGTCAGAGAGGGGCCCACCCAGACGACTATTACACAGTTCTTTCAGACAGACAGAGTGAGAGCTACTGTACCAGCCTCCAGCCAAACCTCCGGGCTCACACTACAGCAGGCTGAGGACTAGCGTACCCGATGCCGCATGAGGATCCGTGGGTTTCGGACCCCACAGCCACACCGACAGGAGATCCGGAGGATTCTTGATCTACATCGACAGCAGACTGAGATCCGACGACACTCGACACATTGGATCTCAGATCTCCAGTTTGCTCTTTCTCCACCGCCGATGTACCACATCCTGCATCCAGGAGGGATCACTTGCTATTAGCGACTTCGACGAGTGCTACTACATCCCAGGATAGTATATCTCCCTGCATCTGTTACATATACACATCGCACCACTTTATCACAGCCGACAGTTGTTCCCCTATCACAGCCGACATTTGTTCCCCTTTTGTAGCCATTATCTGGAGTACTAGAGCTACATACGCACATACACATACATGACACTTATCACACTCACAGCACCGTATTTTCAGTTTCCAGTTTTTAGCTTTTCATTCAGCACTTTTATTTTGGATAGCTGGACCTCATCAATTGTATCACAGTTTGTCTCATAGGCTAGTTTTGGTCTTTAGAAGACGTTAATATAACTTTCTTTCTTTCTTTCTTTTCTCTCACTCTCTCATTCCCTCTCCCTCTCACTCTCTCATTTCCTCTCTCTCTTCCTCCCTCTCCCTCTCTTTAATTTCCCTCTCGTTCTCCCTCTCCCTCTCCCTCATTTCTTCTCCCTCTCTCATTATATACAAAGTATGCAAAAAATAAATAAATAAGAGAGAGACTACACTCCCCCTCCCTCTCGTTCTCTCATTTCACCCCCCTCCCTCTTCCATTTCCTCCCTCTCCCTCTCCCTCCCTCTCCCTCCCTCTCCCTCTCCCTCTCTTTCTCTCATTTCCTCTCCCTCTCTCAATATATATACACAAATTATATAAGAAAAAGTAAACGAGAGAGCGAGAATGCACTCTCCCTCCCTCTCCCTCTCTCATTTCCTCCCCATCCCTCTCCCTCTCCCTCTCTTTCTCTTTCTCTCCCTCTCTCATTTTCTCCCTCCTCCCTCTCCCTCTCCCTCTCTTTCTCTTTCTCTTTCTCTTTCTCTTTCTCTTTCTCTTTCTCTTTCTCTCCCCCTCTCTTTCTCTTTCTCTCCCTCCCTCTTCCTCTCCCTCTCCCTCTCTTTCTCTCTCATTTCCTCTCCTAAACAAGCAAAAGAAAGAGAGAATTAAACTCTAAACAAGCAAAAGAAGGAGAGAATGGACTCACTGATGAGATATGGTGAGGGTTTGGCAGCTCCTCTTTGCGATGAAGGCTCCTCCTCTCCTTCGCGAACGGCAGCGGCGGTGGCGGCAAGCCTTCTTCCTCTCCCTCTCCCACCCTATGCAAGACAGTTGCTCTCTCTCTCGCTCTCCCTCTCAAAACGTTCGACAAAAATGCGCGAAATGAACCACGCTTGGGTTTTGCCCTGTTTTTTTTTCCCTATGGGGTGTTGCTATTTGCGTCGCAAATGCGATGCAAATAGTGATGCAAATAGCGACGCCGTTATTCCTACGTTGCTACCCGCCATCGCTATACATTACAATCCTTGTAGTGTTCCATCCCCTGCAACATTGGTTTCTTCTCTCTCTCTCTCTTGGTTCCACTTGTCTCCAAGCCTTCTACCCCTGCTGATTACCTCCTCCACTACTTTGGTTTATAGCACTCTACTCAGTGTAGACAATAATCAAAAGGTAAAGTCAAAAGGTTGGTAGTTGTTCTCTTTCTGCCCCGACACTGTAAGCTTCGCATTCCAATTCATTGGTAATCAATATTCTATTTATGGAATGGTCATTTCTGGGGCTATTATTGGTTGAGCTCTCAACCTTTTCCATGCTTGCTCCAACATCCTCATTCTTTTCTTCTTCACCTCTGCTTTTCTTTTAGTAGTTGTGTCCACCTCCTCTTGCACTTCTGGCCATGGAGAGGAAGGCTATGAGACTTTCTCCTTTTCATGTTTTCCCATGTTGAAATCTAGCCGTGCTTCTAGAAGTGCCACCTATTGCTCTCTTTCCTACATGGGCTCTTGAGGTCCTTGTCCCTCCTTAAAGCCTAATAGCTCCACCTCTTGGATTGTCAGCCATGTCCTTAACAAATACTCGTGTTGCTCCTGTTGGCTTAGGTTGGTTCCCACTCCTTGTGGTTGAACACAGAGTCCAAGCCTTATGGGTCTGTTGGCAATCTCCAGCTTCCTCTTTAGAGTTTCAACGGCCTCCTCCTCTTCTGACTATGTGATGTCCAAGATGGTACTAAGGAAGGCGGGTTCCTAGGCTTCCAATCTTGTGTTTGAATCCTTTGGCCTACTTTTGCTAATACTCTGTCACCTTTTGCATGGACTAGATGGCTTGCTAGGTCTTTTATTCTTCCTTCACTCTAGGCCACCCATGCTTGGGCCTTCAGTTTCATCTCCTCTAGGATCTCACTCTACCACCTTGGGCTAAGGCCACTATCATTGGCTCTTGGTCTCTCCACTTTTGGTGGGTCACTTTTTCCTTCTCCTCCTCCAAGTACTTAATTTCTCTTTCTAGCCTTGCTTGCTCCTCTATCACCATTAGCAATCTATACCTCATTTCCTCCATCTCTCTTTGATGCTCTTCTCCTACCTAAGCTCTCTCTGCTTCTTCTGCTGTGAGTTGATCCATGGCTTGAACTCTTCTCATTTGCCTTGTTAGGTCTTCATGTGTTGCACAATTAGTAGCTTGTATTGTCTTTGTAAGAAAATTATCACTTTCATTTCTTTTGCGAGCCTTTCTTGCCACCTCTCTTTGTCTCTTTCTTTGGCCTTGAACTTTGCCTTTAGCTCACTTATCTCTTTTTGATAATCAGCAACTTGGCGAGTCCTCTCTAGGTGAAATACTCCCAATGTTTCTCTTTCAGCTTCCAACTTAGCCACTTCTATTTTCTTTTCTCCTTAGCCCTCTCTAGGTATTGGAGGAGCTCTTTGAGGTACTCATCATAGCCCATGGATGGCGGCATTGTTGTAGGGATGGAAGTTGTGGATACCTCTATTTGTTGCTTCTTTAGGTCTTGTCTTGATTCAACATCTATAGCTATTGATCTCTTTATTCTAGGTGTCAGGGCTTCTTTCACTTGAATCTAGAGCTACCTCTTTGACTTTATTTTGCACCCAAGCTATGAAATCTCTTGCATCCACTGGTTGAGGTGCCTTGGGTGGATGTGATAGTTAGGGTAGTAGGCACGTGAACAAATAGAATTGGATGTAATATGATCTTTCCCTTGCCTTCTATTATTGGTGGTGTTGTGGTTTCTGGCACTTGGGCACTAGTGCTTGGGTGTTCTTATCCTTGTGGGCCCATGGCAACCAAATCCTCCTACATGGAGGGCCACTCTAGCAACATGCCTAATGCTTGAGCCATGTCCACATCTTTCTTTCTACATAGCTCTTCTAGCTCTTCTTCTGCTTTCCTCTTTATTTCCTCTTTAGCTCTCTTAGACTCCTCCTGTATCCTTTGCAATTCAGCTTCTTCTTTTCTCCTTCTCTCTTCTTCAATCTTCTTTGACTCTTTTTGTGCCTTCTGCAAGTCAACCTTCTCTTTTTTCTTCATTCTCTCCCGGGCTTGTTGCTACTTCTGAGGAGTCTTCTTCTTTGGATTTTTAAGCCCTCCTTGGCTGAATTATGTCTTCTATTCTTCTCCCTCACTTATTGCTCTTTTGCTAGACTATACCTACTCTTGAGGTGGTATCCTCTTAGCTGTCTCTCTTATTTCCTCTTCACTTGCCACCTCTTCCACCGCCTCTTGGATGAGGGCTCTTTGTACTTCATAGAACCCAATGAATGAAGTTTTTGAGACACGTTTCTTTCTTTTTTTTCCAACATTTGCTACAGGGGACTTTCTGCCAGTAGTAGCTGGCTTGCTCCCTAAGACTACTGCTCTAGAAGATCGATCCATCGTCTTCCACACATAGCCATTCTAGTAAATCTTATCGGGAGAATGGGCTACAAAGCTCTCCAAAAAAGGCACTCCAATCCTACGCATGAGCAAGTTGTACCTATTTCTTCAAGACAACGTGTGGATGAACTTGGCGTGAAGTCTCACTTCAGGGTCATGGATATCCTAGATGTTGATGTTGTTGTTTGTTAGGACTTGGTCCTTGTTCATTTTGAGCATGGCATATACATCTCTCCTTGGTCTCCTCTCCACCTTGTGTGCTAACCCCAGTGCCTTCTCCACCATGCCTTGCTCTGCTCTACCTATACCTATTTGGCCTCTTTCTCTCTACCCACACTCATGGTGCCACATGCTCTATTAGAGTTGTAGGTTCTCAATGACTCTACACACCAATTGTTGCTGGCCTCCAGAGATTGCTCCAAACCGGCCTCCAAACCGAATTTCTCAGTGTACTTTTCTAGATTGCACTACTTTATGATTCTTTTGGCTCTTTCCTCCTTGGCCACCACCTTGTTGACATTCTAGATGGTCTTGAACTTTAGCTGTTTATAGGCTTGGTTCTCAAGGGCAATGCCATATTGTCTTCTCTCTTCTCCCTTGAATGGAATTCTGTGGGTGCGGTCTTGCTATCTTGCCAATTCTAGCTCCTATCGTAGCACAACAAGCTTCCATTAGTTCATTTGCAATCCCCAAGGAGACAAAGGGATTGCAACAAAATTTTCACTTTAAGGAACTCATTTGTTCCAAGGAATTATTTCCTCCTTACTCTTTTTAAGTATAAAATCACTTTTCTCTTCTTTCCAACTTTAGGTTTCAATTTTGAGGTTCTCTTATTGTTTCTTTTTCATTTTTGTAATTGTTTTGTTTGCTTTTTGGTGTTTTGCTTTTCAATTGATTTCCACTTTATCCCCTCCCCTTGGGAATGATGTGAATCCTTCTGAGGATTATAGGTTGAAGGGTTAAGAACACTCATTGTGTATGCTCATGGTACTTTACTTCCACATGAGCCAAGCATAGAAGTGTAGGTTGTACTCCAAGTTAGCATAGTGGTACATGTTGAAAGGTCAGATACCTATGTGAGTAATGTAGGTGAGGATATCCATTAGGAAGTCACGAGAGTTGTTTTACTAGCAATGCGTAGCTCTTCCTCAGTAGTAAGGATGCGATCTAAATAGGGATGGGTCATGACATGCTCTTCTAGAGGTGAGTTGTGAGTAATGGCCAATACCCTATAGGAGTGGGAGCTACATAAGTTGGGTCATACTCAAAGGTTTTGATTGTGCATCTCCACTTAGCGTTGGTCATAATTTGGCAACCCTCTTACTCCCATTGAAGTCAGAGAGTATACCATTTTTGCAAGAAAGAGCAGTTGTTTTCGGCTAAGTTTTTCAACTCTTCAATTTCTTGGTTTGTGGTGGAGATCATGCTATTGTCATAAGATGTGATGAGTCATTATTTGTGCGCTTGCTTGTGAGAATTTTTTTTGGCAATTAACTATTCAGCTACCATGGGGCCTTAATGAACACAAATTCAAATTCCTCCTAGGTGCAAGGCAATGTATCCACTTCTATTGCTAAAGGGTCTTCTAAAAGACCTAAGTCTAATTACTCATAGCTTTTAGCAATCATGGTAAATGTAGTATCAAACATCAAATGCAAGTGACCAATTCATCCCCCATATTTATAAGCTAAGTTAGAGGCCAAGGATCTCCTCTCATAAGAGGGTTTAAGGCCTATAGGAGGTTGGGGTTTGACTAGACTAGATAGCTCAATAGTTGGTTTGTGCGACTTTGGTTGATCTTGAGGGTGCAATTTAGCCTCTTGTGCAATATGCATGGTTCGCGATGCTGATATTGTGTTGTCAGATGATTGTGATTCCCTTGGGACATTAATAGTGCTAGGTTGAGGTAGTTTAGAAGTAGCAAGCGATGCAATTGCTATTGGTAGACTTGTTGAGATTCTACATGCTTAGCAGTTTTGGGCTCTATATATAGGCTTCACAGTGTGAGTCTCCTATGGTGTCGAATTCTTAATTATTGTGCAGTCTCATGTAGACAAGTTTGAGGGGGTGGCGCTTGGGTGGTGCCCTTGGAAATCTTGGCTTTAGAGACCCATATCGAGGTATTGCCCTCATAATAGCCTTGCACTTGCAATAGGGTTTTGGGGACCCATCGTGGCTTGACCATTTGCCTATGCCTATAATGTCTTCTTTGCCTCCCCTAGGCCTTGAGTATGAGTAGATGGTGGTCCTTGGTGCTTAAGCACCCATTTGAACTTGGATTCATTGGCCTTGGCTACACTCTCGGCCATTTGCTAGCATTGAGGCTTGGCGGGTTGTGATAAGTCATGATGCGCCTCCTTAGATTTGGTTGTAAGTTTATCTATCGATGGCTTTATGGGCTTTGATGGAGTGCAGTGCCCTTACTAAAAGCTCTCACTATGTGTACATTGCCGATGGCAAGGTAAATGCACCATGACTCATAATCGACATTGCAATGTGCATGATTCTTGAATGCGCATCCTAATAGTGATTCCTTACCACCATCGTTTGTGTTTGAAAACATATAAAACACCATGGATATACTCTCAGACTCGATAGAGTCTACAACTTTGCACTTTTCCAAAAGTGCATATGATTGATCTCCAAATGGGCTAAGTTTAGCATTCATGGGTTGTAGTTGTGGTCGACCAATGAGAGTCCAATGATCATGAGTTAAGATATAAGAATCAACCCACTCATCTATCAACACATTGAAAGTATGTGTTTGTTGGGCGGTGACCATTATGCCTAGGTGAGCGAGTGCTATTGCTTTCTTATCTTTGTCCTCAATCTCTGTAATTGTGGCAACTCATATGCTCACACGGGACTATAGCATTGGAAGCTCATGCACTGGATGCATGGGAGGATAGTACTTCTTTATGTGGCTACCATTAAAGAAGCCTATGCTCTCTTTGTCTAGGTCTCAAGCTCTACATTCCTAGTTTGGGCTAATGGTTGTGGGGACTCTGAGAGGCCCTAATCCCCTAAACTTCATCTTTTTTTATGGCCTTTCACTGAGTATAACAATACTACTAGGTCACCCCAATTGAAGACTTGCTGCTTGACATGCTTATCATACGAGCTCTTACGTCGTACCTTTTTGCAAATTAGTGCATGGGTAGCTAGAAGTCAACTCTTTGATAGGAATTCTATCTCAACTAGGCATTCCATCCATGCCTCCTTTCCATCCCATCTCTCTTGGATGGCTACTCTCAAGCTAGGAACAAACAATTCCACTAGTAGAATGGGTTCAATGCCGTAGGTCAACTTAAAGGGAGTCCGTTCCATAACTGTTTTATAGGCTATTTGATAGGCCCATAAGGCTACCCATAATCTTGTTGTCCTAGTAATTGTGTGAAGTAGAGACTACCTTGGTCAGGACATTTACCAAGATATTATTTGTGGATTCAGCCAGGCCATTTTCTTGAGGGTAGTAGGGTGAAGATTTCCAACGGATGATTTAGGAATGTATACAAGAGGTGTGCAATCACTTCGTTGATGAAGTGCATGCCTTGGTTACAAACTAGTTCAATGGGGTAGCCGGAATCATGAGATTGCCTACTTCCAAAGGAACTTGGCCGTGGTCCTAGCAACATTTTTCTTAGTGGCTTGTGCTTCTGCCCACTTTGTGAGATAGTCTGTGTGGTGACTATGATATACTTGGCCTACGCGTTTTGTGTTGCAAAAAGACTAACTGACACAATGAAGTCAATCCCCATTTTTTGAATGGTTGCATTGAGATGATATTTGGGGTTAGCTCCATCCTATCCTTCCAAATGGGGACCTTGGTCTATTGGCACTCATCACAATGCTTCACAAATCGTATTGTATCACGAAAAAGAGTAGGCCACCACAATTGAGAATGTAACACCTTGCATGCTATCGTGTCTTTGTTGAAGTATCCTCCAACGATTTTGCTATGTGCCTCTGCAAGTATGTCATGCATCTCATGTTGGTCACACATTGTTAGCCATCTTGCCCTAGCCTATAGAGGTAACTTGCTCTTTCAACTGATAGGATTATATCTTAAGGATAGTTGTCTAAGCGAGGCCTTCTCGATAGATCTTTCAAGTAGTCATTGCTTTAGACTTGGACTATGTCATCTGCCCAGTATGACATCAAGTCGAATCTAAAGAAATGCTTTCACTAGACAGGTTAGAGAGATGCATGTTTGGTAAGTCCTCTACAATACCCTATCTAGTGGCTTCTCTTGTGGTTATGCACGACATGTGATTAGCCATGTAGTGCTACTTCCCCTTGTGTACAACCACGGAGAAGTCAAATTCTAGTAGAAGTAGTAGCCATTTGGCTATGTGTCCACTAGTAGCACAAGGTTTGTTCACGAGATACATGAACAGAGCTTGATGGTCTACGAAGAAAGTGAAAGGTGTAGCTAAAAGATAATGCCCAAATTTCCTCACATAAAACACCATGGCCAAACCTTCTCTCTTAGTTGTGGAATAGTTCATCTCTATATCCATGAGTTGTCTACTAGCAAGGCTCATTGGATAGTCTATGTTGTGTTCACTAGGCTAGCACAAAATAGCTCCAATGGTAAACTTTGAGGCGTCAATATGTATATGGAAGGTTTTGGTCTGGGGATCTTAAGATTGGCATGGTTGTCAGAGCCTTCTTTAACTCTTCGTACGCGCATTGGTATTCCTCGGTCTATTGGATTACTATCAACAATCTATAGAGTGGTCTAGTGATTAGCGCATAGTTCAACACAATTTGCTAATGGTACTGTGTATGTCCTATGAAGCACTGAACTCCCTTCTAGTTGGTTGGTGGTGGATGGTTTTGACTTTCAAGAAGTCAGTGGAAATGTTATTCTTGAACACCATGTGCCCCTAGGATGCATCCATGTTTCTTCCAAAATTGGCACTTAAGGGGGTTCAATGAGAGAGACGATACAATCTGCATTGTTCAAACACTACATGTACTTTGTCTAGGTGTTTCCTCCAACTTAAGTGAACACAGAGATCATCAACAAGAACTTCTAGCCTGCTTTCAGCCTAAAGGGCATGAATATGTAGGCAAATACACCCCACTTGGTAGCAAATACAGTCTTATGCCTATCACATCAGGATGCACTCGCACTTGATTGTAACCGAAGAGGTCATCCAAGAAATTATAGGTTTCTTTGCCAGCCACTCTCTTGAGCATATGATCAGTGTATGGTAGTGGACAGTTGTGTCTCTTCGTAGGAGCATTGACTTTCTTATAATTGATGCACACTCTAATTTTTTCGTTCTTCTTCAGGATGATTACAATGGGAGAAACCCAGTCCATGTGCTCAATTTCGTAGATAAATCTAGCTCTTAAGAGCTTGTCTATCTCCTCCTTGACTGCATAAGTATGCTTGGGATTCATTGGATATGGTCATTTCTTGATCCTCATTACGTTGGGTGTTATGGGAATATTATGAGTTAGTACACTCGGATCTACTCCTTTCAGCTCGTCAAGGGATCAAGAAAATTTTTCTATGTACTCTCGTAGGATTGCACCAAGATTTGATTCTTCCTACTTGGTCAAGTCACCGGCTATGAGGACATGTTCTTCCCTTCCCTAGCAAGGTTAACCTCCTTGACTTTGATAGGCCCTTCTACGAGTTTGTTTGCTTGTCCTTGCCTCTTGGCACGCAGCAAGATCACTACTCTATCACCCTTCATGAATTTGGTGAATTGCTTTCGTAGGTCTTGCAATTTATTTTCTACTCCTTAGCTTTCAACTCCCTAGGTTGTCTCTTTCTCTCCTCCCTCTGTCTGCACCTTAGGTGGACTAGTAGGTCCCCCTTGGTGCATTTGGTCTTAGGTGGTTGGGGTATTTCAAGATGGCTATTTGAGCTTCCTTTTGACTCAGAATTAGACACTCCATCTTTTCTATAAGAGCGTGTCTCTCCTTGTGATCATAACTTTGAAGGTGATTCCATTCTAAATAGTGGTGCAGCACTTTGTTGGGTGAGCTTTACTCGTTCGTAATCAATTGCCCCTAAGTTTCCAACCATATGTAATCACACTTCGTTTGCATAATTTCTCTCTCAATTTTAAAGGATTCCCCTTTCGTAGTTTGGAATCTACTCATGTTTACTGAATCACTATCGTCAGTATCATACTCTATTGTGTCAATCTCTTCTTTACTCTCTTCAGTGTGAGGGAACATCAATCTTCGTACTCATCATCCGAACTATCCTCATCTGACTACTTGTCATCTCTTAAGTTTATATACTCCTCTTCTTTCTCAGTTGGTCGTGATGACTAAGGTCCAATTGTACATTAGGTTGAGATCATGTACCTTAGTCCACTTCCACTTGGGTTTGTCCATGAGATACTTGAGGGGTTTTAGTTTAGTGGTTGGGATGCTAGTTAGCTTATCCATCGACTCTAAGATCCCGTGGAGCTCTAGCTTATTGTTTGGGACATGGAATGTGACAAGGGTGGGCCAACTAGGAGAGCTTCTGGCCATCATGTATAATGGTACTACTGAGGGCTTATTTGTGGGCTCACCGGTTGTCTTAATAACTTTCTCATATTCCTCGTCATTGTCCAAGAATGGCAGATTGATGATGGCTAGCATGTGCATCAAATCTTGCTCATCCTCATGGATAGAGATATATTTTGTTAGCGACATGTAAGATTTCCTAACTTGAGTGTCACCCTTTAGCATAACGGAGATGGCATTTAGCTCGATTGGTGTTCTTTGCCAAACCTAGCACTCTTGATAGGCAAGTCACCCCAAGCCTAGAGCATTGTTGGGGCTAAGTCCACAATCCCTTTCGTCATAGTGTCTCCTTAGCACTCTTGATAGGCAAGTCGACCCAAGCCTAGAGCATTGTGTGAGGCTAAGTACACTAAATCCAACTCCCATGTCCACAATCCCTTTCCTCATAGTGTCTCCTAGTGCTTAGACTCGCAAGACTCAATGCATCTCTATGCCTTCCCAAAAAGCATCTCTATGCTTCTACGTTTGTGACTTTTTCCCTGTGGTTAGTGTTGTGGCACTCTCTGTCTTCAATGTGACCTTCACTTTGGTTATCTTCCTCCTTAGGCTATGGCTACTTTTTTCTATTGAGGTTGCATCTAGGTTATTAGGCCTTAGTAGTGATATGTCGACATGCTTCATTTGTGCTCAGGTCATAACATGCAATGGGATAGACATAGCCTGTCCATCGAGTGTTTCAACTCTAAATAGCCCCAATGGTACTAATGGTACAATCGCCAAACTAGAGGGTGGTTTTGATTTAGGGCAATCAACAAATAAGTGGGTGACTCCACACTTTGGGCATCTAAGGTCAGTCTTTTGTTGATTGTCTTGCTCTCTCTTGAGACAATGTGAAGAAATATGCCCTGCGGGACCACAAGTTCAATATGCAATTTGCTCTTGGGTCTGCCCTCTTAGGCCTCTACCCCTACTTCTGCCTAATGCCATCACTAGCACTGGTCAATAGTCAATGATAATAGGACTACTCTCTTCTTCGTATAAGATGTAAGGGTTCACGCATTGTTTCTCATCATTTCGCTCCTCCATGTACTGGACTAGAGTATCACTTATTAGTGGGTGGGTTGGGAAAGGTTGAGGTGGCCTAGATATTCCTTTGGGATTAATCTCCATTCTAGGGATGGCTGGTTTTGCATAATTAGGTGTTGGAAGAGTCAATGGGGCTCCCTTGCCAAAGAAGTTTGGTGGCCTATTCCCTAAGTATGGCTATGCGTATGGAAGTCTTGTTGGTAGTCTTCAATGCATAGCATCATCACTGAACCTATCACAATTAGCGCAAGGTCAAGACCGAGGGTCCTAACATTCTACTGGAAGGTGGTTTCCACCACAATGCACCCACTGGACATATGGATGTGTAGATCTCCTCACTATCTCTTGCAGCCTAGCTAGCTCCAACTTCATCTCTACTAGCACTTGGCTCTGGTCAATGCTTTTCCCTTTCTCTTAGGCCCTTTGGGGCTGACCATTTGCTATATGTCATGACTTTCTCTGAGGATCTAGAATGAGCATTATCTTGATTTGAGCTCCTAGAACTTTTTTCCTTGAGCTAGTTTTCCACTCATCTAGCATCTTCGAAGACCCTAGCTAGTATGTCTCTCTACAAGCTTGAGTTTCTTTCCAAGGCCTTCTAGAGTTCCTCATTGTACATTCTATTTTTAAACAGTGTGGAGACCTCTCTTTCCTTGGGTGATTCATTAGATGGGATTCTCTTAAAAGAGACTCTACACATGGGTAGCATAATCCCTAATGTCCTCCTTGTCCTTTTGCTTAATGTTCATCAGTTGTAGCATGAGGTTGTCCAAAAACCCAGCCTTCCTCGGAGAATCTCTTGGTAAAGAGGTCCTTGAGGTTGTTGAAGTTATTCCATTCCACCATGTCTAAGCTGGTGTACCATGTCCTACCCTTGTGGCCTAGATAAAGACTGAAAGCTTCTTGCAAGTGTTGGGCAAGATCCGTGAGGCTGTTGGCCTCTCAAACTTGCTGAAACTGCTCTATGAAGATGTACGTACCCAGTTGGTATTTTTGTAACTACTTTGTGACTGTGGGGATCTTCAACTAGATCTTGGAGCATTGGCTGATTCCTAACACTACGAGCAATGATCTTGTTAGGGATATCGTGCTCTACTCTGAGGCTATATTTTTTATGAGACGCTTCGTGAGAAGCTTTCTCTTATCGTTAAGTCCGCCTCTAGTGCTCTCTCCCTTTCTACATTAGGTTCTCTTTGATTACTCTAGGCAAGAACTAAAATGTGTTTAACTTAGTGTATCTGTATGTCTTGCTACAACTTCCTAGCCCACTACTCATGGTTGTATGTTGCTATGCATTGTAGTGCTTGCCGTGCTAATCTCCTCTCCTCCTTGAGGTCCATTATGATGTCCTCAATAGGCCTACTGTGGTGCTCCATGATCCTAGTTTGTGAGTCATATTTATTAACCATTTGTTGGATATCAACTGGAAAATCTCCCAAATAAAGCTAGTCATTATCGTGGTTGGAGCTAGATCTTGACATGTTAGTGGCTTTTTGCTCCACTAGGCTATTGATTAGGTTGATTCAGTCTGGTAACAATGCATATCCAGTGGTGTCAGTCCTTCTATGCTCCTAAGCCTTCAATGTCTTGACTCTCTCTTGGTCCTATTGGTCAGGGTTCTTAGTCATCCATCTAAGTCTGAGGGCCATCTCCTATTAGTCGATTTGATCCGCTTATTATGTCTTGGTGTGTTCTTTGTATTTGAAAATAGCCCTCAACTTATGTATACTCAATGTGTGCGTAATACTCTTTTTTGTGCAGAGTGCGAAATTAAACTTTCAGCTTTCAAGTGCACTTCAAGTGTCAAAAACAATGTGAGGTATGAATACAAGATGAACAATGCAACTCTCACTCTCCTGTCATTTTTGGATTAAGCCAAACGTGGCTCTAAGTGCAATTTTGGCCACTCTTAAGGGTTGATTAGGGTCTCTACTATGTCTCCTAGCTTGGTCAAGGTATAATCAAGGTCTGTGAGTCAATTTGGGCTAAATTTGCATTCGGTCCAAGTGATCCAAATACAAAACTTAGTTGAGTGGGTCTAGTACACAGATGGGCCGAATGGTCAAGTTCTACTATCCAAATGACATGTGGCCAAGTGGACCAAGTCCGAGCGCCCGACTTTAATGTCTGAGTGACTGAGTGTCTGAATTGCCAAATGGCCAAATGGTTGAGTGTAAGTTGGAAGGGTTCAGCCCCCTGCGGTCGTCCGAGTCCCAAACTCAGATGGGCCAAGTGTGGCGGATTTTTTACCGGAAAGGATGAAAATTCAATGATTTTCTTATTTGATGCTTTCTAATCATACTAACACTGCCTAGGCCTAAGCTCCTATACCATGGGGATTAGTGTAGCTCATGTGGAATGATTGTAGATATTTTTTGGTCCCCCACACCTACAAGAAAACCTAGTCTCTTTCTCTCTCTATTGCAAATACAAATGAGCCTTCACCCCCTTTCCCTTGGGTCTTAAACCCATGACTTAGTGGTCGAGTGTTGCCCCATTTGTACTTTTGCCTTGGAAATGGATTTTAACCCCTTTTTTCCCTATTTTGGAAATGTTACAACAACCACCCTAAAATGATTTGCTTTTATTTCTTGGTTCTATCCTACTCTAAATGCAATTAAAATCACATCTCAAGTACTAAAATGAATTAACCTACTTGGTTATACATTAAAAACTCAAAATACTTACTTGGTTTGAAGATTAAACACCTGAATCTCTGGCCTCATCAGGCATTGGTTTGGGGATGAAACCTTGCTTCAATGCTCGATTTGAAGCGTGCAAGCTAAAAATGGAAGCAAAATGAAGTGGGAGCTCACGCTTGACCACTAAGACCCATGGGTTGCTTATTGTTTCAAGCATTTCAAGTGACCAGCTAATGGCTATCTCTCACCTAGCCGTACGCACTCTCAATTGTGCTAGTATATGAGCTTATCTTGATGTAAGATTGAGTAGCCTCCCCCCTTAAGCACTCTAGTAGTTCCATGATCCAAGATGCAAGCTTAAGCAAGCTCAATCCTCTACCATCAATATCCATCCTCCATAGCCACGCTCATGAGACAAGAGAAGACAAGAGAAGAGAAGAAGAGAGGAGAAGATGGAGAGCTTCTCCACCATGGTCCCTCACCCTCACGCACTCACTCCCTCACACTCTCACACTCCCTCTCTCAAACACAAGCACAAGCAAGAGGAAGAGAAGAAGCAAGCCACTTTACTCACACACCAAGAATGAGATCTTCCATTCACTTTTTGGTTTTTATACATGCTCTTTTCCCTTTGGGCACCCATCCCCTTTTTGCATGGCCGGGCATCTTGCCAAGGTCCTCTTTTCCTATTCCCTTCTATTTACATTATCCCTTTACCTATGCCCTCATCCACTCTTTGCAATTTGCATAGGAGAGAGCCTCCGTGAGGTTTGCATTTTTGAATTTTATTGGATTTATTTTTGCTTTCTTTTTCCTTGTCTTGCACTAGGGTTAACATTGGCAATTCCTTCTGTTTAGCTACCCAAGACTTTATCTAGCTATTAACACCATCAAATCTTTAGTCACCATCATCTATTTTGATTTTACATATTTTATGGATGCCTAACAAATGTCTCATCTCCTTATGATCTATTGACAACCTATCTCAACCTATGTTTAGCTTCCCAATAATCTATCTAGCATTTGTGTTGACCACTCATATAATTGGGAGATATTAGTAATCTAGTAGGACTTCTTGCTTTTGGAAGCCTCTAGGATTATTAAGCACAAGTCTTATTATTCAATTCTTAGAATTATAGCCTTGAGTAAGCGGTTGAACTTTCACGTAGATTTGGGGTTTTTCTATCGGAGTTGGTTCCAGCATTGTTTCAACTATTACTTTGAACATATGAGAGTCAATATCAAAAGAAAGATGAGATTTTCTCATATATTGGTGGAGATACTAGTTTTGTCTAACTGAGATGACTATCGTTGTTATAAATTTGACTCAATGGATTACTCAAGCTACAAATTTGGCATATATATATATATATATCTCTGTGCCAATGATCTAGGGAAAGCCAATATAAAAATGATGCCAATATAAATTGCATAAATAATAGAAAAAAGAAATCATTGTAAGTGACACATTTACAAATTTTTGGGATGTCACTTATTATGAAACACCTATTTTTTGAAATTTTGAGGATGGTATCCAAATTTGATGTCTTCTAAAAGTTTCTTGATATAGATTACCTCTTGTGGTGCCATGGTAAATGCCACATAGTTTGCTTTAGTGGGTAGAAAGGCCAATGACTATTTCTATTTTTTACTCCAAGAAATGGCTGAACTTGCTAGTGTGACAATGAACCTTGTAAGAGAATTTCTCAAGAACTCTCAAGAATTGCATTTTTCTTCCTCTACTACATTCCATCACCATTGAGTCTCTACTTACACATTCCACTACTTGAAGGACTACGTTTTGCTCCCTCCAAAAGGTTTTTTTATCCATAGGTCGCTTAGTAAAAATTTTATTTGTTTTTGTCATCTGTTGCTTGTGAGCTCCATCAAAGTCTAACATAGGAGCTCAATTGTTTCCAACCTTGTATTTGAACTCTAACTATGAAGATATTGATGTAGTAGAGGGAGCAATATGCATTCCTTTGCTATCTCTAACAACAATTGCATGTAGATTGATGATGCTATTAATACTTTGTACGGTCAATTGGAGATGAGGCAACCACTAGACATCCAATAAATACAGAAAAATATTTCTACGACAAATATTGACCACTAGAAAATAGTAGAGGCTTGATACATCATGGTTCTTAGAAATAGTCAATGTTACATAGGCCCATGCATGATAAAGGCAAACAAGAAAGATGAAATTGCACACCCTTACCTAATACTTGTTATGAAATGAGTACCATCAATACAAATTATTGCATGTGTGAGAACGGATTTTTAAGCCTATTTTTGAAGCGAAAACGAGCCAGGGAAGCTGTCAAAGACCAAATTTTCATGCAAAATGAAATGCTTGTAGATCGATGAGCTATTTTTTTCCTAGATGGAGTTGGATGCCAGGAACCCAAATCAAGTCTCAATTCCTCGACCGGAGTCCATTTGACCCCCCATTTAATCCCCATAGGGTTTCGCATAATGAAGTAGATATGTGATCCTGGAGTCAGAAAGTGCATAACAATGGCCAGGCTTATAGATCACAACGTCATGAAGCCATCCATCTAGACGGATCTCAAATTCGAGCTCGTTTTCCCCTTCAAAATTGAAAAAACCACTTGGCACAGAGTATGAACACAAAAAAAATTTACCAAGCTCTTTTAAAACAAAGCTTAAAACTTGTTTAATAGCTTTAAATATGAAACATCATGATTTTTGGAAACATGGGAGAAGGGGGGGAGGGGACGTTGTTTTCTATGGCACCCCCAAATTTCTATTTTTAAATCATTTTCTAGATCACCACCATCACGAGGCTAATTACAACAGTTGCCTTGCTAGATGTGCAACTAGCAAAGATAACTCTCTAGTAATTTGAGCATCGAAAGAAATCTTTCATAAATTTAGCATTTTTGCCATGATTCGTTGCGAAAGGAATACTAATGGCGCAAGATATAAACTTTTCATTTTAGGGCTATATTACTATAGCAAATGGATAGTTTTTGCCTATTATTCTATAATGCTTGATGCAACTTGAAGAAAGCCAATTGTCATTCATAAGCTAACTACTTCGTTAAAAATAACTTGATCAAATAAATATATTTCCTTAACAATTTTTCTTTGCATGATTGACTAAAACCCAAATTAACATCAAGAAGAAAACCTGGCTTTGAGGTGAGATATCCACATGGATACCGGGAGATGTCCCTCCCGCGGCTACGCCTTGGACTTTCTTAGGAGGCATTGCAAGTGTGGTCCGTCGCACGTGGAAACAGCTTTACAACTTCTCCTTAGAACTCCACCGTCGCTCCTTGCACCGTTCGTCAAAGTAGTTTTTGGAAGGTTTTCCTCCT
Source organism: Lygodium microphyllum (assembly GCF_053477565.2). NCBI lineage: Eukaryota > Viridiplantae > Streptophyta > Polypodiopsida > Schizaeales > Lygodiaceae > Lygodium > Lygodium microphyllum. The sequence continues at coordinate 108,247,869 of NC_141136.1, forward strand.
TGAATTCGGGAATTGAAAAGGGTATTTTTAGAAACTTTTACGACTAAGACCCATTGAAGCCATGGGGAAGGCTTAATGGTCTTTGTAAGCTCGCACGAACGGAAATAACAAGGGGTGGAGAAGACACAAGGTGTAGGAGAGCTTTAAAGAAAAATAATAGCCGTAAAGATTATAAGTAAGGGTCGAAGGGCCCTTAGGTCAAACTTGGAGCAAAAGGGCTTATGGGGGCTTACACATGGGGGAAGGTGAAAGGTTTTTGAGGCCAAGGTAAAGGCTTAAGGGTAATCATGGGAGAAGTGGTTTTAAGAGGCCACAGGAAGAGTGATTCCAAAGCCAAGGGAATAGGTCTTTTAGAGATTATACACAGGTAAAGAAGTAATAAGACCCATAAGGCCTTTGTGCTTGGGGGGAAAAGTGACTCCAAGTGAAAGAAAAAGGCTTTAGTACGCGGGTGAAAGGGGATTTAAGGGCTTTTTAAATCCCGGCGGAGGGGGTTCTAATACCCATGGAAAAGGGTTTTGGATATGGGAGTTAAAAGGGCTTCATAACGTACAAGGAGGGGGTGAAAATTTTTGAAAGCACGGGGGAGGGAAAATGAAAGGGCTTAAGGGATTTTAAAAGGTACAAGAAGGGGGTGAAAGGGGGCTTATCTAGCCCCCCCCTTAGAAGCTTCCCCTCAGAACGTGGCAAGAGGGGAAGTTTTTCAACGCCGAATTGGTGGCGTTTGACTGTTGGGGAGGCCCATCAGCAAAGGTGACGCCATCTTGGCCTTCGGCAGACAGTGGCGCCTCGTCTCCACTCCCAAATGTAGCGGCCAGTTTGTCTTCGATCTCTCTCTCTCTCCTCACGATACTATAGAGTGGCGGCAGCACTTCCTTTACTCACGATGCCCAATGTCCCATTGCGGTGCCTCCTTTCGACCCTCCTTTGCACAGCATCCCGACTTCAACAGGGTGATGGCTGTCCGTCTCCTTCTCCCTCTCCAATCCTTCCCTTCCTCCCACAGGGTTTATATGGGAGGGGGGGGAGAGGTACCTTCCTTCCCCACATGGCTCGTGCATGGGTTTATCCCACCCTACGACCCCCAGCAAGGATGCTTAGTCATCCTTGCTATTCCCCTCCCTTCCAGCATGACAGCCGCTAGGGGAAAAAAGGGGAATAATAAAAAAAAATTCCTTTAATCCAAAGGTTATCCTTTTGGCTTTCTAGGAGGAGGTTCCCATGTAAATTCGATTAACTCGTTTATGCAAGCAGAGATTAAGATACGTCGTGTGACATTCGAAAATCACATCATTGGCATAATTTTTGGATGATGGAATTCCTTGCATGACTATCACGTGGGTTTAGAAATATTCTCATAATGGAAATATTACATTCTCTCCCCCTTGGAGGAATCAAGATGTCCTCATCTCGAAGTAAACTAGGGATATTGATGGTTGAGAGAGCTTTCATCTATCCAGGTAGCATCCTCTTCGGGATAATCTTTCCACTGGACGAGGCATTCTTTCAAGGTTCTAGATCTTAACTGTCTCTCCCTAACATCTAAAATCTTATCCGGTCTTAGTTCAAGGACTCCTTGACTAGGCATTACAATTTGTTGGTCATCAAGTACATGATTAGGGTTGGGTACATATTTATTTAAGAGACTAATATGGAATACATTGTGAACTTTTAGGTTATCAGGAAGTTGCAATTTATAAGCATTGGGTCCTAGGCATTTGAGGATTTTATACGGCCCACAATACCTTGGACTTAGCTTCCTGCATTTTCCTAGAGATAGAGAACTCCTTTTAGGGCGTACACGAATGAAGACCATGTCTCCTTCTCCGAAGACCCTCTCTTGACGTTTCAAATCTGCATATGCCTTTTGTCTATCCTTGGCTGCTTGTATGTCTTGTCTTATTGACTTTATTTGGTCATCCATGTCCTCCAACATTTGTCTTGAAGCTTCAACTCTTAGGGTTGGATCAGAAAAGTTTAGGGGACTTCGACAATCATGACCATACAATGCCTGGAAAGGGGTCATTTGAATGCTCTGCTGGTAAGAAGCATTGTAGGAAAATTCAACTAATGGCAAGTATTGAATCCACCTCTTCGGCTCTCGACAGCAGTATGCCCTAAGCATATCCTCAATGATTTGATTCACTCGCTCTGTTTGTCCATCCGTTTGGGGATGGTAGGCGGTGCTAAAACAGAGTTGAGTCCCAATAGCTTCAAAGATAGCTCTCCAAAAGTGTGAAGTGAAGAGAGAATCTCGATCACTAATGATTCTTTTAGGTAACCCATGTAGCTTGAATATTTCCTTGATAAACAATCTTGCAATGTCAGAGGCTTTATAGTTTCTCTTTACTGGAATCAGGTGTGCAACCTTGGTAAGCATGTCAACCACAACCATAACGGAATTGTATCCTCCTTGGACTTGGGGTAAGCCCACAACAAAATCCATACTGATGAATTCCCATTTCATTTGGGGAATGTCAAGCGGTTGCAGTTTCCCTGGCATCATGACATGTTCGGCCTTCATACGTTGGCAAGACAAACATTCAGTGACATACTTGAGAACGTCACCTTTGAGCCTCTCCCAGTGGTAGCTTTTCCTAACTGCATTAAGAGTTTTTGCATAGCCAGGATGTCCTGCGAAAGGGGAATCATGAGCTTCCCATAATATCTTCTGCTTAAGTGACTGGCTTGTTGTTATACACAGCCTTGTTCTGTAGTAGACAAGTCCATTATCAATGGAAAATTCCTGATACTTAGCTTGTAACTTCAGATTCTGCTCCTTGGTAGATATTTCTTTTATCATTGTTTGGTAGGCCAAATCATGGCTTGCTTCCTCTCTAGCTAGTTCCAATATAGGGTTGCTTGGCATAGATACCTTTGTAGCCAGAGATCTGGCCGTTGATGGATTCTGCAAGATTAGGGAATTTAAGAATGCCTTGCGACTGAGTGCATCGGCAACTACATTCTCTTTCCCTGGTCAGTACTTGATTTCAAAATCATACTCCTCCAATACTTCAATCCACCGACGTTGCCTCATGTTGAGCTCGTTCTGGGTAAAAATCCATTTGAGACTCTTATGATCGGTTACTAGAGTAAACTTGTTACCCAACAGGTAGTGTCTCCAAAGCTTTAGAGCATGGATGACATCTAATAATTCCAGATCATGCGTGGCATAATTCTTTTCATGACTCTTCAATTTCCTTGAAGAATATGCTACTGGATGACCTTCCTGCATAAGTACACACCCCAAGGCAAGAATGCTGGCATCAGTTACTACCTCGAACTCCTTATTGAGGTCAGGGAGTTTTAGAATAGGTGTTGATACCAAACTTTGCTTTAATTTGTCGAAACTATTTTGTTCGGGAGTTGACCATGTAATAGAAGTCTGCTTCTTTAGTAAGTCTGTAAGAGGTGCTGCAATCAAAGCATAGTTTTTGATAAAGACCCTATACCATCCTGTCAAGCCAAGAAAGCTATGTATTTCTTTAACGGATATTGGTATTGGCCATTCAAGCACATCCTTGACTTTGTCTGGGTCTACTGATATTCCCTCTGATGATACTATGAATCCCAGATATTCAATCTGACGCTTGAAGAATGCACACTTCTTCATTTTTGCATACAGCTTATGAGACCTCATTGTCTCAAGGACAATCCGTAGTTGAGGTTCATGATCTTCTTCTTGTTTAGAATAGACTAAAGTGTCATCAAAGAACACAAGTACGAAATCATCAAGATATGGTCTAAAAATATCCTGCATTAATCTATTGAAGGTGGCAGGTGCATTTGTAAGCCCAAATGACATAACCAAGAGCTCAAAGTGCCCATATCTTGTATTGAAGGCCGTTTTTGGAATATCTTCTTCCTTGATCCTTATTTGATAGTAACCTGATCTGAGATCAATCTTGGAGAAGATCTTTGCACCTTGAAGGCAATCAAGAAGCTCATCTATTCTAGGAATAGGATACTTGTTCTTGACTGTTGATTGATTCAACCCACGGTAATCAATACATAGTCGAAGTGTCCCATCTTTCTTTTTCTGGAATAGTACTGGAACTCCCCATGGTGAGTTGCTAGGCCGGATGTAACCCTGATCTAACAGTTGCTTGAGTTGTTCCTTCAACTCAATAGCTTCCGGTATGGACATTCTATAAGGTCTCTTTGCAATTGGCGCAGCTCCAGGCACTAGCCTTATTTCATGATCAACTTCTCTTGGTGGCGGAAGTTCAATCAATTCCTCAGGGAATATGTCAGCGTATTCCTTTAGCCAAGAAGATCCTTCATGAGACTCTTGCTTTTGATCTAACTAGTTGAGTTTGATCAGGTAAACGGCTAATCCTTTTCTGACTCCTTTTATGATCCGCGATACTTTGGCTAATTGGATTCTTGGCACTCCTGCCTCACCTTGAGTTGTAACAAACTCCCTTTCAGAGTTTCGAAAGGAAACTCGACCCTTTCCACAGTGGATGTGGGCGTCATTAGGCTTAAGCCAATCCATCCCGAGTAGACACTCATGGATACCTAAATTCATGGCTCTGAATTTGACTGAGGTTTTCTTTCCTCCCAGAAAGAATTTTTCCTTAGCAGTTTGCCTGGTACAAGTTACCTCACGACCGTTTGCCAATTCCACAAGTAGGGTAGGTGCTTCTATTGTGGCTATTCCTAATCTTTTTGCACATGCTGGTGAGATAAAGGAATGTGTATTGCCACAATCAATCAAGGTTTTGAAATCTTTACCTTGATAGTCCGACGGTGTTTGAATCACCGAGAACTGGCGATTCAGCCCCTTCTTGTGTAAAGCGGCATGGATTGTCGCTCTCTCAAATTCTGCTTCCATAGTCAGATCTTCCTCTTCTTCTGCTTCGCATCTTTGCCTAGTGGTAATGCAGACAGTTCTTCCTCTTCCACGGGTGGCGGCTCCTTGACCGCGGCCTGCACCTTGACGATGTCCCTCGCTGAGCTTGGGACATTGCCTTTTGAAGTGACCGAGTTCGTTGCAGTGGAAACATCGGAGGTTTCGGCCATTACTGTGAGTAGGAACAAAGTTGTTGACGTTATTTGTCCTTGCTTTCTTCCTTTGTCCCTGATTGTGACCTTGAACTCTCTTCACTTGGGGTCTGAATGTTCCTCTCTTCGGGTCGCTATAGGACCAATTTTTGTTACCCCTTGGTCTAGCTTGCACTTCCTGAATTATAGGCGCTGCTCTAATGAGTGCATCCTGAAGATCTGACGGACGCATAGATTCGAGACGGGTATTTACGGGTGGATTTAAGCCCGTGCAAAATTTGGACACCTGCTGCGTCATGTCCATCTGTGGCGCATACTTTAAGAGTGAGACAAATTTAGAGTAGTATGCGTCAAGGGTGAGTCCTAGCTGTTTTAGCTCGTAGAACTCATTCATTTTCTGTGTACGATATGCAGGTGGCAAATATCTCCCCTGCACGGCTTTCTTTAACTTCTCCCAGGTAACGGACCCCTCTGAAGTCCCTTGATCCCTGTACCATTGTTTCCACCATAGTCTAGCTTCACCGGTGAGTTTTAATTTGGCGAGCATGGCCTGATTGGTAGGTACAGTACCAGCTGCTTTAAAGTAATCCTCCATAGATTCAATCCAAATTTCAGCATCAGACTGGACGAATCTGCCTCTCCTGTCAAACTCGGGTGGCTTCATCTGCTTGAGGAGGAACTTCTTCTCCTGGATCACAGCAGTACTTGATGTAGGGGGCGAATTTGGAACCTGTACCTGGGGTTGTGCCTGGATAAATGTTTTCTTAACGTTATTATATGATAATTGACGTTAGCTTATCTTTAGATCAGCTATCTCGTAAATCATGAAGCTACTTAACTTTTTTAACAACTCTGATGCACAGTCGGATATTGATAAAAGAAGTCCTTATTTATATTTACATGGGCGTAGCCTTATACAACATCTTGTGTGATGATAATCCAATCATTACATTCAATTTGGGGAGAACAACGTTGTATTGCATTTGTCTATAGGAACTGTGTAATAGTAGGGTTTTGGGTCATGGATCTTTAGGAATCGATAATTCATTGGAAGTTCAGGATATCCTTTTCGTTGGAATCCATACTTCTCATGGCGGCCCAACACCTTAATCCTGTCGGCTAGGATTACACGGGTTACTTCCTCATATACATATGAGTTCATTTCAACCCTCTGACCCTGAATATGTAAAGTCGAATTCACGTGAGCTTCCACAAAAATGAACAGCTTCACGACTTTCAAGTCTTCCAACCACTTGATCCTCTTTAGGTTGGTTTGTAGATAAGCGAACCGGTGGGCAGCTATGTAGTAGATTCCTGAAGACCCAGTCATCTTCGTTCTATATATAAAGGTGATGGATTATAAATCTGCTCCAGGATGTTCATCATCCCAACTCTTTGTCTATAATGCGGAGAATGCATTGCAGTCATAAACATGACCCGGAACACCAAAAACTTGTTCCACGCTTCATAGTTCTGCAAGACAGTATTGAAGATGAGGAAATGTTTGGACAACAACAATTTCTTTACTTCATTTTATTGAGATCTCATAAAAACAATTCCGTTGTTGGTCGGTTCTGATACCAACTGTAACATGTCCCCTAGTATCATCCAGGACACGTCTTAGCAGTCCATTGGAAAGGATGTCTAGAAAGCTCCACCCGACACTCCCATGGAATGTTACAGGTTTTGCGATCTAGTTCTTCCCGCGTCTGCCACGTAGCGGAAGTATCCTGGCCGTTTCCACTTAGGATCGACCGGAATTAGGGTTTTCCTAATGGGTCACTAGCTAACAGCAACTAGCGTCAGACCCGAGCGAACTACTTTACGCAGAAACGCCAGGTCCGAAGCGGATTCACGCTGCACTTGGTTCAAGGAGAATGGGAAACGAGAGGGATGCTAAGCTCAACCTCTCTGCCATAAGGCATAGTCCCCTTCCGTTCCCCTAAAACAATGTAAATTGGGTAAGACGTAACTCTAAGTCATCGCTCTCGTTATTCTATTTGATGATGATGATCATTCCGCTGTCTTTCGAGATTTATGAGAAGAGTTCCCGGCTAACCGGGACCACCCAACCGTAGGACGGACCCATGGTCCATCCTCCGCACTTTCCTCGATTTGTTTTAGTTATGTAATTATCTAACACATTAATTTGACATATAACAATCAGCTTCTTTAATTAATCTTGTTTAAGGACTGGTTCCTTCACGTAATCTTATCACGTGACATATAAAAACAATATCAATTAAGTTCTTTCAACATCTCAACATTTTATCTTTGAATTACAAGAAGTTCCGCCCGTAGGCTTATCCATAATCTGCCCGAAGGCTAACAAGTAATCTCCAGGGATCACTATTCCAAGCTTCCGCCCGTCAACTAGTATACGGGCTTCGGGATCCAATCCCGAGTCGCGTTAGCCCCTTGTGTAGGACCCGGAAGGCGAGGGATTTACGGCCAGAGCCCCCCTGGCACCCAAGCGTCCTCCTACTCCAAGTAGAACTCAACGGCGAGACCTCTCGCGGCGGGTTCGGTCCACGTTCCCGGCACGGTAAAACAACCCCCTTGGTTAGGGTCAGGCAGGCAGTCGGGGGTAACTGAAGCTGCCTCTCCCTTTAGGCTTTTAACCTGGAGTATAGATACTTATTTAATTTGTAATTCATTAATCAAACAGAGCTCTAAATCTCTAGCAAGCACAAACATTTCCATTAACCAACCCAGTTGTATGGCAAACTACTAAAGAAGTGTTCTTTCCTTTTTGAGAGTATCAGCAGTCGTTCTTAAGATGTTTTGTAACTTGGTAAGATCCCTTATATTCGGATGTAGGGTATACATAGTTTGGTTTACCCTAAGATACCTTAGATATGCTAGTTCCTATTTTACAACTTTTCTTATTTTGAAGGATATCAAAAAAACTACGTCTTTTTGTAAGATAACTTGCATAAAGACTTGCCGTCTTTGAAAATGATTTTTTTTTTCCTTTTCTCTTTGTAAATTGATCACAAAAATGATTTCATACATATTGAGCAAGTCCGGCGACGGAATAAAGCTGACGTATGTCAGGCCTAGGGTTTCTTCATTTAAGAACCCTAGGGATGAATCCTAATTTCTTATCTTTATGAATTTATGGTCCTTGCGGTAAGGTAAGTAGTCCAGTGTTTTAGGGTATGAATGTTTCTATGTCTAGATTGGTCCGGTTATCTTTTGGAAAGATTGGTTTGGTCAGCTTTTGGAAGGTAAACTTACTCGTCTTGTCACGTTTTTACTATCTTCGATTAACTTTCTCAATCAATACAGTTTAATTTGGCATATAGCCTAATGTCATGATGATACAAAGAGTGACGATACTCCTAAATACCTAGCTAAGGAATTGGTGAATACACACTTTATTTATTCCAATTCCTCAATTTGCAGGGGAAAAGTGTTAATAGAGTGTCATCCAGCAACTTCCTATTACATTTTCTATCCAAATGAGTTCGTATATCTAATTTTTATACTCATTAATGTTTAACTTCCGTTTCCTTTAAAGATGAACTCATGCTAATTACAACAGTTGCCTTGCTAGATGTGCAACTAGCAAAGATAACTCTCTAGTAATTTGAGCATCGAAAGAAATCTTTCATGAATTTAGCCTTTTTTCCATGATTCGTTGCGAAAGGAATACTAATGGCGCAAGATATAAACTTTTCATTTTAGGGCTATATTACTATAGCAAATGGATAGTTTTTTCCTATTATTCTATAATGCTTGATGCAACTTGAAGAAAGCCAATTGTCATTCATAAGCTAACTACTTCGTTAAAAATAACTTGATCAAATAAATATATTTCCTTAACAATTTTTCTTTGCATGATTGACTAAAACCCAAATTAACATCAAGAAGAAAACCTGGCTTTGAGGTGAGATATCCACATGGATACCGGGAGATGTCCCTCCCGCGGCTACGCCTTGGACTTTCTTAGGAGGCATTGCAAGTGTGGTCCGTCGCACATGGAAACAGCTTTACAACTTCTCCTTAGAACTCCACCGTCGCTCCTTGCACCGTTCGTCAAAGTAGTTTTTGGAAGGTTTCCCTCCTTGAATTCGGGAATTGAAAAGGGTATTTTTAGAAACTTTTACAACTAAGACCCATTGAAGCCATGGGGAAGGCTTAATGGTCTTTGTAAGCTCGCACGAACGGAAATAACAAGGGGTGGAGAAGACACAAGGTGTAGGAGAGCTTTAAAGAAAAATAATAGCCGTAAAGATTATAAGTAAGGGTCTAAGGGCCCTTAGGTCAAACTTGGAGAAAAAGGGCTTATGGGGGCTTACACATGGGGGAAGGTGAAAGGTTTTTGAGGCCAAGGTAAAGGCTTAAGGGTAATCACGGGAGAAGTGGTTTTAAGAGGCCACAGGAAGAGTGATTCCAAAGCCAAGGGAATAGGTCTTTTAGAGATTATACACAGGTAAAGAAGTAATAAGACCCATAAGGCCTTTGTGCTTGGGGGGAAAAGTGACTCCAAGTGAATGAAAAAGGCTTTAGTACGAGGGTGAAAGGGGATTTAAGGGCTTTTTAAATCCCGGCGGAGGGGGTTCTAATACCCATGGAAAAGGGTTTTGGATATGGGAGTTAAAAGGGCTTCATAACGTACAAGGAGGGGGTGAAAATTTTTGAAAGCACGGGGGAGGGAAAATGAAAGGGTTTAAGGGATTTTAAAAGGTACAAGAAGGGGGTGAAAGGGGGCTTATCTAGCCCCCCCCTTAGAAGCTTCCCCTCAGAACGTGGCAAGAGGGGAAGTTTTTCAACGCCGAATTGGTGGCGTTTGACTGTTGGGGCGGCCCGTCAGCAAAGGTGACGCCATCTTGGCCTTCGGCAGACAGTGGCGCCTCGTCTCCACTCCCAGACGTAGCGGCCAGTTTGTCTTTGATCTCTCTCTCTCTCCTCACGATACTATAGAGTGGCGGCAGCACTTCCTTTACTCACGATGCCCAATGTCCCATGGCGGTGCCTCCTTTCGACCCTCCTTGCACAGCATCCCGACTTCAACAGGGCGATGGCTGTCCGTCTCCTTCTCCCTCTCCAATCCTTCCCTTCCTCCCACAGGGTTTATATGGGAGGGGGGGGAGAGGTACCTTCCCTCCCCACGTGGCTCGTGCATGGGTTTATCCCACCCTACGACCCCCAGCAAGGATGCTTAGTCATCCTTGCTATTCCCCTCCCTTCCAGCATGACAGCCGCTGGGGGAAAAAAGGGGAATAATAATAAAAAATTCCTTTAATCCAAAGGTTATCCTTTTGGCTTTCTAGGAGGAGGTTCCCATGTAAATTCGATTAACTCGTTTATGCAAGCAGAGATTAAGATACGTAGTGTGACATTCGAAAATCACATCATTGGCGTAATTTTTGGATGATGGAATTCCTTGCATGACTATCACGTGGGTTTAGAAATATTCTCATAATGGAAATATTACATTCTCTCCCCCTTGGAGGAATCGAGATGTCCTCATCTCGAAGTAAACTGGGGATATTGATGGTTGAGAGAGCTTTCATCTATCCAGGTAGCATCCTCTTCGGGATAATCTTTCCACTGGACGAGGCATTCTTTCAAGGTTCTAGATCTTAACTGTCTCTCTCTAACATCTAAAATCTTATCCGGTCTTAGTTCAAGGACTCCTTGACTAGGCATTACAATTTGTTGGTCATCAAGTACATGATTAGGGTTGGGTACATATTTTTTTAAGAGACTAATATGGAATACATTGTGAACTTTTAGGTCATCAGGATTATTATACGGCCCACAATACCTTGGACTTAGCTTCCTGCATTTTCCTAGAGATAGAGAACTCCTTTTAGGGCATACACGAATGAAGACCATGTCTCCTTCTCCGAAGACCCTCTCTTGACGTTTCAAATCCGCATATGCCTTTTGTCTATCCTTGGCTGCTTGTATGTCTTGTCTTATTGACTTTATTTGGTCATCCATGTCCTCCAACATTTGTCTTGAAGCTTCAACTCTTAGGGTTGGATCAGAAAAGTTTAGGGGACTTCGACAATCATGACCATACAATGCCTGGAAAGGGGTCATTTGAATGCTCTGCTGGTAAGAAGCATTGTAGGCAAATTCAACTAATGGCAAGTATTGAATCCACCTCTTCGGCTCTCGGCAGCAGTATGCCCTAAGCATATCCTCAATGATTTGATTCACTCGCTCTGTTTGTCCATCCGTTTGGGGATGGTAGGCGGTGCTAAAACAGAGTTGAGTCCCAATAGCTTCAAAGATAGCTCTCCAAAAGTGTGAAGTGAAGAGAGAATCTCGATCACTAATGATTCTTTTAGGTAACCCATGTAGCTTGAATATTTCCTTGATAAACAATCTTGCAATGTCAGAGGCTTTATAGTTTCTCTTTACTAGAATCAGGTGTGCAACCTTGGTAAGCATGTCAACCACAACCATAACGGAATTGTATCCTCCTTGGACTTGGGGTAAGCCCACAACAAAATCCATACTGATGAATTCCCATTTCATTTGGGGAATGTCAAGCGGTTGCAGTTTCCCTGGCATCATGACATATTCGGCCTTCATACGTTGGCAAGACAAACATTCAGTGACATACTTGAGAACGTCACCTTTGAGCCTCTCCCAGTGGTAGCTTTTCCTAACTGCATTAAGAGTTTTTGCATAGCCAGGATGTCCTGCGAAAGGGGAATCATGAGCTTCCCATAATATCTTCTGCTTAAGTGACTGGCTTGTTGTTATACACAGCCTTGTTCTGTAGTAGACAAGTCCATTATCAATGGAAAATTCCTGATACTTAGCTTGTAACTTCAGATTCTGCTCCTTGGTAGATATTTCTTTTATCATTGTTTGGTAGGCCAAATCATGGCTTGCTTCCTCTCTAGCTAGTTCCAATATAGGGTTGCTTGGCATAGATACCTTTGTAGCCAGAGATCTGGCCGTTGATGGATTCTGCAAGATTAGGGAATTTAAGAATGCCTTGCGACTGAGTGCATCGGCAACTACATTCTCTTTCCCTGGTCGGTACTTGATTTCAAAATCATACTCCTCCAATACTTCAATCCACCGACGTTGCCTCATGTTGAGCTCGTTCTGGGTAAAAATCCATTTGAGACTCTTATGATCGGTTACTAGAGTAAACTTGTTACCCAACAGGTAGTGTCTCCAAAGCTTTAGAGCATGGATGACAGCTAATAATTCCAGATCATGCGTGGCATAATTCTTTTCACGACTCTTCAATTTCCTTGAAGAATATGCTACTGGATGACCTTCCTGCATAAGTACACACCCCAAGGCAAGAATGCTGGCATCAGTTACTACCTCGAACTCCTTATTGAGGTCAAGGAGTTTTAGAATAGGTGTTGATACCAAACTTTGCTTTAATTTGTCGAAACTATTTTGTTCGGGAGTTGACCATGTAATAGAAGTCTGCTTCTTTAGTAAGTCTGTAAGAGGTGCTGCAATCAAAGCATAGTTTTTGATAAAGACCCTATACCATCCTGTCAAGCCAAGAAAGCTACGTATTTCTTTAACGGATATTGGTATTGGCCATTCAAGCACATCCTTGACTTTGTCTGGGTCTACTGATATTCCCTCTGATGATACTATGAATCCCAGATATTCAATCTGACGCTTGAAGAATGCACACTTCTTCATTTTTGCATACAGCTTATGAGACCTCATTGTCTCAAGGACAATCCGTAGTTGAGGTTCATGATCTTCTTCTTGTTTAGAATAGACTAAAGTGTCATCAAAGAACACAAGTACGAAATCATCAAGATATGGTCCAAAAGTATCCTGCATTAATCTATTGAAGGTGGCAGGTGCATTTGTAAGCCCAAATGACATAACCAAGAGCTCAAACTGCCCATATCTTGTATTGAAGGCCGTTTTTGGAATATCTTCTTCCTTGATCCTTATTTTATAGTAACCTGATTTGAGATCAATCTTGGAGAAGATCTTTGCACCTTGAAGGCAATCAAGAAGCTCATCTATTCTAGGAATAGGATACTTGTTCTTGACTGTTGATTGATTCAACCCACGGTAATCAATACATAGTCGAAGTGTCCCATCTTTCTTTTTCTGGAATAGTACTGGAACTCCCCATGGTGAGTTGCTAGGCCGGATGTAACCTTGATCTAACAGTTGCTTGAGTTGTTCCTTCAACTCAATAGCTTCCGGTATGGACATTCTATAAGGTCTCTTTGCAATTGGCGCAGCTCCAGGCACTAGCCTTATTTCATGATCAACTTCTCTTGGCGGTGGAAGTTCAATCAATTCCTCAGGGAATACGTCAGCGTATTCCTTTAGCCAAGAAGGTCCTTCATGAGACTCTTGCTTTTGATCTAACTAGTTGAGTTTGATCAGGTAAACGGCTAATCCTTTTCTGACTCCTTTTATGATCCGCGATACTTTGGCTAATTGGATTCTTGGCACTCCTGCCTCACCTTGAGTTGTAACAAACTCCCTTTCAGAGTTTCGAAAGGAAACTCGACCCTTTCCACAGTGGATGTGGGCGTCATTAGGCTTAAGCCAATCCATCCCGAGTAGACACTCATGGATACCTAAATTCATGGCTCTGAATTTGACTGAGGTTTTCTTTCCTCCCAAAAAGAATTTTTCCTTAGCAGTTTGCCTGGTACAAGTTACCTCACGACCGTTTGCCAATTCCACAAGTAGGGTAGGTGCTTCTATTGTGGCTATTCCTAATCTTTTTGCACATGCTGGTGAGATAAAGGAATGTGTATTGCCACAATCAATCAAGGTTTTGAAATCTTTACCTTGATAGTCCGACGGTGTTTGAATCACCGAGAACTGGCGATTCAGCCCCTTCTTGTGTAAAGCGGCATGGATTGTCGCTCTCTCAAATTCTGCTTCCATAGTCAGATCTTCCTCTTCTTCTGCTTCGCATCTTTGCCTATTGGTAATGCAGACAGTTCTTCCTCTTCCACGGCTGGCGGCTCCTTGACCGCGGCCTGCACCTTGACGATGTCCCTCGCTGAGCTTGGGACATTGCCTTTTGAAGTGACCGAGTTCGTTGCAGTGGAAACATCGGAGGTTTCGTCCATTACTGTGAGTAGGAACAAAGTTGTTGACGTTATTTGTCCTTGCTTTCTTCCTTTGTCCCTGATTGTGACCTTGAACTCTCTTCACTTGGGGTCTGAATGTTCCTCTCTTCGGGTCGCTATAGGACCAATTTTTGTTACCCCTTGGTCTAGCTTGCACTTCCTGAATTATAGGTGCTACTCTAATGAGTGCATCCTCAAGATCTGAGGGACGCATAGATTCGAGACGGGTATTTACGGGTGGATTTAAGCCCGTGCAAAATTTGGACACCTGCTGCGTCATGTCCATCTGTGGCGCATACTTTAAGAGTGAGACAAATTTAGAGTAGTATGCGTCAAGGGTGAGTCCTAGCTGTTTTAGCTCGTAGAACTCATTCATTTTCTGTGTAAGATATGCAGGTGGCAAATATCTCCCCTGCACGGCTTTCTTTAACTTCTCCCAGGTAACGGACCCCTCTGAAGTCCCTTGATCCCTGTACCATTGTTTCCACCATAGTCTAGCTTCACCGGTGAGTTTTAATTTGGCGAGCATGGCCTGATTGGTAGGTGCAGTACCAGCTGCTTTAAAGTAATCCTCCACAGATTCAATCCAAATTTCAGCATCAGAGTGGACGAATCTGCCTCTCCTGTCAAACTCGGGTGGCTTTATCTGCTTGAGGAGGAACTTCTTCTCCTGGATCACAGCAGTACTTGATGTAGGGGGCGAATTTGGAACCTATACCTGGGGTTGTGCCTGGATAAATGTTTTCTTAACGTTATTATATGATAATTGACGTTAGCTTATCTTTAGATCAGCTATCTCGTAAATCATGAAGCTACTTAACTTTTTTAACAACTCTGATGCACAGTCGGATATTGATAAAAGAAGTCCTTATTTATATTTACATGGGCGTAGCCTTATACAACATCTTGTGTGATGATAATCCAATCATTACATTCAGTTTGGGGAGAACAACGTTGTATTGCATTTGTCTATAGGAACTGTGTAATAGTAGGGTTTTGGGTCATGGATCTTTAGGAATCGATAATTCATTGGAAGTTCAGGATATCCTTTTCGTTGGAATCCATACTTCTCATGGCGGCCCAACACCTTAATCCTGTCGGCTAGGATTACACGGGTTACTTCCTCATATACATATGAGTTCATTTCAACCCTCTGACCCTGAATATGTAAAGTCGAATTCACGTGAGCTTCCACAAAAATGAACAGCTTCACGACTTTCAAGTCTTCCAACCACTTGATCCTCTTTAGGTTGGTCTGTAGATAAGCGAACCGGTGGGCAGCTATGTAGTAGATTCCTGAAGACCCAGTCATCTTCGTTCTATATATAAAGGTGATGGATTATAAATCTGCTCCAGGATGTTCATCATCCCAACTCTTTGTCTATAATGCGGAGAATGCATTGCAGTCATAAACATGACCCGGAACACCAAAAACTTGTTCCACGCTTCATAGTTCTGCAAGACAGTATTGAAGATGAGGAAATGTTTGGACAACAACAATTTCTTTACTTCATTTTATTGAGATCTCATAAAAACAATTCCGTTGTTGGTCGGTTCTGATACCAACTGTAACATGTCCCCTAGTATCATCCAGGACACGTCTTAGCAGTCCATTGGAAAGGATGTCTAGAAAGCTCCACCCGACACTCCCATGGAATGTTACGGGTTTTGCGATCTAGTTCTTCCCGCGTCTGCCACGTAGCGGAAGTATCCTGGCCGTTTCCACTTAGGATCGATCGGAATTAGGGTTTTTCTAATGGGTCACTAGCTAACAGCAACTAGCGTCAGACCCGAGCGAACTACTTTACGCAGAAACGCCAGGTCCGAAGCGGATTGACGCTGCACTTGGTTCAAGGAGAATGGGAAACGAGAGGGATGCTAAGCTCAACCTCTCTGCCATAAGGCATAGTCCCCTTCCGTTCCCCTAAAACAATGTAAATTGGGTAAGACGTAACTCTAAGTTATCGCTCTCGTTATTCTATTTGATGATGATGATCATTCCGCTGTCTTTCGAGATTTATGAGAAAAGTTCTCGGCTAACCGGGACCACCCAACCGTAGGACGGACCCATGGTCCATCCTCCGCACTTTCCTCGATTTGTTTTAGTTATGTAATTATCTAACACATTAATTTGACATATAACAATCAGCTTCCTTAATTAATCTTGTTTAAGGACTGGTTCCTTCACGTAATCTTATCACGTGACATATAAAAACAATATCAATTAAGTTCTTTCAACATCTCAACATTTTATCTTTGAATTACAAGAAGTTCCGCCCGTAGGCTTATCCATAATCTGCCCGGAGGCTAACAAGTAATCTCCAGGGATCACTATTCCAAGCTTCCGCCCGTCAACTAGTATACGGGCTTCGGGATCCAATCCCGAGTCGCGTTGGCCCCTTGTGTAGGACCCGGAAGGCGAGGGATTTACGGCCAGAGCCCCCCCTGGCACCCAAGCGTCCTCCTACTCCAAGTAGAACTCAACGGCGAGACCTCTCGCGGCGGGTTCGATCCACGTTCCCGGCACGGTAAAACAACCCCCTTGGTTAGGGTCAGGCAGGCAGTCGGGGGTAACTGAAGCTGCCTCTCCCTTTAGGCTTTTAACCTGGAGTATAGATACTTATTTAATTTGTAATTCATAAATCAAACAGAGCTCTAAATCTCTAGCAAGCACAAACATTTCCATTAACCAACCCAGTTGTATGGCAAACTGCTAAAGAAGTGTTCTTTCCTTTTTGAGAGTATCAGCAGTCGTTCTTAAGATGTTTTGTAACTTGGTAAGATCCCTTATATTCGGATGTAGGGTATACATAGTTTGGTTTACCCTAAGATACCTTAGATATGCTAGTTCCTATTTTACAACTTTTCTTATTTTGAAGGATATCAAAAAAACTACGTCTTTTTGTAAGATAACTTGCATAAAGACTTGCCGTCTTTGAAAATGATTTTTTTTTTCCTTTTCTCTTTGTAAATTGATCAAAAAAATGATTTCATACATATTGAGCAAGTCCGACGACGGAATAAAGCTGACGTATGTCAGGCCTAGGGTTTCTTCATTTAAGAACCCTAGGGATGAATCCTAATTTCTTATCTTTATGAATTTATGGTCCTTGCGGTAAGGTAAGTAGTCCAGTGTTTTAGGGTATGAATGTTTCTATGTCTAGATTGGTCCGGTTATCTTTTGGAAAGATTGGTTTGGTCAGCTTTTGGAAGGTAAACTTACTCGTCTTGTCACGTTTTTACTATCTTCGATTAACTTTCTCAATCAATACAGTTTAATTTGGCATATAGCCTAATGTCATGATGATACAAAGAGTGACGATACTCCTAAATACCTAGCTAAGGAATTGGTGAATACACACTTTATTTATTCCAATTCCTCAATTTGCAGGGGAAAAGTGTTAATAGAGTGTCATCCAGCAACTTCCTATTACATTTTCTATCCAAATGAGTTCGTATATCTAATTTTTATACTCATTAATGTTTAACTTCCGTTTCCTTTAAAGATGAACTCATGCTAATTACAACAGTTGCCTTGCTAGATGTGCAACTAGCAAAGATAACTCTCTAGTAATTTGAGCATCGAAAGAAATCTTTCATGAATTTAGCCTTTTTGCCATGATTCGTTGCGAAAGGAATACTAATGGCGCAAGATATAAACTTTTCATTTTAGGGCTATATTACTATAGCAAATGGATAGTTTTTGCCTATTATTCTATAATGCTTGATGCAACTTGAAGAAAGCCAATTGTCATTCATAAGCTAACTACTTCGTTAAAAATAACTTGATCAAATAAATATATTTCCTTAACAATTTTTCTTTGCATGATTGACTAAAACCCAAATTAACATCAAGAAGAAAACCTGGCTTTGAGGTGAGATATCCACATGGATACCGGGAGATGTCCCTCCCGCGGCTACGCCTTGGACTTTCTTAGGAGGCATTGCAAGTGTGGTCCGTCGCACGTGGAAGCAGCTTTACAACTTCTCCTTAGAACTCCACCGTCGCTCCTTGCACCGTTCGTCAAAGTAGTTTTTGGAAGGTTTCCCTCCTTGAATTCGGGAATTGAAAAGGGTATTTTTAGAAACTTTTACAACTAAGACCCATTGAAGCCATGGGGAAGGCTTAATGGTCTTTGTAAGCTCGCACGAACGGAAATAACAAGGGGTGGAGAAGACACAAGGTGTAGGAGAGCTTTAAAGAAAAATAATAGCCGTAAAGATTATAAGTAAGGGTCTAAGGGCCCTTAGGTCAAACTTGGAGAAAAAGGGCTTATGGGGGCTTACACATGGGGGAAGGTGAAAGGTTTTTGAGGCCAAGGTAAAGGCTTAAGGGTAATCACGGGAGAAGTGGTTTTAAGAGGCCACAGGAAGAGTGATTCCAAAGCCAAGGGAATAGGTCTTTTAGAGATTATACACAGGTAAAGAAGTAATAAGACCCATAAGGCCTTTGTGCTTGGGGGGAAAAGTGACTCCAAGTGAATGAAAAAGGCTTTAGTACGAGGGTGAAAGGGGATTTAAGGGCTTTTTAAATCCCGGCGGAGGGGGTTCTAATACCCATGGAAAAGGGTTTTGGATATGGGAGTTAAAAGGGCTTCATAACGTACAAGGAGGGGGTGAAAATTTTTGAAAGCACGGGGGAGGGAAAATGAAAGGGCTTAAGGGATTTTAAAAGGTACAAGAAGGGGGTGAAAGGGGGCTTATCTAGCCCCCCCCTTAGAAGCTTCCCCTCAGAACGTGGCAAGAGGGGAAGTTTTTCAACGCCGAATTGGTGGCGTTTGACTGTTGGGGCGGCCCGTCAGCAAAGGTGACGCCATCTTGGCCTTCGGCAGACAGTGGCGCCTCGTCTCCACTCCCAGACGTAGCGGCCAGTTTGTCTTTGATCTCTCTCTCTCTCCTCACGATACTATAGAGTGGCGGCAGCACTTCCTTTACTCACGATGCCCAATGTCCCATGGCGGTGCCTCCTTTCGACCCTCCTTTGCACAGCATCCCGACTTCAACAGGGCGATGGCTGTCCGTCTCCTTCTCCCTCTCCAATCCTTCCCTTCCTCCCACAGGGTTTATATGGGAGGGGGGGGAGAGGTACCTTCCCTCCCCACGTGGCTCGTGCATGGGTTTATCCCACCCTACGACCCCCAGCAAGGATGCTTAGTCATCCTTGCTATTCCCCTCCCTTCCAGCATGACAGCCGCTGGGGGAAAAAAGGGGAATAATAATAAAAAATTCCTTTAATCCAAAGGTTATCCTTTTGGCTTTCTAGGAGGAGGTTCCCATGTAAATTCGATTAACTCGTTTATGCAAGCAGAGATTAAGATACGTAGTGTGACATTCGAAAATCACATCATTGGCGTAATTTTTGGATGATGGAATTCCTTGCATGACTATCACGTGGATTTAGAAATATTCTCATAATGGAAATATTACATTCTCTCCCCCTTGGAGGAATCGAGATGTCCTCATCTCGAAGTAAACTGGGGATATTGATGGTTGAGAGAGCTTTCATCTATCCAGGTAGCATCCTCTTCGGGATAATCTTTCCACTGGACGAGGCATTCTTTCAAGGTTCTAGATCTTAACTGTCTCTCTCTAACATCTAAAATCTTATCCGGTCTTAGTTCAAGGACTCCTTGACTAGGCATTACAATTTGTTGGTCATCAAGTACATGATTAGGGTTGGGTACATATTTTTTTAAGAGACTAATATGGAATACATTGTGAACTTTTAGGTCATCAGGATTATTATACGGCCCACAATACCTTGGACTTAGCTTCCTGCATTTTCCTAGAGATAGAGAACTCCTTTTAGGGCGTACACGAATGAAGACCATGTCTCCTTCTCCGAAGACCCTCTCTTGACGTTTCAAATCCGCATATGCCTTTTGTCTATCCTTGGCTGCTTGTATGTCTTGTCTTATTGACTTTATTTGGTCATCCATGTCCTCCAACATTTGTCTTGAAGCTTCAACTCTTAGGGTTGGATCAGAAAAGTTTAGGGGACTTCGACAATCATGACCATACAATGCCTGGAAAGGGGTCATTTGAATGCTCTGCTGGTAAGAAGCATTGTAGGCAAATTCAACTAATGGCAAGTATTGAATCCCTCTCTTCGGCTCTCGGCAGCAGTATGCCCTAAGCATATCCTCAATGATTTGATTCACTCGCTCTGTTTGTCGATCCGTTTGGGGATGGTAGGCGGTGCTAAAACAGAGTTGAGTCCCAATAGCTTCAAAGATAGCTCTCCAAAAGTGTGAAGTGAAGAGAGAATCTCGATCACTAATGATTCTTTTAGGTAACCCATGTAGCTTGAATATTTCCTTGATAAACAATCTTGCAATGTCAGAGGCTTTATAGTTTCTCTTTACTAGAATCAGGTGTGCAACCTTGGTAAGCATGTCAACCACAACCATAACGGAATTGTATCCTCCTTGGACTTGGGGTAAGCCCACAACAAAATCCATACTGATGAATTCCCATTTCATTTGGGGAATGTCAAGCGGTTGCAGTTTCCCTGGCATCATGACATGTTCGGCCTTCATACGTTGGCAAGACAAACATTTAGTGACATACTTGAGAACGTCACCTTTGAGCCTCTCCCAGTGGTAGCTTTTCCTAACTGCATTAAGAGTTTTTGCATAGCCAGGATGTCCTGTGAAAGGGGAATCATGAGCTTCCCATAATATCTTCTGCTTAAGTGACTGGCTTGTTGTTATACACAGCCTTGTTCTGTAGTAGACAAGTCCATTATCAATGGAAAATTCCTGATACTTAGCTTGTAACTTCAGATTCTGCTCCTTGGTAGATATTTCTTTTATCATTGTTTGGTAGGCCAAATCATGGCTTGCTTCCTCTCTAGCTAGTTGCAATATAGGGTTGCTTGGCATAGATACCTTTGTAGCCAGAGATCTGGCCGTTGATGGATTCTACAAGATTAGGGAATTTAAGAATGCCTTGCGACTGAGTGCATCGGCAACTACATTCTCTTTCCCTGGTCGGTACTTGATTTCAAAATCATACTCCTCCAATACTTCAATCCACCGACGTTGCCTCATGTTGAGCTCGTTCTGGGTAAAAATCCATTTGAGACTCTTATGATCGGTTACTAGAGTAAACTTGTTACCCAACAGGTAGTGTCTCCAAAGCTTTAGAGCATGGATGACAGCTAATAATTCCAGATCATGCGTGGCATAATTCTTTTCATGACTCTTCAATTTCCTTGAAGAATATGCTACTGGATGACCTTCCTGCATAAGTACACACCCCAAGGCAAGAATGCTGGCATCAGTTACTACCTCGAACTCCTTATTGAGGTCAGGGAGTTTTAGAATAGGTGTTGATACCAAACTTTGCTTTAATTTGTCGAAACTATTTTGTTCGGGAGTTGACCATGTAATAGAAGTCTGCTTCTTTAGTAAGTCTGTAAGAGGTGCTGCAATCAAAGCATAGTTTTTGATAAAGACCCTATACCATCCTGTCAAGCCAAGAAAGCTACGTATTTCTTTAACGGATATTGGTATTGGCCATTCAAGCACATCCTTGACTTTGTCTGGGTCTACTGATATTCCCTCTGATGATACTATGAATCCCAGATATTCAATCTGACGCTTGAAGAATGCACACTTCTTCATTTTTGCATACAGCTTATGAGACCTCATTCTCTCAAGGACAATCCGTAGTTGAGGTTCATGATCTTCTTCTTGTTTAGAATAGACTAAAGTGTCATCAAAGAACACAAGTACGAAATCATCAAGATATGGTCTAAAAATATCCTGCATTAATCTATTGAAGGTGGCAGGTGCATTTGTAAGCCCAAATGACATAACCAAGAGCTCAAAGTGCCCATATCTTGTATTGAAGGCCGTTTTTGGAATATCTTCTTCCTTGATCCTTATTTGATAGTAACCTGATCTGAGATCAATCACGGAGAAGATCTTTGCACCTTGAAGGCAATCAAGAAGCTCATCTATTCTAGGAATAGGATACTTGTTCTTGACTGTTGATTGATTCAACCCACGGTAATCAATACATAGTCGAAGTGTCCCATCTTTCTTTTTCTGGAATAGTACTAGAACTCCCCATGGTGAGTTGCTAGGCCGGA
Organism: Lygodium microphyllum; assembly: GCF_053477565.2. Taxonomy (NCBI): domain Eukaryota; kingdom Viridiplantae; phylum Streptophyta; class Polypodiopsida; order Schizaeales; family Lygodiaceae; genus Lygodium; species Lygodium microphyllum. Next base: position 108,270,030 of record NC_141136.1, read on the forward strand.
TGTAACCCTGATCTAATAGTTGCTTGAGTTGTTCCTTCAACTCAATAGCTTCCGGTATGGACATTCTATAAGGTCTCTTTGCAATTGGCGCAGCTCCAGGCACTAGCCTTATTTCATGATCAACTTCTCTTGGCGGCGGAAGTTCAATCAATTCCTCAGGGAATACGTCAGCGTATTCCTTTAGCCAAGAAGGTCCTTCATGAGACTCTTGCTTTTGATCTAACTAGTTGAGTTTGATCAGGTAAACGGCTAATCCTTTTCTGACTCCTTTTATGATCCGCGATACTTTGGCTAATTGGATTCTTGGCACTCCTGCCTCACCTTGAGTTGTAACAAACTCCCTTTCAGAGTTTCGAAAGGAAACTCGACCCTTTCCACAGTGGATGTGGGCGTCATTAGGCTTAAGCCAATCCATCCCGAGTAGACACTCATGGATACCTAAATTCATGGCTCTGAATTTGACTGAGGTTCTCTTTCCTCCCAGAAAGAATTTTTCCTTAGCAGTTTGCCTGGTACAAGTTACCTCACGACCGTTTGCCAATTCCACAAGTAGGGTAGGTGCTTCTATTGTGGCTATTCCTAATCTTTTTGCACATGCTGGTGAGATAAAGGAATGTGTATTGCCACAATCAATCAAGGTTTTGAAATCTTTACCTTGATAGTCCGACGGTGTTTGAATCACCGAGAACTGGCGATTCAGCCCCTTCTTGTGTAAAGCGGCATGGATTGTCGCTCTCTCAAATTCTGCTTCCATAGTCAGATCTTCCTCTTCTTCTGCTTCGCATCTTTGCCTATTGGTAATGCAGACAGTTCTTCCTCTTCCACGGGTGGCGGCTCCTTGACCGCGGCTTGCACCTTGACGATGTCCCTCGCTGAGCTTGGGACATTGCCTTTTGAAGTGACCGAGTTCGTTGCAGTGGAAACATCGGAGGTTTCGGCCATTACTGTGAGTAGGAACAAAGTTGTTGACGTTATTTGTCCTTGCTTTCTTCCTTTGTCCCTGATTGTGACCTTGAACTCCCTTCACTTGGGGTCTGAATGTTCCTCTCTTCGGGTCGCTATAGGACCAATTTTTGTTACCCCTTGGTCTAGCTTGCACTTCCTGAATTATAGGCGCTGCTCTAATGAGTGCATCCTGAAGATCTGACGGACGCATAGATTCGAGACGGGTATTTACGGGTGGATTTAAGCCCATGCAAAATTTGGACACCTGCTGCGTCATGTCCATCTGTGGCGCATACTTTAAGAGTGAGACAAATTTAGAGTAGTATGCGTCAAGGGTGAGTCCTAGCTGTTTTAGCTCGTAGAACTCATTCATTTTCTGTGTACGATATGCAGGTGGCAAATATCTCCCCTGCACGGCTTTCTTTAACTTCTCCCAGGTAACGGACCCCTCTGAAGTCCCTTGATCCCTGTACCATTGTTTCCACCATAGTCTAGCTTCACCGGTGAGTTTTAATTTGGCGAGCATGGCCTGATTGGTAGGTGCAGTACCAGCTGCTTCAAAGTAATCCTCCATAGATTCAATCCAAATTTCAGCATCAGACTGGACGAATCTGCCTCTCTTGTCAAACTCGGGTGGCTTCATCTGCTTGAGGAGGAACTTCTTCTCCTGGATCACAGCAGTACTTGATGTAGGGGGCGAATTTGGAACCTGTACCTGGGGTTGTGCCTGGATAAAAGTTTTCTTAACGTTATTATATGATAATTGACGTTAGCTTATCTTTAGATCATCTATCTCGTAAATCATGAAGCTACTTAACTTTTTTAACAACTCTGATGCACAGTCGGATATTGATAAAAGAAGTCCTTATTTATATTTACATGGGCGTAGCCTTATACAACATCTTGTGTGATGATAATCCAATCATTACATTCAGTTTGGGGAGAACAACGTTGTATTGCATTTGTCTACAGGAACTGTGTAATAGTAGGGTTTTGGGTCATGGATCTTTAGGAATCGATAATTCATTGGAAGTTCAGGATATCCTTTTCGTTGGAATCCATACTTCTCATGGCGGCCCAACACCTTAATCCTGTCGGCTAGGATTACACGGGTTACTTCCTCATATACATATGAGTTCATTTCAACCCTCTGACCCTGAATATGTAAAGTCGAATTCACGTGAGCTTCCACAAAAATGAACAGCTTCACGACTTTCAAGTCTTCCAACCACTTGATCCTCTTTAGGTTGGTCTGTAGATAAGCGAACCGGTGGGCAGCTATGTAGTAGATTCCTGAAGACCCAGTCATCTTCATTCTATATATAAAGGTGATGGATTATAAATCTGCTCCAGGATGTTCATCATCCCAACTCTTTGTCTATAATGCGGAGAATGCATTGCAGTCATAAACATGACCCGGAACACCAAAAACTTGTTCCACGCTTCATAGTTCTGCAAGACAGTATTGAAGATGAGGAAATGTTTGGACAACAACAATTTCTTTACTTCATTTTATTGAGATCTCATAAAAACAATTCCGTTGTTGGTCGGTTCTGATACCAACTGTAACATGTCCCCTAGTATCATCCAGGACACGTCTTAGCAGTCCATTGGAAAGGATGTCTAGAAAGCTCCACCCGACACTCCCATGGAATGTTACGGGTTTTGCGATCTAGTTCTTCCCACCTCTGCCACGTAGCGGAAGTATCCTGGCTGTTTCCACTTAGGATCGACCGGAATTAGGGTTTTCCTAATGGGTCACTAGCTAACAGCAACTAGCGTCAGACCCGAGCGAACTACTTTACGCAGAAACGCCAGGTCCGAAGCGGATTCACACTACACTTGGTTCAAGGAGAATGGGAAACGAGAGGGATGCTAAGCTCAACCTCTCTGCCATAAGGCATAGTCCCCTTCCGTTCCCCTAAAACAATGTAAATTAGGTAAGACATAACTCTAAGTCATCGCTCTCGTTATTCTATTTGATGATGATGATCATTCCGCTGTCTTTCGAGATTTATGAGAAAAGTTCCCGGCTAACCGGGACCACCCAACCGTAGGAGGGACCCATGGTCCATCCTCCGCACTTTCCTCGATTTGTTTTAGTTATGTAATTATCTAACACATTAATTTGACATATAACAATCAGCTTCTTTAATTAATCTTGTTTAAGGACTGGTTCCTTCACGTAATCTTATCACGTGACATATAAAAACAATATCAATTAAGTTCTTTCAACATCTCAACATTTTATCTTTGAATTACAAGAAGTTCCGCCCGTAGGCTTATCCATAATCTGCCCGGAGGCTAACAAGTAATCTCCAGGGATCACTATTCCAAGCTTCCGCCCGTCAACTAGTATACGAGCTTCGGGATCCAATCCCGAGTCGCGTTAGCCCCTTGTGTAGGACCCGGAAGGCGAGGGATTTACGGCCAGAGCCCCCCCTGGCACCCAAGCGTCCTCCTACTCCAAGTAGAACTCAACGGCGAGACCTCTCACGGCGGGTTCGGTCCACGTTCCCGGCACGGTAAAACAACCCCCTTGGTTAGGGTCAGGCAGGCAATCGGGGGTAACTGAAGCTGCCTCTCCCTTTAGGCTTTTAACCTGGAGTATAGATACTTATTTAATTTGTAATTCATAAATCAAACAGAGCTCTAAATCTCTAGCAAGCACAAACATTTCCATTAACCAACCCAGTTGTATGGCAAACTGCTAAAGAAGTGTTCTTTCCTTTTTGAGAGTATCAGCAGTCGTTCTTAAGATGTTTTGTAACTTGGTAAGATCCCTTATATTCGGATGTAGGGTATACCTAGTTTGGTTTACCCTAAGATACCTTAGATATGCTAGTTCCTATTTTACAACTTTTCTTATTTTGAAGGATATAAAAAAAACTACGTCTTTGAAAATGATTTTTTGATAACTTGCATAAAGACTTGCCGTCTTTGAAAATGATTTTTTTTTTTCCTTTTCTCTTTGTAAATTGATCACAAAAATGATTTCATACATGTTGAGCAAGTCCGGCGACGGAATAAAGCTGACATATGTCAGGCCTAGGGTTTCTTCATTTAAGAACCCTAGGGATGAATCCTAATTTCTTATCTTTATGAATTTATGGTCCTTGCGGTAAGGTAAGTAGTCCAGTGTTTTAGGGTATGAATGTTTCTATGTCTAGATTGGTCCGGTTATCTTTTGGAAAGATTGGTTTGGTCAGCTTTTGGAAGGTAAACTTACTCGTCTTGTCACGTTTTTACTATCTTCGATTAACTTTCTCAATCAATACAGTTTAATTTGGCATATAGCCTAATGTCATGATGATACAAAGAGTGACGATACTCCTAAATACCTAGCTAAGGAATTGGTGAATACACACTTTATTTATTCCAATTCCTCAATTTGCAGGGGAAAAGTGTTAATAGAGTGTCATCCAGCAACTTCCTATTACATTTTCTATCCAAATGAGTTCGTATATCTAATTTTTATACTCATTAATGTTTAACTTCCATTTCCTTTAAAGATGAACTCATGCTAATTACAACAGTTGCCTTGCTAGATGTGCAACTAGCAAAGATAACTCTCTAGTAATTTGAGCATCGAAAGAAATCTTTCATGAATTTAGCCTTTTTGCCATGATTCGTTGCGAAAGGAATACTAATGGCGCAAGATATAAACTTTTCATTTTAGGGCTATATTACTATAGCAAATGGATAGTTTTTGCCTATTATTCTATAATGCTTGATGCAACTTGAAGAAAGCCAATTGTCATTCATAAGCTAACTACTTCGTTAAAAATAACTTGATCAAATAAATATATTTCCTTAACAATTTTTCTTTGCATGATTGACTAAAACCCAAATTAACATCAAGAAGAAAACCTGGCTTTGAGGTGAGATATCCACATGGATACCGGGAGATGTCCCTCCCGCGGCTACGCCTTGGACTTTCTTAGGAGGCATTGCAAGTGTGGTCCGTCGCATGTGGAAGCAGCTTTACAACTTCTCCTTAGAACTCCACCGTCGCTCCTTGCACCGTTCGTCAAAGTAGTTTTTGGAAGGTTTCCCTCCTTGAATTCGGGAATTGAAAAGGGTATTTTTAGAAACTTTTACAACTAAGACCCATTGAAGCCATGGGGAAGGCTTAATGGTCTTTGTAAGCTCGCACGAACGGAAATAACAAGGGGTGGAGAAGACACAAGGTGTAGGAGAGCTTTAAAGAAAAATAATAGCCGTAAAGATTATAAGTAAGGGTCTAAGGGCCCTTAGGTCAAACTTGGAGAAAAAGGGCTTATGGGGGCTTACACATGGGGGAAGGTGAAAGGTTTTTGAGGCCAAGGTAAAGGCTTAAGGGTAATCACGGGAGAAGTGGTTTTAAGAGGCCACAGGAAGAGTGATTCCAAAGCCAAGGGAATAGGTCTTTTAGAGATTATACACAGGTAAAGAAGTAATAAGACCCATAAGGCCTTTGTGCTTGGGGGGAAAAGTGACTCCAAGTGACTGAAAAAGGCTTTAGTACGAGGGTGAAAGGGGATTTAAGGGCTTTTTAAATCCCGGCGGAGGGGGTTCTAATACCCATGGAAAAGGGTTTTGGATATGGGAGTTAAAAGGGCTTCATAACGTACAAGGAGGGGGTGAAAATTTTTGAAAGCACGGGGGAGGGAAAATGAAAGGGCTTAAGGGATTTTAAAAGGTACAAGAAGGGGGTGAAAGGGGGCTTATCTAGCCCCCCCCTTAGAAGCTTCCCCTCAGAACGTGGCAAGAGGGGAAGTTTTTCAACGCCGAATTGGTGGCGTTTGACTGTTGGGGCGGCCCGTCAGCAAAGGTGACGCCATCTTGGCCTTCGGCAGACAGTGGCGCCTCGTCTCCACTCCCAGACGTAGCGGCCAGTTTGTCTTTGATCTCTCTCTCTCTCCTCACGATACTATAGAGTGGCGGCAGCACTTCCTTTACTCACGATGCCCAATGTCCCATGGCGGTGCCTCCTTTCGACCCTCCTTTGCACAGCATCCCGACTTCAACAGGGCGATGGCTGTCCGTCTCCTTCTCCCTCTCCAATCCTTCCCTTCCTCCCACAGGGTTTATATGGGAGGGGGGGAGAGGTACCTTCCCTCCCCACGTGGCTCGTGCATGGGTTTATCCCACCCTACGACCCCCAGCAAGGATGCTTAGTCATCCTTGCTATTCCCCTCCCTTCCAGCATGACAGCCGCTGGGGGAAAAAAGGAGAATAATAATAAAAAATTCCTTTAATCCAAAGGTTATCCTTTTGGCTTTCTAGGAGGAGGTTCCCATGTAAATTCGATTAACTCGTTTATGCAAGCAGAGATTAAGATACGTAGTGTGACATTCGAAAATCACATCATTGGCGTAATTTTTGGATGATGGAATTCCTTGCATGACTATCACGTGGGTTTAGAAATATTCTCATAATGGAAATATTACATTCATGTCCTGAATATCACCAAGAATCTGGTTTCTGTTGGTCAAATGGTTGAGCAAGGCTTGCAGGTCAGATTTACTCCTTATGGATGCTTTGTTGAGGATATGAAAAATAAAGGTCGCTTGATAGCAAAAGGAAAGAAGAAGAGCAGAATGTTTACATTGGATGCAGACATGTCTGAATTGAGTGCAACAATGTTTGCACATGGGACCGGTGTAGTTGCAGATATTGATATCTGGGATAAACGCATTGGTCATGTTAATGTACAACGACTTAAATCAATGCAGGCCAAAAATATTGTCGCAAGATTGCCTAAATTCAAGGTTGCAGAAATGCATAAGGTATGTGAAGCTTGCCAATTTGGAAAACAGGCAAGGAAACCATTTCCTAGACATGTTCAAGAGAGTGAGAAGCCATTGGAATTAATCCACTTTGATGTGTGGGCTACTAAAGCTGCATCTCTTGGAGGCTGTCATTATTTTGTCACTTTTATTGATGACTATAGCAGAAAAGTTTGGGTGTGTTTTATGAAAAAGAAAAGTGAAGTTTTTGGGCATTTCAAAACTCTTAAAGCTATGGTTGAAAAAGAAACAGGCCTGCAAATAAAATGCCTAAGGTCAGATGGAGGGGGAGAGTACCTCTCAAATGAGTTTGCAAGGTTCTTGCAGGAGCATGGCATAAAGTAGACTTATTCATATAGTCATACCCCACAACAAAATGGAATTGCAGAAAGAAAAAACAAGCATATTGGAGAGGTATCTCGTGCCATGCTCAATGAAAAAGACCTGCCAGATTTTTACTGGGCGGAGGCAATTGCTACAGCAGTCTACATAATGAACAGGACTCCCACTGCAGCAATACATGGCATGACTCCAGAGGAGAGGTATACTGGTAGGAAACCAGATATTTCTCATTTGAAAATTTTTTGTTGTATTGCCTATGTTCATATGCCAGATGAGTTGAGATCCAAGTTGGATCCAAAAGCTGAGAAGTGCATCTTTATTGGTTATTCTCTACAGCAAAAAGGGTATAGATGCTATAACCCTTCTACTCATAAGTTTATAGTGAGCAGAGATGTTTTTTTTAATGAGATGAGTAGCTGGTATAAACCAGTAAATGTGATTGATAATGTAGATGCACAAAATGGTAATGCTGCACAGAATTCACAGCAGCAGTCACAAGATATTAGTGGACCTGGAGCGTCCTCTAGCGGTGGTTCACATTCTTTGCCATGGACAAGCAGATTGAGATCAGGAGAATCTTCTCAAAGCAATGCAGATAGTGGTATGCAGGTATCACGAAAAGGAAAAGAGAAGGTAGATCAGCCCATGTTTGATGTGAATGCAGGTCACTCTTATGTGGATGGTGAATCCAGTGGCTCAAAATAGAGCATTGATGATGAGTTGGGTATTCCTTCTATCGTTACACCTGGAGTAAGGAAGACCAAGGATGTTTTGAGAGCACCTAGGAGTGAACCTACTTTGCACAGGTCTACCAGAGCTAGGTATCCTGTGGATAGGCTGAAATATGATGGATTTATAGCCATTCACTAATGCCTATATGGTCAAAATGATATAGGAACCAGAACCCACTTCTTTTGAGCAAGCCATGGGAGAAAGCCATGGATGAAGAAATGGATGCCTTGGAAGCAAATGCTACATGGAAATTGGTACCTTTGCCTAAAGATAAGAATGCAATTGGTTGTAAGTGGGTTTAGAAGGTGAAACACAATGTAGATGGTTTTGTGAATAGATACAAGGCAAGATTAGTAGTCAAGGGATATGCACAAACATATGGCATTGATTATGAAGAAACATTCAGTCCAGTTGCAAGGATGGTAACCGTAAGAGCAGTCATTGTGATGGCTACATCAAAAGGATGGTCTTTACATCAGATGGATGTAAAGAATGCCTTCTTGCATGGTGATTTGCAAGAAGAGGTATATATGGAGCAGCCACCAAGTTATGTGCATGCTGTTCATCCTGAGTTTGTTTGTAGGTTGAAGAAAGCATTCTATGGCTTGAAGCAAACACCTAGAGCATGGTTTGACAAGATAGGACAATATCTTGTCACTATTGGCTTTCAGATTTTCAAGGCAGATTTCTCACTTTATGTGAGAAAAACAGAGAAAGGTATTATGCTACTTGTCATTTATGTTGATGATTTGATTATGACAGGTGACAGTGATGAAGATATCCTTCATGTGAAAATGCTATTGAAGCAGAAGTTTGAGATGAAGAATTTGGGAGAGCTGTGTTATTTCTTGGGCATTGAGGTGATTAGATCACCAAGTGGAATACGACTCTTGTAGAGGCAGTATGGATTGGACATGCTGTCCAAATATGGGATGACAGGATGTAAGCCTATTTCAGTTCCTTTGGAGCAGAATGTGAAGCTAAGCGTAGATGCAGGTGAGCTTTTGGAAGACCCTACTATGTATAGACGCATAGTAGGAAGTTTGATTTATATGACTATTACCAAGCCAGATTTGAACTATGTTGTTGGATTGGTAAGTTAGTTTATGCAGGCTCCAAGGAAACCGCATTTGGATGCGGCTAGACGCATACTCAGGTATGTGAAGTCCACATTGCAGTATGGACTACTTTATGAGACTGGGGTTCAGATACAGTTGCATGGATACACTGATGCTGATTGGGCTGGTAGTATTTTTTGATAGACGATCTACCAGTGGATATGTGTTCTCTTTTGGGAGTGCTGCATTCACTTGGAGCAGCAAGAAACAGCCTACAGTTGCCTTGTCGAGCACAGAGGCTGAGTACAGGGGCGTAGCAATGGCTGCATGTGAGGTAGCTTGGTTGCATAAGCTACTTTATGATATGCATCAGCCTACAGATGGGCCAGTTGTCATTTATTGTGATAACATGAACAATATACACTTGGAAAATAACCCAGTCTATCATGCTAGAACAAAGCACATTGAGGTGCATTATCACTATGTGCGGGAGAGGGTTTTACTAGGTCTTATTGATCTAGTTTATGTCAGCACAGAGGATCAAGTAGCTGACATATGTACGAAGGCATTGGGCACAGAGAACTGCGCAAGTTCAGAGACCTATGTGGTGTGCAGGAATTGGGATTGAGCTCGAGGGGAAGTGTTGAGATATCGAGCTCCACTCGTGATATGCCAGGGTGACCGTTGTGCATTTATGTCACCGACTTGTCAGTTGTTTTGCAGATGTGGTTGGTACACCGCCCATGAATAATAGCTAGATGACAGCTATCATTATCTACTCTAGTTCGTGGCTCAGCTAGTATGCCACCTTAGTTAGTTGAGTTTGTTTTGAGACCCATATATAGGGTTCTTCTATTTCTATGTACTTGAGTTATTTTTGGCTTACACAACTAAGAAGAGGAAAACTGTTTTCAGCCTCCACCTTTGTGTGTATTCCCCCATTGTGCAAGTAAGAAAGCTACAAGTGAGACTCCTTCCTTCTCTCCCACAATCTTGACACCTTGATCACCACATACATGCGCAAAAGCCGTGCAAAGTCATCTCCCGCAATGGAATAATGATAGTGACAAAGTCCTTACCCTGCATGCACAATAATGAGCCCATCTACATTGTGCAAATGAGGCCGGGGCTTAAAAACCATAAGCCGCACAAGAAACACCCCTTACATAAAGGAAAATGGATAAATTATTAAATTAGTGCAATTTTTTTTATTAATTACCCCTCCCCTCACCCGATGCATGGCAGGGGGAGAGGGAGTATGTGGAGGAGTGAGTTAAGTGGAGAGAGGGAGGAGTGTGGTGTGGGGATGCATGAGGGAGGGAAGGCATGAAGCCTCCACGTGGTGGATCTCCCCCCCCCCCCCTTACACACTATATAACCTCCCCCTTAGCCATGAACTAGGCCACCATCGTCGCCTTACAACGCCATGTAGCCGCCATCGCCACTCTCGTGAGGGCCGCTTGCTACCGCCACCCATTCCCTGACATCATCATTATTAATCTCCCCCCTTCAAATCATTACACCCCCCTCCACATCACGTTCTGTGACAGAGTAAAGAAGCTTCTTAGAAGCTTCTAAAGGCAAGCTTCTATAAGCCTAGTGCATATGGCTTATCCCTAGGATTTAAAAATCCAAGCTCCCAAGGCCCTGATCCTGCGCAGGAGGGAAAGATCGCAGACTGTAAGTCTTTGGGACGTGCGAATAACCCAAGGCAAGTTGCTGCAACAAAAAAATTACGATGCATAAATGGCCCCAAAATAGAAGATGCAAGGCGCATGCGCGGAGGTCTCAAACCCGAGCATACGCGTGGACATCCCCACGAGCCCTCAAGCCCAAGTTCATTCCACGTAAAAGAAATGCATTAGGCACGCTTAACTCCATGGGAAGAATGCATTTATGCTTGTCTCTAATTCATGTAGTAAAGATAAAAATACATTTGAGAAATTATCTCCTTAAACGATGGACAAGGGTTAGTGCATGTCATGCAATTGGGTTGCTTGCATTTCCAAAGTTATGAATGTAAATTACTTATTCGTCTTACGAGCTTAGTTGCATATTGCCCTTTTCGTGCATTTCTAAAGTGACAAACCTAAATGCATATTGCATAGGTTAAAAGGTTGGAAATTTTGTTTAAATTCACCCTGGTCTTCCTTGCAAGAAAGAACAAGCGTATATTGCATTTAGGCAATAACTTCTTTGTTGTGATTCGCATGAGGAAAAATCCTTAACATTGGTTAGATGTTGTCCAAAGAATTGCATGGCATGGAAATGAAACTATGGACTTGCATGTTGCATGCAAAGATGCTTGTAGAATGGATTAAGTCAACATTAGTCTTATAATATTCATCATGCATGAACTTCATTTATCAAAGTTGCATCTAGAAAAGGTTGCATGTCATATCAAAGCCTGAAATTCGATTGCATTAAACGAAAGGTTGTAGGAAAAACTCTTTATGTAAATCTATGTAGGTTCTGTGCAAGTTATTTCCCGAATTGTCAATCATCATGATTTTTGCAAGGAAAAGAAATAGTTATTACAAACCTTATAGTTGTACAGAAGTAATGAATCACATGTTTACACATAATGTGATGTCTTGCAACTATTTACACCTTTAGAACAAGTTTAGCATCTCTAAGAAAGGATCGTTCCTTGTCGGAAGACAAGTATACCAATTTATCTAAATCACTTGTAATGTTATAGCCCTCTAGGGATTCGTAAAAGCATGACTAGATGGTACGATGAATACCTCAAAGTGCTAGGTAGGGTTTAGCACGTTAGAAAAACTGCCTAGTATCGCACTTGGGATGCCAAGTCGAGACCTTCAAACCCAAAGGTCCTACCCACATTCACGGAATGTTTGGGTCAATTAGACACCCATACACTAACGATCTAGGGTTTTTACCCTAAGAATTGATCAACCTAATACTAAACTTTCGATTGAGTTAGAATCCCTAGGACCAAGCGTGGTGACCTTGTAAGGTTAGGGATTGGGTTGGGTAAGAAGACACCCCAAACCCTGCATCTTGACTAAACATACTTCTTGACCAAGGTACGTCATTGATGGGAGATAGAACCCACAAGTTACATCCGACTCCTATGCAACAAGATTGCAATGTCGCATGGTTTTGTGTTGAATCACAAAGTAGAGTTGCCACTCCTTAGAACAAGGTTGGCAGGTTCTAGCACAAGTCTAACTTGCAAGAGGATGAGTAATCCAGCTACTAAGTTTCCAAGTTAAGGTAACGAGCAATTGACAAATCAAGTTAGAGCGACATGGTCACCAAGATGTATTGTCTTAACTTAAGGAACCTAAGGTGTTGGTTAATTTGGGTTGACAGGGTATAAACCCTAACCTAAGGATAAAAGGGTAAATAAATAAACCCTTGGGGATCTTGCCAAGTTGCCATTGATCCCGGATCGTATGCTGGATGCATGTGGAGAAGAGGATTCACTCATTAGCAGTTGGCCAAATAAAACGACCACTCGAGGATCGATTGTGTTTGTACAGTTTAGGAGCACTATTGGCATTGCTTTTCTCAAGGAACTAAATATGGAAAAATAAATAATTCTTCAGGTTGAAGGCCTAGATGGAGAGGCAGCATCAGTTACCCCTGACTGTCTGCCTGACCCTAACCAAGGGGGTTGTTAGCCGCCCCGGGAACGTGAACCGAACCCGCCGCGAGAGGTCTCTCTGTTGGGCGCTACTTGGAGCAAGAGGACACTTGGGCGCTACTTGGAGTAGGAGGATGCTTGGGTGCTAGAGGGGGCTTTGGCCGTAAATCCCTTGCCTTCTAGGTCCTATACAAGAGACCGACGTGACTCAAGATTGGATCTCGAGGCTCGCATACTAGTCTACGGGTGGAAACCTGGATAAGTAATCCTTGTGGATTGTTGGATTGCCTTCGGGAAGATTATGGATCGCCTTCGGGTGGATTATGGATTAGCCTTCGGGCTGTATTATTATGATGTATTCCAAAGACTGATTAATAAGATAACCTCTTGAAAAGTAACTTGTTTGACATTGTTTTTCTATGTCAAATACTAAGATTATGTGAAGGAACGAGTGACTAATTGACTAATTAAGGAAGCTGTTTTATGCATGTCCAACTAAATGTGGTAGGTAATTAGACAACTAAAGAAAACATGAGGAAAGTGCGGTGGATGTGGCCATGGGTCCGTCCTACAGATGGGTGGTCTCGGTTGGCTGAGAACTTTTCTCGAAGGAAACGAATAGTAAGGAACGTTGACATAGAATCTAGGATACTAGAGTCCCGATTTATGTTGTTTTAGGGGAACGGAATGAGACTATGCCTTATGGCAGAGAGGTCAAGCTTTGCATCTCTCTCATTTCCCATTCTCCTTGAATCAAGTGTAGCATGAATCCGCATCCACCCTGACGTTTCTGCATAAATTAGTTCGCCTGAGGTTTGACGCTAGCTGCCATTCTAGGAATTTGACCACTAGGAAAACCCCAATTCAGGTTGGTCCTAAGTGGGGACGACCGGAGTGCTTTCATTTCGTGGCAGACTCGGGAGGACTAGATCGCAAACCCTGTGACATTTCGTGGGAGTGCCAAGCGGTGCTTTCTAGACCCTCTTCCGGATGGGCTGCTAAGACGTGTCCTACGAGCGAACAGGTGGACACGTTACATACTTACATTGAATTAGCATTGTAATACAAACCTTTTGACCTTTGCTATCCCAAAAGCATTTTTCAAACATTAATGAAGATATAGTGTGACTCTTGCATACTTTAACATCTTCCCTCAAGTTCAATAGAATCTATGAATATAATCTAAGAGTGTTAAAGTGATGAAAGAAATCTAAAGAGCTAAGTAATGGTTGGAAATCTTTGAAGCATTCCATGATGAGCCTTCCCTTCCTCCTTGATTTCCTTTCATTAAGGGAAGATCCATCATGATAAGTCATGCTCTCTGTTTGTGAAAGAGATCTTTCCCTAAAGCTTTAGTAAAGATATCATTCACATTCATTTTAGTATTGCAAAGAAGTAACCATATATCGATATTATGCACTTTTTTGTTGATCTAATTCTCTCTCAATTCCATCCACTTGTTCAATTGAGATGTTATAAAAAAGGATCAGAGTGTAATAAAAGAATCCATAGAACACAAGTTTTTGCAAGCATCTATTTAGTCATATAGATTGCAAGATGTTAATGCAGATAAAGTCTTGTATTTAGCTTCTATAGATGAGAGATTGACTATATTTTTCTTCTTGGAGCACAAAGAGATTGCTCCATTTTCAAGGAAAGAAGAATTGCCATTTTGAAGGTCATTCTTTCAACAAAATTTCATACATAATTAGAGTAATTTAATCCATATAGATTGAGCTTATCACTTACATATAAAATATCCCAAGGTTGAGGAGCTTTCAAGTAGGCAAGTACGGTTTTGGTTGCCACCCAAACTCGAGTAAGTTAATCATGTAAATATGTGTGCATCACATGGGTTCAAAATAAGGTATTTTTAAAATAGAATTTTTATACATTTTTTACATATAGAAGGGTGTAGTATAAAGTGGATATTTACAGATTGATAGAAAGGGTTATGTTTTACACAATAAAAATTCATAGATAAGGATATTTATAAATAGGCATTGAACGCACATGATGTAGAGGATATACATATAGTAACTTCCTTGAGCACCCAAAGAGGTATCCTTAGACACTCCATAAATTGAGTAAGTGAGCTACCCTTCTATTATAAATAAATATTTCACTAGTATTATCAATCTTGAAATTTCTATCCATTCTAGAGTTTATTAACACTTATATTAGTGTCTTGCTCTCATCTGAACACATTTCACTACTATTCTCTCTATTAAATAGCTGAGCATTACAAAAGTGCTTTGACACTTGCAAAAGTGCTTTTGTATCTATAAAAGCACTTCTATATCTACATTAAATCACTTTTATTTGTGAAAATTTTATTTTTTAATACTATTCTTAGGCACTTCGCATATGGACCCTATAGACATATATGCTAGAAGACAAGTAGCTTGCAAATGGCTATTGAGATGAAACAATTAATACTCCTCATTATTTGATGAATACGTAACCTCTACTAAAGCATTAGGAGGTATTCCACCATATACACCTTCTATAAATCCAATTTTCATGTATCTCATCTCAAAGTATTCAAGCGCTTAGCGTTTGCTCATACTCATGATGAGAAAGAATGAAACTTAATGAAAACTCTTGTTGGATAGTAATGTAAGTAAAGCTTAAAAGCTTTATAATCCAATCATAAAGTAATATTTTGTATCAAGGCATGTAATATTAGCTACTTCTTAAGTCCAAGTAACAGTACCTCCTTTTGTTGATCATCAACCCTTTGAGCTTCGTGGAAATTCCTCTCCCCCAACATTGGCTAGGCTCCAACCTCTCCCAGAGCTCCTAATTAGTAAATTGATATAGTTGGACCCTCTTGTATTCCAACCAAAGAGCCTTCCAAGCCACCAAAGAGAAAGAGGAGGTCTAATTTATATTGTATGCAAAACTGTTTTAGCGAGATAAGGAAGGCCCAGAGAGGTACCCAGCCTATAGTTCCAAAGACAACTTTCATTAGAGTTGTGAATGATATTTTTGACAAATTGTTAAGAGTGTCCATTGAATTTTGAGTTCATAAGAAATGGCAACTTGCAAAAGTGATTCTTTGTCTACAAGAGGTAGTTGAAGATTTTATCATCAAATTTATGAGTGATGCTTACATTGCTACTGCTCATCCTCAGAGGATAACCTTAATATACAAGGATTTTAGTATGGTTGAAAGAATAAAGTATAGGTTTGATATGGTATTGAGGCCCTTGCCCACTTCTAATAAAAAATCCTTTCAGATCCTTAAAAATTACCAAAAATTGTCTAGGAAAGTGAAAGAACCAAAGGTCAAGAATGTGACTCACCTATACTAATAAGAGGTGCAACTCAATAAGAGTCTCTCTAGGAAGAAAAAATGCAAGAGGTGACAGAAACAAACAATGCAATTTGCAAGAGGAAAATCACTTCACTTGGCCTCGTCGATTATGGGAGGATGAAGCTATCTGGCTAAAGAGATGCTTGTGAGAACTTGGGTTCTATGTATCCTTTGATCCCACTCCTATCCTTTGTGATAACATGTCAACTAAACATTTAGTAAAGAATCCAATCATGCACAAAAGGACTAAACATATTGAAGTGAAAGACAACTTTATTAGTGAAAAAGTTCATAGTCATAATATATTGTTACATCTTTGCAATACTAAAGACAATGTAGTTGACATATTTACTAAAGCTCCAGGGAAGGAGCTCTTTCACAAATACAGAGTAGGACTTTGGCACAATGGAGATTCCCTTAAGGGAAGGAATTTAAGGAGTAATAGAATGCTCTTTACGGAAGGTTTCAAAATCTGCCAATAATTCTTCTAGTAATTACTTAGATCTTTAGATAACAAATATTGTCACCTTTATAGGAAGTAGTTTTACATGACTAGTATCTCTCAAACCAACCAACAAATTTTGTAGGTGTGAAAAGATGGAGTGATCACATTTTAATTTCTAAAATTCAATAATACATCTATCTACCTATCTAGGGAGATAAATATATGGAGCTACAATAATGATCTAGTATGAAGAAGAGTTATTCATCATACAATGATGCACCCATCTACAAAAGGGAAGCTTAATATTCACTCATAGGAGAAATTTACATAAGTTGGTCTAAGCTACCATACTAAAGATAGATGATAGTTATAGAAAAGTTCACTACTCTCATTGCACAATCAATCTTTGTGTAGAGAATAGACATCATAAAGTATGGTATTGAGTAGAGCTGACTATATCCTATACACTCTACATTGTGTCTTCATTGTATCTAAGCATATGGAGCTCCTTTCTATGGGTTTAGGGATTACCCCATTACCCTTACTTAGAAACCATAGGTACCCATCTATTTTGAATAAAGATCTCACTGCTATTATCAATATTATCTCTATTCACTTTAGATTTGATGAAGACTTATATTAGTATCTTGATCTCATCTCAACATATTTCACTTTTATTCTTCAATAAATAGTTGAATGTGTCAAAAGTAATTTTGTATGTGTAATAGCGCTTCTGTATCTAGAAATGAACTTTTTTATCTTTGTCAAATTACTTTTAATTGAGATGATAAAAGTACTTTTTTATAGTATTTTTGGGACTTTTATTTGTGGACTTTGTTCAAGGCAGCTAGATGTATACTGAAAGACAAGTATCTTGCAAATTACTATTAGATTGAAGCAATCAATAATCCTTAATATTTGATGAATAGGTCATCTACTAAAGTATTAAGAGGTATGATATAGGATGAAGCCTTCTATGAATCCACCTTTTAGATATCTCATCTCCAAGTATTTAGATGCTTAGCTTTTGCTTATATTCCTAATGAGAAAGGGAAGAAACTTAAGAATAAACCTAATTATAAGTCTAGAATTGTAATATATCAAATGCAAAAAAAAAATAAATTAATTTTCCCTTCCAACTGTCATGCTGTAAGGGGAGGGAAATAGAATGGAGGGCTAAGCTCCTCGGTGGAAGCTTGCTGGAGGAAGAATCATGCAGCGCGACGCGAAGGGAGGGAGGAATTCCTTCCCTCTCCCTATAAAACCCATCGCCATGGGAGCTGGGAGGAGAGGGCCATCAGCCGTGACACCGCCAGGATTGTGAGAGAGGGACAGCTGGGGGGAAATATAATGCTGCGTGATGTTTAGAGGAAGGAGGGGAGATTGTGAGACAGGACGGAATGCCGCCTGGGTCTCCAGCCGAGGGCCGTGAGAGAGGGCGTAAGGCTGGTCGTGAGGAGGGGAGGCTGTGATAATCAATGCCGTGTGAGAGGGAGGGAGTGGAGTCGCCACTGCTGCAACATGAGCGCCGCCATCACCTTGCGCCAGTTGCCGCTGTCGCCAATGGACTGCCATCTGTCACCATCCTAGGAGTACCTTAGCTGCCACCATACCCTTTCCTCCACGTGGGTATACCACGTTTTCTTCTAGAAGCTTCTTGAAGCTTCTAAGGGGAAGAGCTAAGCCCCCCTTCTTGTGGCTTTATGAAGCCTTCTTCTTGAAGGCTCTTATAACCTCTTTACCCTCCCCCCCGGGATTTAATCGCCTCACGGGCGATTCTTACCCCTTTTCCCCCCCGTGCTATAACCCCCCTTTCACCCTTCACCTTTCCCCTTGGCTTGGAACTTACCCCCCTGTTAAAAATCATTAACTCTTTTCCTTAGGCCTTAAAGACCCTTTTCCTCCCCGGATGTAACCCCCTATAAGCCACTTTTATTTGGGCTTCAAAACTATTCACCCCTTTTTTTCCCCCTTGTGCTGCCTTTCATCTTTTCCCCCCCTGGGTTTTAAAACCCCTAAAGTCCTTTTCACTGCCGTGACCAAAGTTTTCCCAAGGCCTCTTCTTATGCCTTTTGGAGCCACACACACACACACCCTTTTTCCCGTGTATATACCCCTATAGGGCCTTTTCTTTAGGCTTTGTAAACCTTTCCCTCCCAAAGAAACTAAGACCTTAAAGGTCTTATTCCCCCTCCTTGTGGCTAGACCCTTAACTGTTCCGTGCCTTTCCAAAATACCCTTGGACTGGGTTTCTCCCCTACTCGAAAAAGAGAAGAAGAGTATTGACGTGCAAGGGAGCGACGGTGGAATTCTGAAAAGGAGTGTAAAGATGCTTCCACGTTCGAAGGACTACAACGGCGATGCCTCCTAAGAAAGTCCAAGGAGTAGCTGCGGGAGGATCATCTCCCGGTATCCATGTGGATATCTTACCCCAAACCCAGGTTTTTCCTTCTTAATTTTATATCGGTTTTAATTCAATCGTGCAAGATGAATTGTTAGGGATAATATATATTTTTTCCTAGTTATTTATGACGAAGGAATTTAGTTTAATTAAACATGCAAAATAAATAAAGTATAAACATAGTTTTCCTTTTTTTAAAAAGCATTATGCATTGAAACGAATTATGAGAAAGATTATTTACCCACTAAAGTAGTATACTTCGGTTAAGTCTAGAAGGTATAAAATTGCATCTTGCACTATTAATCCCCTATTCTTTTTACAACGAATCATCATGGAAGGTGTGAATTATGAAAGGTTTCTTACGATGCTTAAACTCTAGGAAGTTATCATTGCTAACTGCATAACTTAGCAAGGAAAAGATTGCTTATTTGGCATGAGTTTTGTTTGCAAGGAAAAATGAAGATTAATTGATTTTACTTAACCTCAAATCAATAAATTTTAGGATTGAAAAATCAATTGACACATAGATAACAAATCGTGCTGAGGTGATCTTGATATTACCTTCTAAAAGTTAACCAAATTAATATAAACTTAGAAATACCTATGCTGCAAAATATTCATTGGGAATGAATTAAAATCCAAGAAACGTTTATACCTTAAATACTTGCCCACATTCCCTAATTGTAGGGTCAGTAAATCGTAAACGTAAAAGAACTAGGGTTTGTCCCTGAGTTTCTTAAAAGAAAATAATAAAGCTAGGAAACCCTAGGTCTGGCAAATGTCAGCTTAAAGAAACTGAAACGGATTGTTTCGTAACTCCATTATCACATAGTACGATGCAGGACTTGCACGGCAAGTACGAAGTCATATGGTCTTGTGATTGATTCACAAGAAGAAAAGCTAAATTCCCACAAGGATGGCGGATCCTTATGCAAGTTATCTTGCAAGAGGATGTATACTTTGATATCCTTCTAAGTAAGGAAGGTTAAAAACCGGAAACTAAAGTATCCAATGAACTTTAGGGTTTGACCAAGTTGGGTTAATAGGGTACGCCCTAACCAAGAATATAAGGGATCTTGCCAAGTTGCAAGACACCCCGGATCGAGTGCTGGATGCATTCGAAAGGAAAGATTCCTTCCTTAGCAGTTTGCCAACAACAGAAATCGATAAATGGAAATGTTTGTGCTTGCTAGAGATTTTAGAGCATTGTTTGACTTGTTTGACCAATGAATTACGAAGTAAATAAGTATCTATACTTCAGGTTGAAGGTCTGAAGGGAGTGGCAGCTTCAGTTACCCTTGACTGCCTACCTGACCCTAGCTAAGGGGGTTGTTGACTGTGCCAGGAACGTGGACCGAACCCGCCACGAGAGGTCTCTCAGTTGAGCGCTACTTGGAGGAGGAGGACGCTTGGGTGCCAGGGGGGGCTCTGGCCGTAAATCCCTCACCTTCTGGGTCCTGCAAAAGAGGCTAACGTGACTCGGGATTTGATCTCGAGGCTCGCATACTAGTCTACGGGCGGAAACTTGGAATAGTGATCCATGTGGATTGCTGGATAGCCTTCGGGCGGATTGTGGATAAGCCTATGAGCAGAACTTTTGTATTTCAAAGATAAATATGATGATATATTAGTAAAGAAATTGTCTGATATTGTTTTTCTATGTCACGTGATAAGATTACGTGAAGGAACCAGTGCTTAACGGATTAATTAAAGAAGCTGGTTGTTACATGTCCAACTAATGTGTTAGATAATTACATAACTAAAACAAACCGAGGAAAGTGCGGAGGATGGGCCATGGGTCCGTCCTACGGTTGGGTGGTCCCGGTTGGCCGGGAACTTTTCTCAAATCTTGAAGAACAGCGGGATGATTGTCAAAGGACACGAACAACAAAAGCGTTGACTTAGAGTTATGTCTTACCCGATTTACGCTGTTTTAGGGGAACGGAATGGGACTATGCCTTATGGCAGAGAGGTTGAGCTTTGCATCCATCTCGTTTCCCATTATCCTTGAGCCAAGTACAGCGTGAATCCGCTTCGGACCTGGTGTTTCTGCGTAAAGTAGTTCGCTTGGGTCCGAGCCTAGTTGTCGTTAGGAAATGACCAATCAGGAAAACCCTAATTCTGCTCGATCCTAAGTGGGAATGGCGAGAATACTTCCGCTACGTGGCAAACACGGAAAGCCCTAGATCACAAATCCCGTAACATTCCATGGGAGTGCCGGGCGGAGCTTTCTGGACATCCTTTCCGATGGACTGCTAAGACATGTCCTGGATGATACTAGTGACACGTTACAGTTGGTATCAGATCCGACCAACAACGGAATTGTCTTTATAAAAATATAATAAAATGAAGCAAAGCAAATATTGCTGTCCAAACATTTCCTTACCTTCAATGCTGTCTTGGAGAATTACGAAGTGTGGAACAAGTTCTTGGTATTTCGAGTCATGTTTATGACTGCAATGCATTCTCCGCTTTATAGACAAAGGATTGGGATGATGAACATCCTAGAGCAGATTTATAATCCATCACCTTTGTACATGGAACGAAGATGGATGGGTGCTTCAGGAATCTAATTATATAGCCACCCACCGGTTTGCTTATCTACAGACCAACCTAAAGAGGATCAAGTGGTTGGAAGACCTTAAAGTCGTGAAGCTGTTCGTTTTTGTGGAAGCTCACGTAAATTCGACTTTACATATTCGAGGTCGGAGGGTTGAGATGAACTCATATGCATATGTGGAAGTAACCCGTGTAATCCCCACTGACAAGATTAAAGTGTTGGGTCACCATGAGAAGTATGGATTCCAATGGAAAGGATATCCTGAACTTCCAATGACTTATCGATTCCTGAAGATCCATGACCCGAAACCTTATTACAGTCCCTGTAGATAAATGTAATACAACGTTGTTCTCCCTAAACTAAATGTAACAATTGACTTATCATCGCATGAAACGCTGTATTCAAAAAGGGCTATGCCCATATAAATACAAATAAAGACTTCTTTTTATCAATGTTTGGTTGTGCATAAGAGTTGATAAAGAGTCAAGTAGCTACATTGGTTACATGATAGAGGAATTGAAGTTGTGGTTGACATGCTTACTAAGGTTGCACACCTTATTCCAATTAAGACAAACTATAAAGCCTCAGACATTGCAAGATTGTTTATCAAGGAGATATTCAAGCTACATGGTTTACCTAGAAGAATCATTAGTGACCGTGATTCTCTCTTCACATCACACTTCTAGAGAGCTATCTTTGAAGCTATTCGGACTCAACTATGTTTTAGCACCGCATACCATCCCAAAATGGATGGCCAAACAGAGCGAGTAAATCAAGTCATCGAGGATATGCTTAGGGCATACTGCTGTTGAGAGCCGAAGAGGTGGATTCAATACTTCCCTTTGGTAGAATTTGCATACAATGCTTCTTATCAGCAAAGCATTTAGATGACTCCTTTCCAAGCATTGTATGGTCATGACTGTCGACGTCCCCTAAACTTTTCCGATCCAACCCTAAGGGTTGAAGCTTCAAGACAGATGTTTGAAGAGATGGATGACCAAATAAAGTCAATAAGACAGGACATCCAAGCTACCAAGGATAGACAGAAGGCATACACAGATTTGAAGCGTCAAGATAGAACCTTTGAAGAAGGAGACATGGTCTTCATTCGCGTACGCCCTAAAAAGAGTTCTCTATCCTTAGGAGATTGCAAGAAACTAAGTCCAAGGTATTGTGGACCATACAAAATTCTCAAATGCCTAGGACCTAATGCTTATAAACTGCAACTCCCTGAGAACCTAAAAGTTCATAATGTATTCCATATCAGCCCATTGAAAAAGTATGTACCTAATCCTAACCACGTACTTGATGACCAACAAGTTGTAATGCCTAGTCAAGGAGTCCTTGAACTAAGGCCTGACAGGATCTTAGATGTTAGGGAGAGACAATTAAGATCCAGAACCTTGAGAGAATGCCTCGTCCAGTGGAAAGATTATCCCGAAGAGGATTCCACTTGGGTAGATGAAGGCACTCTCAACCATAAATATCCCCAGTTTATCTCGAGATGAGGACATCTCGATTCCTCTAAGGGGGAGAGAATGTAATATATCAAGTGCAAAAAAAAAATATTTTTATTTTCCCTTTCGACTGTCGTGCTGTAAGGGGAGGAAAATAGAATGGAGGGCTAAGCTCCTCGGTGGAAGCTTGTTGGAGGAAGAATCATGCAAGGCGACACGAGGGGAGGGAGGAATTCCTTCCCTCTCTCTATAAAACCCATCGCCATGGGAACTGGGAGGAGAGGGCCATGAGCCATGACGCTGCCAGGATTGTGAGAGAGGGACAGCTGGGGGGAAATATAATGCTGCGTGAAGTTTAGAGGAAGGAGGGGAGACTGTGAGACAAGACGGAACACCGCCTGGGTCTCCAGCCGAGGGCCGTGAGAGAGGGCGTAAGGCTGGTCATGAGGAGGGGAGGCTGTGATAATCAACGCCATGTGAGAGGGAGGGAGTGGAGTCGCCAGCTGCTGCAACAAGAGCGCCTCCATCACCTTGCACCAGCTCTGCTACTGCCGCCAACGAACTGCCATCTGTCGCCATCCTGGGAGTACCTCAGCTGCCACCATACCCTTTCCTCCACATGGGTATACCACGTTTTCTTCTAGAAGCTTCAAGAAGCTTCTAAGGGGAAGAGCTAAGCTCCCCTTCCTGTGGCTTCATGAAGCCTTCTTCTTGAAGGCTCTTATAACCTCTTTACCACCCCCCCACCCCGGCGAGATTTAATCTCCTCATAGGCGATTCTTACACCTTTTCCCCCCCGTGCTATAAGCCCCCTTTCACCCTTCACCTTTCCCCTTGGCTTGGAACTTACCCCCCCCCCCTGTGTTAAAAATCATTAAGTCTTTTCCTTAGGCCTTAAAGACCCTTTTCCTCCCCGAATGTAACCCGCTATAAGCCCCTTTTATTTGGGCTTCAAAACTATTCACCCCCTCTTTTTTCCCCCTTGTCTTGCCTTTCATCTTCCCCCCCCTCGGTTTTAAAACCCCTAAAGTCCTTTTCACTCCTGTGAACAAAGTTTTCCCAAGGCCTCTTCTTATGCCTTTTGGAACCACACACACACACACCCTTTTTCCTATGTATATACCCCTATAGGGCCTTTTCTTTAGGCTTTGTAAACCTTTCCCTCCCAAAGAAACTAAGACCTTAAAGGTCTTATTACCCCTCCTCATGGCTAGACCCTTAATTGTTCCGTGCCTTTCCAAAATACCCTTGGACTTGGTTTCTCCCCTACTCGAAAAAGAGAAGAAGAGTAATGACATGCAAGGGAGCGACGGTGGAATTCTGAAAAAGGAGTGTAAGGCTGCTTCCATGTTCGAAGGACTACAACGGCGATGCCTCCTAAGAAAGTCCAAGGAGTAGCTGTGGGAGGATCATCTCCTGGTATCCATGTGGATATCTCACCCCAAACCCAGGTTTTTCCTTTTTAATTTTATATCGATTTTAATTCAATCGTGCAAGATGAATTGTTAGGGATAAGATATGTTATGTCATATTTATTTACGATGAAGGAATTTATTTTAATTAAACATGCAAAATAAATAAAATATAACATAGTTTTCCTTTTTAAAAAAAGCATTATGCATTGAAACGAATTATGAGCAAGATTATTTATCCACTAAAGTAATATACTTTGGTTAAGTCTAGAAGGTATAAAACTGCATCTTGCACTATTAATCCCCTATTCTTTTTACAACGAATCATCATGGAAGGTGCGAATCATGAAAGGTTTCTTACGATGCTTAAACTCTAGGAAGTTATCATTGCTAACTGCATAACTTAGCAAGGGAAAGATTGCTTATTTGGCATGAGTTTTGTTCACAAGGAAAAAGGAAGATTAATTGAATTTACCTAACCTCAAATCAATAAAGTTTAGGATTGAAAAATCAATTGACACATAGATAACAAATCGTGCGGACGTGATCTCGATATTACCTTCTAAAAGTTAACCAAATTAATATAAACTTAGAAATACCTATGCTGCAAAATATTCATTGGGAATGAATTAAAATCCAAGAAACGTTTATACCTTAAATACTTGCCCACATTCCCTGATTGTAGGATCAGTAAATTGTTAACGTAAAAGAACTAGGGTTTGTCCCTGAGTTTCTTAAAAGAAAATAATAAAGCTAGGAAACCCTAGGTCTGACAAACGTCAGCTTAAAGAAACTGAAAGGGATTGTTTCGTAACTCCATTATCTCATAGTACGATGTAGGACTTGCATGGCAAGTACGAAGTCATATGGTCTTGTGATTGATTCACAAGAAGAAAAGCTAAAAATCCCGCAACAAGGATGGCGGATCCTTATGCAAGTTATCTTGCAAGAGGATGTATACTTTGATATCCTTCTAAGTAAGGAAGGTTAAAAACCGTTAACTGAAGTATCCAATGAACTTTAGGGTTTGACCAAGTTGGGTTAATAGGGTACGCCCTAACCGAGAATATAAGGAATCTTGCCAAGTTGCAAGGCACCCCGGATCGAGTGTTGGATGCATTCGAAAGGAAAGATTCCTTCCTTAGCAGTTTGCCAACAATAAAAATCGATCAATGGAAATGTTTGTGCTTGCTAGAGATTTTAGAGCACTATTTGACTTGTTTGACCAATGAATTACAAAGTAAATAAGTATCTATACTTCAGGTTGAAGGCCTAAAGGGAGTGGCAGCTTCAGTTACCCCCGATTGCCTGCCTGACCCTAACCAAGGGGGTTGTTGACCGCGCCGAGAACGTGGACCGAACCCGCTGCGAGAGGTCTCTCCGTTGAGTGCTACTTGGAGCAGGAGGACACTTGGGTGCCAGGGGGGGCTCTGGCCGTAAATCCCTCGCCTTCCGGGTCCTGCACAAGAGGCTAACGTGACTCGGGATTGGATCTTGAGGCCCGCATACTAGTCTACGGGTGAAAACTTAGAATAGTGATCCCTGTGGATTGCTGGATAGCCTTCGGGCGGATTGTGGATAAGCCTACGGGCAGAACTTTTGTATTTCAAAGATAAATATGATGATATGTTAATAAAGAACTTGTCTAATATTGTTTTTCTATGTCACGTGATAAGATTACGTGAAGGAACCAGTGCTTAACGGATAGGAGTTGTCTTACCCGATTTACGCTGTTTTAGGGGAACGGAATGGGACTATGCCTTATGGTAGAGAGGTTGAGCTTTGCATCCCTCTCGTTTCCCATTCTCCTTGAACCAAGTATAGCATGAATCCGCTTCAAACCTGGCATTTCTGCGTAAAGTAGTTCACTTGGGTTCGACGCTAGTTGCCGTTAGGCAATGACCAATCAGGAAAACCCTAATTCCGGTCGATCCTAAGTGGGAACGGCCAGAATACTTCCGCTACATGGCAGGCGCAGAAAGCCCTAGATCGCAAATCCTGTAACATTCCATGGGAGTGTCGGGCGTAGCTTTCTAGACATCCTTTCCGATGGACTGCTAGGACGTGTCCTGGATGATACTAGTGACACGTTACAAGAACTATATGTTTGTTGGATCTATGGATGTAACTAAAGCTTAAAAGCTTTATATTATAATCATAAAGTAATCTTTGAATCAAGAGATGTAAGATTTGATTAAATGCATAAGCTAGAGATCAATTTAATCTTCATATTTGGTCTCAAAATATAGGTGTCACAACAAAAATGAAAGAATATTCTATTGAAGACTTGGAGGAAAATGATGAAGAGCATCAAGCAACTTTAAGGAGGTGCACAAGGTAGGGAAGGATACGTCAAAAACTAACATATGAAAGAGGTAAAAATTCTAATTTCTAACAATGTGATTTTTCTCTTCTCACCTCAATTGTATAACATCATAAACCTACAACATATACAAGAATGCACATGGTGAAAAAAAATGGAATGATGCTATGGATAATGTACTGTGTGCATTCCATAGGAATCATACTTGAGATTTATATCAATTCCCACCTAACCGGAAAAGGCATAAGATGTAAATGGATTTACAAGCTGAAATCCAACAAGAAATTATAGATTGGCAGACTAGACTAGTTGCTAAGAATTTCCTCAAGAATATGATATTAATTATGAAAAGATGTGTACATGTGTAGCTAAGACGAGCTCCATTAAGTTGTTGCTACTGCTCTGTACAAATGAAGCTATCAAAAATGGATGTAAATAATGCCTTTCTCAATGTGCAACTTGAGGATGAGCTCTACATGAAATAACTAAAAGGCTATGTTGTAGCAAGTAAAGAGCATTTGATATGCAAGTTGAAAAAGAGCTTTATATGCTTGAAGAAATCTCCAAGAGCTTGGTATGGAAGAATAAATGACCATCTAAAATGCTAAGAATTTCAAAAAAGAAATGGTAACCATACTCCTTTTCAAAGATTAAAGAGAATGATATTGTGCTTTCTCAGAGTTGAATGCTATTACCAATCTTATATTCTCTATCCATTCTAAAGTTGATTAAGACGAATATTAGTGTCCTACTCTCATCTCAATGCATTTCACTACTATTATTTATTATAAACAATTGAGTGTGTCAAAAGTATTTTTGTAATTATAAAAGTGATTTTGTATCTAGAAATATACTTTTACCTCTATGTAAACTCACTTTTATATGGGAAAATATACTTTTTAATAGTATGTTTAGGACTTTTATCTATGGACCTTGTTTGAGGTAGCTAGATGTATACTGAAAGAGCTTTTGCAAATTACTATTGGGCTGAAGTAATCAATACTCCTAATTATATGATGAGTAGGTCCTTGAGATATTACACCATATAAATCCAAGCCTCAAGTATCCCATCTCAAAGTATTCAAATGTTTAGCTTTTGTTCACATTCGTGATGAAAAATGAAGAAACTTAATGAAAAGTTTAGAAAGTATGTGTTTGTAGGATATAATGATGTAAGTAAAGCTTAAACGCTTTATGATCCAATTGCAAAGTAATTTTTGTTTCACTAGATGTAATATTCAATGAGAATGCATGCTATAAATCAGCTTAATCCTTAGATTTAGTCCCAATGTGCAAGTACTAATAGCCATGGAAGAATATCCTATGAAAGAATTGGAGGAAAAAGATAAAGAGCATCAAGAAACCTTGCGAAGGTCTATAAGGTAGAAAATGATACGCCAGAGAGTAACATATGAAAGAGGTAAACATTTTGATTTTGAGCAATGTAATCTTGTTGTTCTCACCTTAGTTTTATAGCATGATAAACCTACAATATATACAAGGATGCATATCGTAAAGAGAAATGGATAACACAATGTTTGCATTGCATAAGAATTATACTTGGATTTATATTGACTCCGACCCAATTAGAAATCCATAGGGTGTAAGTGTGGGCATGGTATACGAATGATCTTTGGGATTTATATAGATTCCCACCCAACTAGAAAGCCATAATATTCAAGTGGATCTACAAGCTAATGGATTTGGTCAAGAATATGATGCAAACTACGAAAGACTTTGAATTGGGGAGAGACTATGCACCTTATTATTATTCTATAGAAAAAAAAGATGGCATCTTGATCATCCTAGCTTATGCATCTGTGGAGCTAAGATGAACTACATTAGATCTTGGAATTGAAACTTACAAGATGAATTTAGGATATATTTTCATTTCTCAATAGAAGTATCTTCAATCTACCCTTGAAAGATTTGGTATAGCTAGCTCAAAAGTTATCTCTACATCTATCGAATGAGGCCTCAAGCTAACTATGAATTAAAATAGTGTTTTTTTAAATGCTATTGCATACGAAAAACTCATGAGTTCCCTCATCTATTTGACTATTGCAAGGCCTGACATTCACTTACTTATTTTAGTCCTAGGATGTCTCATTCAATGGCACCCAAAAGAGTGCTATGTACTTGAAAGGCATTCAACATTGGGATATTTTATATGAAAGTGATAAGAGCATCTGACTCTAATTATGTAAAACATTTGATTGATAGAAAAAGCATTAGTGGCAATGCTTCTTTCCATGGAAATGGAGAAACCTCTTGGTGCTGCAAGAAGCAAAATATAGACAACCTCTCATCTATAGAAGCTAAACACAAGACCTTAACTAGAGGAGATTGTGAAGCTATATGGTTGAAGAGATGCTTGCAAAAACTTAGATTCTATGGATCCTCTAATCACAACCCTATCCGTTGTGGTAACATCTTAGCTAAATCTGTACTAAAGAATCTAGTCATGCATCAAAGGACAAAGCATAATAAAGTGAGAAAGAACTTTATTAGCCAAAAGGTACACAATAGTGATATATTGTTACATCTTTGCAATATTAAAGAGAATGCATGTAACATATTTACTAAATCTCTAAGGCATGATTATTCAATGTTGCTGGATTCGGACCCTATTGCTAAGGGCTGGGCTATCCAAATTTGCGACTCTTTCATTGCCACTTGTTCCATATTATTCTGACATATGTGATTGGTTCTTAACCTCTTACAACAAGAGGTCTACTGGTCTTGTTCATGGTATAGTTATCCTCATGACACCTAAGATCCTGGGCAAAGCTCTTTCTTTACCATGGTGTGGGGAACCTTTTCCCACTGTTTGTGAATTGTTCTCCAATGAGGATATTTGAAGTTGTTAGAGAGGCAGACCCATGATGTCTTGGATTCTAATTGGGTTATCACTACTTTAGGAGTTAATGTGTCCATGATTTTGAATCCTTTTTGGAGACAATTGTGCCAGTTTCTTCAGGATAGGTTTACGCTTGCCAAAACCCCTTCTAATTATCTTTCAAAGGATTTATTTATAGCTTTCTACATGGTGCTGAAAGGTATCATCACATTGATTGGAGTTCATATCTCTTGGCTAAAATGGATTAGAAGCCACAAGGGGTAATATGACTAATGTCACATTTTGTTCTTACCTTTATGTTTTCTTGACAAATATTGCCCTTGCGAAGGAAATTTCTACACCACCAATTGATCCTTCAAAGGTTCCTCCTCCTACTGATGATCATAATGTTATAATTGAGGATGATGATTTTCCCCCTCCTATGGTCATTCAGATGAAGCGTCTTAAGCAAGTGGCTGAATTAGTACCAATTTTCACTCCTCTAGTTTCACTTCTTATTAAATCTCGCAGTCAGTTGCCTGCTTTCCTTACAAAGAGCACATAAAGAAGGTACTTTGGATACTTTCATTCCATCTATTCAACATCAAGTGATAGGAGATACAATTCCCTTTTGATGCAAAGAAATCTAGAGCTCTATTGAACTCTCAATCGCTGCTTGTATCTAGTGACTCTATTCTTATTTTCATAAAGAGGTTCAACAGTCCAAGGAGGAGTTGAATAAAGCCAATATTGAGCTAGCCTCTACCAAATAAAAATTCTATGACCTCTGTACATAGATGGAGAGAAAATTAAGGTCATTGATACCACAAAGAGGAGATCTCTACTTTGCAAGCCAGAGACTAAATTTCAAGTTGTTACTATGACTAACGAGAGGGATAGGTTGTTGAAGGAGGCCCAGGAACTAAAAGCTTTGATAGCTACCCATACAAAAAATCTCAAATCAACTACAATTATCCTAGACCACAACAATACTCACATTTGATAGCTCAAGGAAAAATTGGCTCAGTCTCATTGTGCTTCATCACAGAGTCATTATATGCAGCCAGTTCCTTCCTTATCTCCTATAGATTTAGTTGTTCTTCAAATAAATGCCACATTCTGACCTTTATTCCAAGCCAAGGTGAAAAGTCTTCAATCAAGAATGGAATTTTTGTGGTCTTCATTTTAGTAGTTCAAAGAGTTTGTTCCTCTATATCACTCCTTCTTTGTGCATTATCAGCAACATAAGTTGGCATTCTATATTAAGATTTCCATAATGGATTTGCCTATTTTAGAGGATGATTGGAGTGGAGCTTGATCTTCTAATTTTTTGATTGAAGTGGTCAGAATGGTTTTTGATGATTCCGTAACTATAGATACCATGTTTTATGTCTTATATGTACTCTCAAGGTGACTTGTTGATCCTAGGTGATGAAGACTTGGCTTGGTATGTGGGGGATGCAGTATTACATGTTTTTTTGTATGTTAGACATTTGGAGTTGCAAATAAATTAGATGTTCCAGACATATTTCTCCAAAGTGGCTAATTTCCCTAAGAATTCTTGGCATACAATGATTGATTTCGTGATTTTGAATCAGTGTCAAAATAGAGCCTCTGCTCATGTGCAAAAGACTAACCAACTGAGAGTGGACCTCTTAGCCCACCATTCCAAGAAACCTCCTTTTGATTCCTCCTTCTTTGATGCCTATCATCGCAGATATGTCTTAGGTCCATTAGTGCCTTGTTTATCTTATTATCAACAACAGATAGCCCATAGATATGAAACCTATATTTCACTTTATCAATCTAGTCCATAGGTTATTTTACCCCTTCTATTTCAATCCCAAGGTGCTCCTCAAATCCCTATTTTCATTGGTTGTTCTTTTATTCAGGATCGTGGTTTTTCTCCTCCTCCTTGTCCTTGCCCATCCACAACCATTCTTTCCACTTTTATGTCATACTTGTTAACGCCATTTTAAAATTAATATCCCTAGATTCTTAGCTAATCCCTCTTTATCTCATTCTTCATTTTACATTTTTGTTTACCCATCCCTTGATCCTCTCTTACGTGTTCCTCTTCCCTCTCCATTCTCTTTTATCCCTCATCCCCCTCCATTGGTTAGTGGTTATGCAGGCTTTGATTAGAAGACTCTTAGACATTAACACGGATGGAGTTCAAAAGATTCTCTTACATGACCTCAAATAAATTGGCCATTGATTCTAGAGGAACAAAGAACTACTAGCCAAGATTTTCGAAATTACTTGTATTTTTCTCAACACTATCCTTAGTCTTTAGATCCTTTAGTGAGACAGACTCCTCACTTTTCTTGGTATCTTGTGTATATGGACAGGCACTCGCATAATGTTCAGAAGTCAATCCTGAAGTTAGGCATGAATGTGAAAATTAATCCCCAACAACTAGATATATTTTACTTTTGTGCCTTTGCTTGCCTAGCTGGTAGCTTGTAAGTATTGGTGGAGAGGATGTATTGCCTGCAGTTTTTTCAAAATCCTCCCAAGACTTTTGTAGATGAATCTCTATCCATGGATGATCATTTTTTTAAGCACTAAGCTTTTAAGTAGGATCATCTCCATCAAATTGAGACATCCCATAAAGACACCCTAACCCATTTGTATTGCTTTTGCAATCTGTGTGCTACCAATGCATAGGGTAGAAAGATGCCAATCATTGAACTCTACCCTAGATGGAGAGTGCTCAAGACCTTACGGAAGATCACAGTCTCCTCTAGTTCCCTTTCCGTGGTGTGAACGAACAAGGCATGTGAGATGGTTATTTATCTTTGTGATGGGATCATGGTGGTTGGATATTCAGCTTGTTCAAAAAGCTACATTTTTGGAGATTCGTAATGATGATGATGGATGGATAGCTCAAGATGCAAAAACCTCTTATGTCCTTTATAATTTTGTCATGATTTTCTGTTTCTAAGTTATGTTAATGGATAAAGTTGTTTTCCTTTCGTTGCATTCTTTATTAGATGCATGTTGTGAGTTTGGGATCGTGCTTGGATGATGTTTCTTGAAGATGTTGTGGATGATCAAGTTGAGCTATATTTTAAACTTTTATTCTCTTTTTCTAAGTTCACAAAGGACACTCCTTGATTAAATGTGGGGATATGCTGAGGGTTGACATGACTATGTTTTTTATTGTTTTCTTGTTGGATTTTTGGGTGCTTTTTGTATGATTTGAATGATAATTCATTGTTTTTGAAGTATTTGAGAGTGTTTTGGATAAGGTTGAATAGGTCTGAGAAGCTCATGATGTTTTTAGTGCCAATATGATGTGCTAAAAGGTTCTGATTTTGGTTCTAATTGGTTATGTTGAGCTTCTATTTGTTCTGTTTTCTTTTTCTAGTATGAGAGGTTGGAATGATTATTGATGGATTTTGAGAGTGTTTGGAAGCTTATTGAATGATTCTTGATGGTTTTGAAAGGTTTAAGTTGAGCTAAATGCTTTCTGATGACCTTTTTTATGGTACTATAGACCCTCTGTTGAGCTTCTGTAGAGCCTTTGCCTGTGTTCTATTTCTATTTTGTATGCCTCTATAGATGTTCTATGGGATAGATGTGTAGCTTGGAAAATTTTTCTAACCTTAGAAAGAGATAAATACAAGTTCAAAATAGCTTAAATAAGTGAAAGAAGTAGTTGTTAAAGACTCAAGTGAAGACTGAAGTGGTAGTGACATTATTGAGCTATGAATGGACACTGTAGAGACTCTGGTGACCCTTCTTATTAGACATACTCTTGGGAGGGGTATCCACAACCAAAGATGGGTTATGGAAGATTATTCTTCATTATTCAAATTTAATATTGAGAAATATCATTTATAAAGAGAGGTAGCAAGTGAGAGATAGCCAATTCTTTATGAGAAACATTGTATCTACATGAGAGAGACTATGGAGACTATGAAGAAATTGAAGATGATTTCCATTCAAAGTGGAGAATTCCTTTGTATTCTCTTGCTCTTTTGATATACAATATGAAGAATGTGTTGAAGTTTTGTTGTGATAACCTGGTGGAAGAATTGTTATATGAATTTCTATGAAGATTTGAGAAGATTGGTATTATTTTTCTTCTTGTGGTTGATAAATATATGAAGAACATGCTTATTGGTGTGATAGGATAGATTTTATTACAATATATTTCCTATTTTCTTGGTGTTCCTCTTGGTGTTCACAAGAATAAGAAGGAAAAGAGTTGAGTCTATATAGTTCTATGAAGCCTCTATAATAATCCATCACTATGACGATTGGGAATGATGAAAAATGCCCCGATGAGGGCATCTATATTATTTCCTTTGTTAGTGTAAACGGTAAACTCAAAAGTATTTCAAATTTGTTGTATGTTCCAAAGATTAAGAGAAAACCCCTATTAATTGCTTCTATAAACTGATCTTAGCCATGAGGTGAGGTTCACTAAGACATGTGTAAAAATTATCAACAATGCTAGCAAATTTGTTAGCAAAGGAGAAAGGAGGAACAACTTGTATGAGCTAAGTGCTCTTACAATCACTACTGGTATGATCAAAAGTAAACTTTGACATGAAAGATTTATTCAGATTGGCTTTGGAATATTGAAGTGCTCTTACAATCACTACTGGTATGATCAAAAGTAAATTTTGACATGAAAGATTTAGTTAGATTGGTTTTGGAATATTGAAGGAGATGCATAAGCAAGGTTTGGTTTCTTACCTACGTGTAACAACTAAAATGAACAATGTGAAGCTTGTATGATGGAAAAGAAATAAAGAAATGCATTTCCACAAGAAAGAAAGAATAGATAAAAGGTTGCTCTAGAGCTGGTGCATGTGAACTTGTGCAATAAAATGCCTATAAAAGTATTAAGAGGATCTTCTTATTTTATGTTAATCATCGATAACTACAATAGAAAGATGTGGGTGTACTTCCTTCATGATAAGGTTCAAGATTCTGGTAAGTTTAAAGAATGGCAAAAACTTATTTAGAATGAAACAAGGTAAAGTATGAAGAAGTTTAGAATAGCTGATGGTAGTGAGTTCAACTCAAAGAAGTTTGAAGACTTTGGCAAGAGAAAAGTAATTAAGCATTGATTGATGATGTCTCATACACCTCAATAGAATACCATTGTTGAACACAAAGGCTCTTAAGGGTCACAACTCCTCACGAGACCTATTTTGGTAAGAAACCATCTGTCTTACATTCTAGAACTTTTAGATGTGAATAGTATGCACATATTTCAAAGGATAAAAGAAACAAATTAAATCCAAAAAGCATAAAATGTATATTCTTGGGTTATAGTGGTGAGAAAATGCTTGCAATATGTATGACCAAGAGGCAAAGAATATCATAGCGAGCCATGATATGGTATTCAAGGAGAAACCACATATAGTGGAGGAGGAGAATATGCATTCATCCACTTTATCATTCAATGAAGTAGTCTACTATGAGCCTGTCATATGAGTTTTCCCCAGCATCAAGGAGCAGGAAGCATCAGCTTCGAATGATGAGGAAAAAGTTCACCAACCTAAAATCATGCCAATGAAAAATCCATTGCTGCGATGGGTAAAGAAATTCTATGATTGCAACAATCCTATGCCTACCACAATACTACAAGGAAATGGGGCAATAGCGACGGCCATTTACGACGCAAAAAAGCAGTGTTGCTAAAAGCGTCGCTATTAGCATCGCTACTTGCGTCGCTATTAGCATCGCTAATTTTATTATTGATGAAAATAACGATGCAAATAGTGACGTTAATAGCGATGCTAATAGAGACACAAATAGCGACGCATATAGCGACGCTAATAGCAATGTGGGTCTAAGAAAAAAGTTTTGAAAACTTGAGTGTGACCTTTGCCGAGAAAACATTTGTGAGAAAGAATGAAAGAGAGAGCGAGAGAGCTTAAAGCTTTGAGAGGGAGAGAGATGTTGAGATATCGATCTCCACTTGTGATATGCCAGGGTGACCGTTGTGCATTTATGTCACCGACTTGTCAGTTGCAGATGCGGTTGGTACACCGCCCATGAATAATAGCTAGATGATAGCTATCATTATCTACTCTAGTTCATGGCTTAGTTAGTATTCCACCTTAGTTAGTTGAGTTTGGTTTGAGACCCATATATAGGGTTCTTCTATTTCTATGTACTTGAGTTCTTTTGGCTTACACAACTAAGAAGAGAAAAACTGTTTTCAGCCTCCACCTTTGTGTGTATTCCCCCATTGTGCAAGCAAGAAAGCTACAAGTGAGACTCCTTCCTTCTCTCCCACAATCTTGACATGGTATCAGAGCCTTGTTCGTGGTAATAAGGCTCAAGAAAGCAAACCAAGTTCGTGGTGTTCTGGTAAGAGGACCAGTGTTGCTTTCATTTTTCTGTTTTGGGAGCAAGTCTCTGCAGGTAGCACAGCTCGAAAGTGCAAGAGTGCATTGTCTCAGATTGAGATGCCCTTCGCGGTGTAGCAAGAGGGCAGTATATGCTATGGGAGAGGCCTTTAGCCCTTGGTTGCTCTTTTTTTTTAATTTGAGGCCATTTTGGAGCATGTTTTGGAGGCGGAAGTTTTCTGCATGCACTTAGGAAAAGACCCTGTTTTATGCTATGCGACCATTGTTCTACAGGTCGGTGAAAAGTTACTGTAGAAATTGCATCGTATGCCTGTGCGCAGAGACATTGGGAGTTACAGAATCATCCTTGTTGCCTATTGATGCAAAATCGTCACTAGGAAGTGACTGTGTGGTCAAATACCACTTTCGTAAGTTTTGCAGATTTGCCCTTGTGTGCTGAAGCTATGTTCTTTGCAGTGACAGAATTTTTTGCAGTGTTCTGTAATGGCGTCTGATTCTCTTTCACAGATTGTCACTGAAAAGCTTGACAAGAACAACTTCCAAGCATGGAAGTTCAGAATGACGA
Organism: Lygodium microphyllum; assembly: GCF_053477565.2. Taxonomy (NCBI): domain Eukaryota; kingdom Viridiplantae; phylum Streptophyta; class Polypodiopsida; order Schizaeales; family Lygodiaceae; genus Lygodium; species Lygodium microphyllum. Next base: position 108,306,150 of record NC_141136.1, read on the forward strand.
ATTTCCTTATGGGAAAAGGATATTGGGAATTCGTTGCAGGAAATGAAGAAGAACCAGTTCTTCCTGATGTTTCCAATCAACAGCAAATGCAAGCATTTAAAGCATGGCATGAGAGAGCCAGGAAAGTTATGTACTGACTGTCTATCAGTATTTCAGACTCTATGATTGTGCATATTCAAGATGCAAGTACGCCAAAGGAGGCATGGGATACTTTGTCAAAAATGTATAGCACAAATACGCAAGCCAGAAAAATGCAACTCAAGCAAGAGTTGCACAATGTGCAAAGAGAAAGTATGAGCATCAATGACTACCACATGAAGGTGAAGAAGATTGCAGATGCACTTGCTTCCATTGGGTCACCAGTGGAAGATGATGATTTTGTTTCTGTGACCTTGAATGGTCTAGGAAAGGATTATGCACAGTTCCGAACATCGATTTCCGTTCGTGAAAGATTTCCTAATTTTGAGGAGTTGATTGCTCTTCTAATTTATGAGGATCAGAGAAATGGTGGTGCATCTTCTTCAGGAGGAACTTCAAAAAAAGCTGTCTTCTACTCAAATGCTGGAAGAGGTAGAGGCAGAGGTAGAGGAGGCCAATCTGGAGGCCGTGGTAGAAATTAGAATATACAGGAAACTCAAGAAAACTAGTCCTTTGGAGGAGGACATGGTAACTTTAGAGGCAGGGGGAGCCAAAGAAGTCGTGGTGGATGGCAAAGAGGCCAAAATGCAAACAACAATGTTGAATGCTACTACTGTGGTAAAATGGGTCATATGGCTAAAGACTGCAATGAAAAGCAAAATGACATCATGAATGGAAAATTGCAACAAGGGAATTATGCATCTTCTAGTAGACAGGGTGATGACAGAAATGAGCATTTGTTTATGGTGCAGCAAATGACCAATTCTGTGATAAGTGCAAAAGAAAGAAATGATGTGTGGTATGTTGACTCAGGTGCATCAAACCACATGACAGGTCATGCAGAATAGATGCAGGATGCAAGGAAAATGGAAAAACCAGGATTTGTGGAGACTGGTGATGATATTGCACATCCTATTGTGCAGATTGAAAAAATTCATTTGTCTATGTAGGATGGGAAAAAGAAATACCTGTCGGATGTATTTCATGTCCCGAATATCACCAAGAACCTAGTTTCTATTAGTCAAATGGTTGAGTAGGGCTTGCAAGTTAGATTTAATTCTCATGGATGCTTTGTTGAGGATATGAAGAATAAAGGTCGCTTGATAGCAAAGGGAAAGAAGAAGGGCAGAATATTTACGTTGGATGCAGACATGCCTGAATTGAGTGCAGCAATGTTTGCACATGGGACCGGTGTAGTTGCAGATATTGATATCTGGCAGAAACGCATTGGTCATGTTAATGTACAGCAACTTAAATCAATGCAAGCCCAAAATATTATTGCAGGATTGCCTAAATTTAAGGTTGCAGAAATGCATAAGGTATGTGAAGCATGTCAATTTGGAAAACAGGCAAGGAAACCATTTCCTAGACATGTTCAAGAGAGTAAGAAGCCATTGGAATTAATCCACTCTGATATGTGGACTACTAAAGCTGCATCTCTTGGAGGCTGTCATTATTTTGTCACTTTTATTGATGACTATAGTAGAAAAGTTTATATTTTATGAAAAAGAAAAGTGAAGTTTTTGGGCATTTCAAAACTCTTAAAGCTATGGTTGAAAAAGAAACAGGCCTACAAATAAAATGCCTAAGGTCAGATGGAGGGGGAGAGTACCTCTCAAATGAGTTTGCAAGGTTCCTGCAGGAGCATGGCATAAAGCAGCAATATTCATGCAGTCATATCCCACAACAAAATGCCATTGCAGAAAGGAAAAACAGGGATATTGGAGAGGTATCTCGTGCCATGCTCAACGAAAAAGACCTGCCAGATTTTTACTGGGCTGAGGCAGTTGCTACAGCAGTCTACATAATGAACAGGACTCCCACTGTAGCAATACATGGGATGACTCCAGAGGAGAGGTATACTGGTAGGAAACTAGATATTTCTCATTTGAAGATTTTTTGTTGCATTGCCTATGTTCATGTGCCAGATGAGTTAAGATCCAAGTTGGATCGAAAAGCTGAGAAGTGCATCTTTATTGGTTATTCTTTGCAGCAAAAAGGGTATAGATGCTATAACCCTTCTACTCGTAAGTTTACAGTGAGAAGAGATATTGTTTTTGATGAGATGAGTAGCTGGTATAAACCAGTAAATGTGATTGATAATGTAGATGCAGAAAATGGTAATACTGCACAGAATTCGCAGCAGCAGTCACAAGATATTAGTGGACCTGGAGTGTCCTCTAGCAGTGGTTCACATTCTTTGCCATGGACAGGCAGATTGAGATCGGGAGAATCTTCTCAAAGAAATGCAGATAGTGGTATGCAGGTATCACAAAAAGAAAAAGAGAAGGTAGATCAGCCCATGTTTGATGTGAATGCAGGTCACTCTTATGTGGATGGTGAATCCAGTGGCTCAGAACACAGCATTGATGATGAGTTGGGTATTCCTTCTATTGTTACACCTGGAGTAAGGAAAACCAGGGATGTTTTGAGAGCACCTGGGATTGAACCTACTTTGCGCAGGTCTACTAGAGCTAGGTGTCCTGTGGATAGGCTGAAATATGAGGGATTTACAGCCATTCACTATGCCAATATGGTCAAAGTGATACATGAACCAGAACCCACTTCTTTTGAGCAAGCCATGGGAAAAGAAAAATGGGAGAAAGCCATGGATGAAGAAATGGATGCCTTGGAAGAAAATGCTACATGGAAATTTGTACGTTTGCCTAAAGATAAGAATGTAATTGGTTGTAAGTGGGTTTATAACGTGAAACACAATGCAGATGGTTCTGTGAACAGATACAAGGCAAGATTAGTAGTCAAGGGGTATGCACAAAGATATGGCATTGATTATGAAGAAACATTTAGTCCGGTTGCAAGGATGGCAACCGTAAGAGCAGTCATTGATATGGCTGCATCAAAGGGATGGTCTTTACATCAGATGGATGTAAAGAATGCCTTCTTGAATGGTGATTTGCAAGAAGAGGTCTATATGGAGCAGCCACCAAGTTATGTGCATGTTGTTTATCCTGAGTTTGTTTGTAGGTTGAAGAAAGCCTTGTATGGCTTGAAGCAAGCACCTAGAGCATGGTCTGACAAGATAGGACAGTATCTTGTTACTATTGGCTTTCATATTTCCAATGCAGATTTCTCACTTTATGTGAGAAAAACAGAGAAAAGTATTATGTTACTTGTCATTTATGTTGATGATTTGATTTTGACAGGTGACAGTGATGAAGATATCCTTCATGTGAAAATGCTATTGAAGCAGAAGTTTGAGATGAAGGATTTGGGAGAGCTGCGTTATTTCTTCGGCATTGAGGTGATTAGATCACCAGGTGGGATACGGCTCTTGCAAAGGTAGTATGGATTGGACATGCTATCCAAATATGGGATGACAGGCTCTAAGCCTATTTCAGTTCCTTTGGAGCAGAATGTGCAGCTGAGCGCAGATGCAGGTGAGCTTCTGGAAGACCCTACTATGTACAGACGCATAGTAGGAAGTTTAATTTATATGACTATTACCAGGCCAGATTTGAGCTATGCTGTTAGATTGGTAAGTCAGTTTATGCAGGCTCCAAGGAAACTGCATTTGGATGCGGCTAGACACATACTCAGGTATGTGAAGTCCACATTGCAGTATGGACTACTTTATGAGACTGGGGTTCAGATACAGTTGCATGGATACACTGATGTTGATTGGGCTGGTAGTGTTTCTGATAGACGATCTACCAGTGGATATATGTTCTCTTTTGGGAGTGCTGCAGTCACTTGGAACAGCAAGAAACAGCCTACAAATGCCTTGTCGAGCACAGAGGCTAAGTACAGGGGTGCAGCAATGGCTGCATGTGAGGTAGCTTGGTTGCATAAGCTACTTTATGATATGCATCAGCCTACAGATGGGTCAGTTGTCATTTATTGTGACAACATGAACAGTATACACTTGGCAAATAACCCAGTCTATCATGCTAGAACAAAGCACATTGAGGTGCATTATCACTATGTGCAGGAGAGGGTTTTACTAGGTCTTATTGATCTAGTTTATGTCAGCACAGAGGATCAGGTAGGTGACATATTTACAAAGGCATTGGGTGCAGAGAAGCTACGCATATTCAAAGACCTGCTTGGTGTGCAAGAATTGGATTGAGCTCAAGGGGGAGTGTTGAAATATCGAGCTCCACTCGTGATATGCCAGGGTGACCGTTGTGCATTTATGTCATCGACTTGTCAGTTTGCAGATGCGGTTGGTACACCGCCCATGAATAATAGCTAGATGACAGCTATCCTTATCTACTCTAGTTCGTGATTTAGTTAGTATGCCACCTTAGTTAGTTGAGTTTGGTTTGAGACCCATATATAGGGTTCTTGTATTTCTATGTACTTGAGTTCTTTTGGCTTACACAAGTAAGAAGAGGATAACTATTTTCAGCCTCCACCTTTGTGTGTATTCCCCCATTGTGCAAGTGAGAAAACTACAAGTGAGACTCCTTCCTTCTCTCCCACAATCTTGACAAGAGAGAGAGAGGAAGAGGGAGAGAGAGAGAGCGAGGGAGCTCATCACCATCATCACCACGAGGGAGCTCATCACCATCGTCACCACCACCACCACTATACACGAAGAAGAAAGAGAAGTGTGTAAGGGAGAAGGGAGGGAAGGTGCGACGAGAAGGTACAAAGGGTTTCATCTTCAGGCCTTTAAGGTAGGTACATTGCCTCTTCTTGCTTTATTTTTGTGTTTTCTTGTTTTCTTTTTTTGTTTTTCTTTGCAAAGAGATATATGTAAAGAGAGGGAGGAAGGAAGGGAGGGAAAGGAAGAGAGAAAGAGGAAGACAAAGAAAACAAAGAGTGTAGACAGGGTACCATCCCTTTCTATACACCTTTCCCGGTCTATCCTTCCGAGGATGTGCCCTGCCCCATCCATGACAACCACTCCACGTACCTTAGCATGAGCCAAGATCTGCTAATGGCTGGAGGCCAAATGAACATCATCATGGGGGCCATCCCTCTACAATGAACACTGCATGCCTCACCCCTCCCCTTCTCGCCATATGTGCTTGATAAACCATACTATAATCCATTCCATGCGAATGGTTTTATCCTGTATCAAGGTTTAATCCTTGGCTCACATTTTGCAGGTCCCCCTACGTGGAAGACATGGAGCACCCAGGGCAGCTGGCTTGCAAAGAGGGTCTCCGCCGTCAAAGGGAACATGTAGCACAAGCTCCTCCACCGGTGCGCTACGTGCCTAGTCTTAAAAGGTATTCAAAGAAACGAGGTCCCAAGAGACACCACCCCGGACATAGGACGAAGAATCCCTAGGCTAGAGGAATAGAAGCTCAAAGAAGCACACAAGGCGTGGCAACACCAGTTGTGCGAGCCCTTAATAGACGCTCGGGCACCAGGTGCTCAAAGGCAGAAAGGGTAGCTCGAGACAAGGAAGAATTCGATGCATTTTTCAAAAGCATTTTGGAAACGGTTGCGGCGAGAGACTACACCATTCAGGTCTTGGTCGACATCTTCCCTGCCCAACCTCACAGGAGCCCCCCCACCAGCAGAGCCTCAGTCACCTGACCACTCGGACTTACCCCGCCTTGTGCAAATAGAGTAGCTCCCAACTTAGCAAAGGCCATCCTGCCGTAACCTTTTGTCTTTTGATGGTTAAAGGGGCAGGCTCCCCGCTTGTACACACTTTCCTCACCTATTGCTAATATATGCCAAGTCTTTAACAAGAACCAGAATAGGCATCGCAATTAGCATCATAGGTTTTTGAAAAAGTAATATCTTGACATGATTGCATTTCTTCGTTGTACTTGACGCATGCGACTTGCATATGCTCTCATGAAGTGACAAGTGGATGCAGGATGACACAGGTCTTCGTGCGAACATGTTCAATGCCCAAGTCACCGCAAGACCACCAACCTTACAAAGAACCGCAACAAAACCACGCTGGCGAACGCGAAGAATCACCCTTAAGAGTGCCCACATCACATGACCCAAAGCATAGTCATGGGCTATGCTCTCTTTCTGGGTCAAGCTCTACAAATGGCTCACGAGAGTTGTTACCTCAATTATACCAACATCGCGTGTCACAAAGAGGTTTTCAATATCTCAAGTGTATCTTCCCATCTCAACAACTGCTTCTCTAACAACGAGGCTAGGGCACAATCATCATTGTAATATCCATTTCTTGAGCCTTCGAAGCTTGACATTTTCCAACCCATTGAAAGGCTGATAGCCTCAACATATTACAATGGTTGTACTCAAGCAAGTCAAAAAAAAAAGAAGAAGCAAGAAAAAAAGCATAAGAAAAAGAAACGAAAAAAAAGAAAATAGAAAAGGAAAAAAGAAAAGGAAAAAAAAGAGAAAAAGAAAAAGGAGAATGAAAAGATAACAAGCACCCACGATCACGGCACAGCACCTAGGGGTCCTCAAATTAGGTGCGTCCAGTGACCTTGGTCGATTGGCTCCGTCCCTAATCCCCTAGCCCCTTAGCATCACCCACAATTGTTCAGGGCACACCAAGGGCAGGTCATACCTAGGGAGCTTGTCTCGCCTATGGTTAGATCTATCACCCTGACCCATTTGCACAATTCTCTCTTGCACTCTGCCTTAATACCATTGCAATCACTTGTGGTAAGCACTGCACGAATGGCCATGAAAAGTACACCATCCCCATCAAGCAAGTTCAATAGCTCCCATCTACCGAAAGTGCGGTGTCCTTTTGTTCAATTAGGCTACGTCGTGTAGTCACAACGCAAAGGATGTCTCATACACCTTCACGTGTACCTCTTCTCAATATGAACAACTTTGCTTCGCCCACACATTGTTACGAGAAACCAGCCCACGATCTTCTACCTACGTAATATCTAAGTATGCATGCACGAGCACTCAAATAATATCTTCACCAAAGTATATACACAGTTTGGGTCCTCAAGTGCAAGACAATACTCTTAGCTTGCTTAGAGTTCAACCTGTCTTCCAAACTAATTGAATTATGTCTTGTGCACGATAGAGAAGACTAGCACTACCCCTTGGGAGAGACCACTTATGAGAGGTTCTCAATTGCAGGTATCGAAGACTGCAACAAAGGTGTCGTTTGCTCCTCATCGACACTCAACTCTGAATTCCTATCCTTTATCATCTTGCAAGTCCGCCAAGAATCGTGCAGAATCCCCAACAAACAACCACTTGTTCTCCATCAGTGCAATCCCCACAAAGAACAGCCCTACCACCAACTCCAATAGCCCTACCACCAACTCCAATAGCCCTACCACCAGCCACCTAAACCACCAATGTGCCCCCACCGACCTTCCTCCCCACAACTACCAACACTCCTCCATAGCAACCCATAGACATCCTTTCCACCCACGTCTTCGATGCATGCTAAAGCCTGCTACCTACGATGGTGAGTGCCATGGGACTGGCACTCGTCTAGGAGGGCGGTAATGTTAACCCTCAAACAAACGAAGGTGGAAAATCTGGAAAAGCTAAAGCAAAAGACAAAGGCCAAGGCAAAGTGAAACGAAAGACAAAGACGCACAAGGAGAAAAAATCCTAAATAAGGGAGAAAGGCGCACAAGGAAAAGCGCAAGTCAATACTTTTGTAAAAGAGCGCAAGCACATCATGGTTTAATTCAAGGAGTGCTGGGCTCTCACCCGTGCAATTTGTAAATATAGACGAGCGGTGAAAAGGAATCTAGGAAGATAGAAGGACAATGGGGAAAAGGGCCTAGGCCACAGCCGACCATTGAAAAAAGGAGATAAGGGGATGACTGCCCAAAAGGGATTTAGGGTTATGTATATAAAGTTCAAAAGTGAATGAGAAGCTCATTCTTGTGTGTGGCCAAAATTGGCGCTCCTCTTCTTCTTCTTCTTCTTCTTATTCTTACTTGCTTGATCTTGTGCTTGAGAGAGGGACTGTGAGAGTGTGAGGGAGTGAGTGTGTGAGGGTGAGGGACCGAGGAGGAGAAGCTCTCCATCTTCTCCTCTCTTCTTCTCTTCTCTTGTCTTACTCGTGGTAATGGAGCTTGGAGTGTGGAGCTTGAGAATGGAGCTTGCTTGAAGCTTGCACTTGGATCGTGGAGCTACCGGAGTGCGCGGGAGAGGAGGTAACTCAAACAGCATGGAGGTAAGCTCGCTACACCTATAGATATGGATGGCGCGTCGGCTATGTGAGAGGTAGCCACTAGTGCTCGACTTGGAATGCTTGAACAATAAGCAGTCCGTGGGTCTTGGCGGTTGAGCAAAAGCTCCCACAACTAGAAGACGATGAGGAGGACGAGGAACTTAAGTAATTAGGGGAATAGCTAGTCGTGAGTCTTTTTACTCTTCTTGACCCAAAAGTCCTTCTTCCTTCTAGGAAGCTTCTCAGCAATTAGATGCTTTGCACCTTCACCATTCATTGATGCAATGGTGTTTCCTCCAGTATCATCATCTTTTGGAGAATTCGATCCTTCATAAGTAGCTTATTGCCTTGCCCTTAAGTTGTCAATCAATTGACGTACTTTGGGAATTTCCAACAAGCTACGATACTTTGTCAATTGAGCCTCTAATTGCTCACTTGTAGGCACTTCATCAGTTTTGCCATCTTTACCTTCTTCTTGCAAGGATTGCCTTTACTTGGAGAAAAGAAGAGACACTTACTCTGATACCACTATTATAGGATCCGAGATACACGCTCAAATTTCTTATATACTTAAAAGATATATGGTGAATATTATGCTGGCGCAGAGAGAGAATAGATGAGAGAAAAGAAAGTTGTAGAGAGAGAGAGATATATATATATATATAGAGGGAGAGATTGACAACACACTAGGGACTAGAAGATGGGCCAATCCCCCCCCTTGTGGAGTTATATTATTAACAAGGAGCAAGCTCCTCCGTTACACATAAACCAATTCTTACTTGTAGATCTTGAAAACAAGATTACGCTTCCTTGCATGCTAACACTTGCACAACTTGGAAGTTGGCACCTTTTGATCCTTCTTGAGTCTCCTTCTCTCCTACACAATATATGTAGGGCTTTCCTCTTCGAGCTTGATTTTAGCAGAGCTTCCGTAGCACTTGCACATTCTCTTCTCCTCTTGAAACTTGATTTCAGCAAAGCTTTCACAGCTCTTGCATATTCTCTTCTACTTAGAACTTGATTTTAGTAGAGCTTCCGCAGCACTTGCACCTTCTCTTCTTCTCTTGGATGCATGCAAAGTGATGCTTCCTTCACCTCTCCCATACCCAAGGAGAGCCTCCTCTTTTATAGGATTTCAATAGCTTCTTTTCTTGGAGAGAGACTTGAGTTGATCTTCATGCAACATGTGGTTGTTCAAAGACCTACTCTGCATCACTAATTTTGAGATATCTCTCTATGCATTGCTCGGATGAAAAAACGTCCAACACAAAAAGTTATAGATCTCATTATTTCCAATAACCTTCACGGCCTGTTTTTAGAGATTGTCTTTCTATCATAATATATTTTAAAAATGGATTCACCATGTCTTTTTTTTTTAACGGCTTTTTAAACTGTACTCTTAACTTTTGGTCCATGCAACCACCTTACGGAGAGTTCATTAAATCGCATTGGGCCTCAACCTTAAGATTGAATTCCACACAAAAGCTTGCGTCTTTTTAGACCTTAGAAAGAGAAAATCACTTCTCTCCTCACTTCCAGAGGATCACGTCTCTCGTCTTTCTTAGTGAGAGAATTCCTTCTCTTGTCTTTCTTAATAAAATAAAAGACCTTAAACCTTGACTTGTAAGGGAAAGGATGACTCCAAATGAATGTAATACTCATTACACACAAGCTCATCTTGAATACGTATGCATCCAAGTATGAAGGGAGCTTTCAGGATGAAACCATCTACAATTGCAGATGTATCAAAGCACTAGAAGGGTAAAATTTTAGCTCTCAGGAAAAAGAATGTTGATTCTCACCTTGTAACAGAGGCGTTTGTACAACATGTATTCATGCAAAAACAACTACATATTGCGCCCACTATGCCCTTTCAATAAAACATTGCAAATAGTAAGTATTTGCAATTCATTGAGAATGAGAAATCTCATGATTTCTATATAACTACTTGTCTCATATTTATAGAATTATACCCTTAGGATTGTTGTGAGTGGCAAAATGTTGAGAGTTTTACAGGTTCTTTTAAGTGTTATCACCTCGAAATTGGTAGATTTCTCTTTGAGAGGCATACAGCTAAGTGGCTCGTAGAGGACCTTATTTTTTTTTATGACCCTAAGTACATATTGCCCAAGGGGGGTCAAGAATATGGAACCCTTGAGTCTATACACATATCGAATCTCAATACCATAGAATTGCCATTGTGTAGTAGCGACATTTTGCACATGTGTAGCACAAAAGTTTCACCAGACATATTGAACTCTATGAAGCCAAGCACCGGCTCAAAGAAGATACATCGAAGCTGGTTCATAGTAATTGCACTTTTTGCACATATGTTCAAGGATACATACCAGAAGCACATACATCATAAAAAGTGCATTGGAGGATTATGTAACAAGGATTCTAGGCAAAACTTGGACATAAAAAATGACTCACAATCCTATCAGAGTGGAGTGTCGAGTCACAACAAGGGACATGGCTTTCAGGTAAAAGTTTTCTCTCTTACTTGACTATTATCTTATTTTGGGATGGATTGGCTAACTTTCCTTTTGATTTACAGGTACCATTGCTACCTACACATACTCCATTGAGGGATCCAACATGACTTGGGTGCCTTTGGAACAACTCATGGTATTTCAGGCAGGGAAGAATCACCAAAAAGTGGTGAATAGGTATCGAGTCCATGTGGATCCTTTGCATGGAGTATGTATTATTCCCATTGGTGGGGAACCAGGTACGCCACATTTAGATCTCGTGGAGTGTGATTGCGCACCAGGTGGACTCTAGTATTTGAGGGCAACGTCTGGCATTTGGTGCCACTTTGTGGGAGCCATGTCTGAAGTTTTACGTCTGTTTCAGATAGGGTAGATACATACATTATTTTTTGCCAAGATTTCACCGGTGGACTCTCGCGGAATCGCGCACCCTACCATCAAGTTTTGTCACTTTCTGATAACTCTAAGTTAGTTGCTAAATATATTGTTTAATTTTACTTTGTCATTCAAGACACATTGTATATAGATGAGTTTTCATTTAGGCAAGGAAGAGCTCAGCATGCTGATCAACGGAAGGATTCAACACTAAAGGATTACATTGGCAACCTTGTTGTAGATCACTTGGTGGTCTTCCATAAGAAGTGCTCACCATGAGAGCAAGAAACAATCATGAAAATTCAAGCTTTGACCAAGTTTGGACCTTTTCGAGGGATACCTCTGACATATATCTTGGAGAAGGTGGTTCTAATCAACTGGCCAAAGCTTCTTTACTTATTTGACCAAATGCGTAGTGGTGGAGCAATGTGCATGCTTGTTACATTAGGCAACCTTGCTAACGTATCAGATTCGCTTCTCCTGGAGAAAGAGCTGAAGGGGGAGCGCATCATTTTTGAAGCAAAGAATGAACTTATATTTTCATTAGAAGCTGGCTCCTCCTCTCCATCGATGAAAAAGCCATGGAATCAATGAGAATACTTGGTGGTCATCAGCTTTTTGTATTTGCCATGACTATGAGTCTTCACATGTATTTTGGTTGATGTATATAAGATATTTTAATTTGTCCCTATAAATAAATATTTATTGAATAAATGTATAGTTTGTGTAAGTGTGACGATAATGTGTGGTACGTGAATGACACATTCACATATGTTAATATAATCCAATTTAATTATGTCAACACATAATTCCGCTACGTGGCAGACACGAGAAGACCTAGATTGCAAAACCCGTAACATTCCATGGGAGTGCCGGGCGGAGTTTTCTAGACATCCTTTCCGATGGACTGCTAAGATGTGTCCTGGATGATTCTAGTGGACACGTTACAATTGGTATCAGAGCAAACCAACAAAGGACTTGTTTTTAAGAAATTTTAATAAGAAGAAGTAAAGCAAAAGTTACTGTTCCAAACATTTCTTTACTCCAATGCTGTCTTGCAGAATTATGAAGCATGGAACAGGTTCTTAGTGTTCCGAGTTATGTTTATGGCCGCTATGCATTCCACGGATTATCGACAAAGGGTTGAGATGATGAACATCCTAGAACGCATTTACAATCCATCGCCTGTGTACGTGGAACGGAGATGGATGGGTGTTACAGGGATCTATTACATAACTGCCTATCAACCTGCGTACCTTCAAATTAACTTGAAGAGAATCAAGTGGATGGAGGATTTGAAGATCGTGAAGCTGTTCATCTTTGTTGAGGCTCACGCAAACGCGACCCTACAGGTTGGAGGTCGAAGGGTTAACTAGAATAAGTATGTGTACGGAGAAGTGATTCAAAGAATCCCTGCCGACCGAATCAAGGTTTTGGGACGTCATGTGAAGAATGGATATCAAAGGAAAAGATACCCTAATCTTTCAATGAACTATCGATTCCTGAAAATCAATGACCCCAATCCGTACTACTACTCAGTTCCTGTAGCTGAATGCAATAATATCTTATTCTCTTCGAATTAATGTATCAACTTGTTCCATCGCCCCAAGAAATAATTGTACCCCGAAAGGGCTATGCTGATATGAATGGAATAAAACTTTTTAATCAACGATTGTCTTGACTATGAATATTGATAAAGAAGTAAAGTGATTTGGTCACTTGGCTAAAGGAATATAACAAAACAAAACAAAACAAAATTAAGAGTCGTGCATTTCAAGAAACAAAACAAAATAACTTTGCTCAATTATTTGAATTCAGTACACATCGCATGCAATATTATATATACATAGATAAATATTTCAATGTGGCAGAGTATACAAAATTTTTGGCCTTCCAAGATGCTATAGTGCTATAACACTCATTACAAAACCTTGCATCATTAATCTCATAACCTATGGAGGAGTCACCTTGCTGTGTCGAAGCCGAACGATAAAGTTCATATCTTTATCTGTGATTGTGACATGCTTTGTATGGATGGCCACTAGCTATGTATCATCAAACAAGTCAATGAGAAATCCCTCTACAGTCATTTGTAGGGCCTCCATAGCTAGAGCAATCCACCTTCCTGCTGGTGGATCATCCCACACTCGTGCCCAAAATCTTCCCATTCCTTTCAGCTGGTCTTGCATGACTTCTCGAACAACCTTATGAAAATATCTTTTCGAGATGAGAAGCTCGTATCCGTGTTGAATTCTTCTTATCTCCCAAAGGGTGACAGGGTCCGATTTCCATCTGCTCTTCTTGTATGGTGGTCATTGTGCTCTATGGGAAGCACGTGCTACTACATTAGAGAAAGCTCCACCTTGTGCTCTAGGTGGCACGCCTTGGCATGAGGTCTTCAAGTGGACAAAACGCTGGCATGCTTGCTTGGTGCATGCCATGCAAGCTTGAGGAGGGAAAGATGGAGAAGATACAGAGGTTGGGGGTGTGGGAATGGAGGAAGCAAAGAAAAAAAGATGTGAAAATGAGAAGAAGAATGAACTTTTAATCCATTTCAACCCAAAAACTAGGTTAATGCAGCTTTATACGCACTGTCCATCATGTGATCACAGATCTGTAATCTTTTATCGAAATGCCACAAACCTTCACACGCGTACTCATTCGGTGGCCAAGAGCCATTTTTTTTATAAAAAAGAGATGCATGCAAACCCCTGGTCTCAAGTCTAGCGTCTGGAGTCACTTTCTTGATAAATCGAGAAATTAACATCGCGACTACTTGCCTTAGAATCTTCGCACCACATAGACTATATGAAGGCTTCAAGAGAAAAGTCTAAAACAAGAAATGGCAAATTTTTGCATGTTTTTCCTATTGAAATTGACAATGTTAGCAAAAACTATAAGTAAGAGTTGTAAATACAACAACGATGCACAGTCAAAGTTAAGAGTGAAGGACAATAGTAAAAATTTAATTCATATTTTAAGAACATGTACAATAGTTTTGTACTAGTATGTCATATCTCTAATGCACAAGGAGAACACTATGCCAAAAAAGATAACATTACAAATTGTGTTCATTCCATTGGAATGAATGCATTATTCACTGCTTGGAGATTTCTTATAAGTTGGAAGTCCTATGATGTGCTTTGCATGTATTGCACAATGCTAAGCATCAGTCATCAAGTCAACTAAAAATTCATTTGCAACACATTGTAGAGTATGAAAACATGCTTTTGTAAAGCGACTAGGTCATTCTTGACCTTGTGCAAAAAATCATCTCCTACTTTCTATGCGGTAGAGGTCTTGCACAATCTCACGAACAACTCTTGAGAAGCTCGCCTTCACATTGATGAGATCAAAAGAGCATTGATACCTCCTGATTTCTCTGAAGGCCATTGTACCTGGCTTCCACTTGCGTTTCTTGTGGGGATGCTGAGGAGGACCATTGTGAGGGCAGCTTGAGAAAGTTGGGTTAGGTTGATGCCAGGAGGCATATTCCATGGTGGATTCCGTGCCACGGTGGATTCCGTAAACTTAGATGACCGGGGCTCATACACAAAGAGGATTCTTTGTGCGAGAAGTTGATGGGGACGCCTGTCCTTTTCGGGCGTTTCATTAATTTAGTGTGTATATGGGTGATTCCATAGCGGGTGATTTCGCAAAATGCATATTAAATTAATAAACGTTTATGAGTTTAGAGTGCGCACTCGTAATAAATTAAGGTTAGGATCTATTTTTGACCAATTGATTTATTTATGTAGCTGAAGACTGCTAGGTATTCACTTTTGTCGGTTTAATTGTATTATTTTACTAACGTTTGTGAATGCTTCAGTTGATGTGTAGAGATAGCAGTAGTGGCGAAGGAAAGCATTGGAGTCTAGCGAGTATTCGACCTTTGGATTATATTTTGATAGGCGCCACGCCTATATTTTGTTATGTCTATTGAGACATTGATTATTGATCATTATTTTGTATGCGCCTATGCGCACGAATATGTTATTTCTATTTTGGACATTGAGATTGGGCGTGCCAGACTCTATGGGCACTGTCCATTAGCTTTATTTTCCTATTTTTGTAGAAAGCAAACTCAAAAGCTAAAAGCTTGTCATATTTTTGTAAATTGGGCTATTATTGAGCATGAAGATGGAAATATACATAAAATACATGCTTTGTGAAGCGCTCACACAAGGCATGGGGGGAGATTGAACCCAATTGGTCTCTTGCTTCTTGTCATTCATGCTTTTACATGGTTTTTTGTGCAAAAAGGTAGAGTTCATTGTTCTTGGGGACCTTCCGGGATTCACTACGTGAGCATTCTACGACCGATCTGCGCACCAATGGTATCAGAGCAGAGTAGAGATCAAGAGCTTCCAATCGCTACCAATCTCGGGCGAAGGCGGAGCTCCAGGAACGATCAGGCTCTACAGTCAATCTCGTCGCGAACCGTCGATACAGGCAGACTTCTGGCGATCAAGAACCCCTGTTTCTACTGTCAGATCGCGAAGGACCAGGCTCTGTAGGCGGAGGACCACGCATCCATCTCCTTCATCAAGTCGTGGTTATACAGTGAGCAAACTCCTTAATCTATCTTTATCAAAGCTTAATTGTTAAGCTTATAAGCTTAAGAAGAAGCTTAGTGCTTCAAATTTTCAATCGTGAGGTCTCTGAGGACCTCCGATTTTTCCGCGTGGCGGAAAAAACGGCCCCCCCCCCCACGAAATCACGACGACTGCACAATAAGCTTTTTAAGCTTAATCATCTAAGTCCAAGTTAAGCTCTGCAAGTCACACAGGATAAACAAAGTCACTAAACTCCGGGTCCTGCGCATCAGAAGTCAAGTTCAGCAAGACGATTGGAATCAAGTCCTGCAAGTTCATCAAGTCGGCCTAAGTTCTGCAAGTCTATAACTCTGCAAGTCGGCTAAGTCTACAACTCTGCAAGTCAAACAGGTCAACTGGAGTCAGAACTGACTAGTGCTTAAAACTCGTAGAAGACTTGTTCCTATGCAAAAGCTCTGAACTGGAAAGTTGTTCATGGCAAGGTGTTCTACCTATCTACAAGTTTGTTGAAGTACTTTCAGCAAACGAAGACGAAAATATTGCAGATTTTCTGAAAATTGAGAAAGAAATACCCAAAAATACATAGCCTTGTAACCCCAAATTTGAGCTATGCTCATCCCGCTAACCTGATTTTGAGTGAGAAAGGTTTATTGATTTTTACAGGATGACGACCCCACATATGGATAATCCTATGACTGAAGACGACCTACCTGAGCCTACCATGGAACAAAAGATGGATCTAATCATGTTACAATTGGAAGAAGAGCGAAGGGCTAGGCAAGCATTGCAAGCGCAATTGACAAAACTACAAAGAGCGTCCACCGAAAAAGAAGAACCTCAAGCTGAAGATTTGATTTGACGTACCATCGACGCCACTCTTGAAGTACAAACCATTCGCAAGGAATCAAAGATAAGTAAACGAAGTTTCAAGTTTCGCACTTTCAATGGCATACGAGAAGGAAAGACTGTTTTATCATTCATTAGCCAGTTTGATGACTATTTCCATGAGGAAACTTATCCAGAAAAAGATAAAATCAAGTGTGTTACTAATCATCTGATAGACAGAGCATCACTTTGGTGGACTGTAGTACGCAAGAGCATAGAATGTCCTGCTACTTGGGAAGATTTCAAGAAGAAGTTCATGCAGAATTTCCTTCCACCGCAATTTCATGAGAAGGCTATCAAGCAATAGGATTTACTTCAACAACGGGATCGTGAGCCTATTCCACAGTATACATAGCATTTTTGGAATGCACTCCTACAGCTACGCATGCTTGAAGATGTACCAGAGATGACACATAAGCGGAAGTATATGTCTGGACTTCTTGGACATTACTACGCTCAAGTGAACATGTTCAAGCCTGCTACCCTTGAAGACGCCATCTCACTAGCTCACGACACTGAAGATAAGTTACGCGGAAGAGACAGACGACCACAGCAATTCCAAGCCAATGGTAATTATGGATCTAAACAATTCAATTCCAATTTTAGAAGGTTTAATCCAGGTCGATTCTCATCACCATCTTTCCGCAAGAATTGGGCTAAACCACCTGCATTACCATCCAATGTCAACCCAAATCCAAAGCCTATTCCACAAGCAAATCCAAATGTACCCAGACTTCCAGCCATTGCAAATAATATAACCAAAGCCAAGCCAATAGTATGCTATAAGTGTCACCAGCCAGGGCATCTCGCAGCAAATTGTCATTCAAAGAAGCCACCAGCACATATCAACTATCTTGGAGCCATGGATGAAGACGAGCATGAGGATATGCCAAATTTCACTAAAGATGAGGATGATCCTACTACTACTTCCGACACTTTACCAGGTATGCCTACTCCACATTCATTATTGACTATGAAATGTATGGTGCATGGAAAAGAAAGAACTATTTTGCATGATGACGGTAGTACTCATGACTTTATTTCAGCAAAATTGGTAAAGGAATTGAAATTACAGACTGTACCTACGCATTATCACATAAAAGCTGCATTTTTAGGCACTAGGTACAATGGCACACAAGAAGTACAAGATTTAGAGATTCAAATTGGTGCATACATTAAAAGAAGAAATTTCTTAGTTGTCCCATTACAGTCAAGCGACATTATTTTAGGAATGCCTTGGAGACACCAGTATAACCCAAATATAGATTATTCCACGCACACAATGAATATTAATTTTCAAGGAAAATCTATTACATTATATGGTATGCATGCATCTAATATTTTTCCACTGCTTTCGCATACTCAAGCAAAACGTGCATTACGCAAGAGTACTAAATCATATCTCATTTGGGTGAATGAATTGCACGCAAAGGAAAATCATATGCACCCTAGGCATAAGGAATTTCTTGCATATTTTAAGGACTGTTTTGCACAAGACCTACCACCAAGTTTACCACCTTCACGTCCAGAAGACCATAAGATTGATTTAATTCCTGGCACACAATCACCTTGCAAAGCACCATATATGCACAATCAAATAGAGCAAAAAGAAATCCAGAGTCAAGTTGAAGAATTACTAAATAGAGGCTTAATTCGACCTAGCAGTTCTCCATTCGGTGCACCTGTACTCTTAGTCAAGAAAAAGAATAATACCTATCGTATGTGTATTGACTACCAAGCATTAAATAAGATCATTGTAAAGAATAGGTATCATATACCTAGAGTTGATGACCTTATGGACAAACTACAAGGATCTTCTATATTTAGTAAAATTGACCTTAAGTCTGGATATCATCAGGTGAGGCTAGATAGATCCGACATATTTAAGATTGCATTCAGAACACAGTTTGGCCATTACGAATTTTTAGTCATGCCATTCGGATTGACTAATGCACCTGCTACTTTCAGTAGAATGATGATATATCAGTATTGTGTGATTGTTTTCTTTGATGATATTCTGGTGTTTAGTCAAAGTGAAAAAGAGCATTATGAGCATTTATCATTAGTTTTTCAATTTCCGAAAGAAAATCAATTGTTTGCAAATCCTGAAAAGAGTGAATTCGTTAAGACAGAAATAGAATATTTAGGTCATATTGTATCAAAAGAAGGAATTAAAGTTGATCCTAAGAAAATTGATGCAATATTGCATTGGCCTGTTCCTAAGAATGTGCATGAATTACGCTCATTCCTTGGTCTTGCTAGTTTCTATAGGAAGTTTGTACATAATTTTTCATTACTTGCTTTACCATTAACAAAACTTCTTAAGAAAGGAATTGTTTATCAATGGACTGAAACTCAGCAGAAATCCTTTGACTTATTGAAACGTGCATTAACTAATGCCCCTGTTCTACAATTGCCTGACTTTAATAGACCATTCTTTCTAGTTGTGACCGATGCTAGTGGATCAGGAATAGGAGCCGTACTAATGCAAGACAATCATCCAATAGCATATTCTAGTTCTAAGCTGAAACCCTCTGAGCTGAAATATTCCACTTATGACAAAGAACTATTAGCAGTTGTACAAGCATTAAAACAGTGGAAGCACTATTTAATGGGTTCAGAATTCATGATAAAGACTGACCAGCAAAGCATTAGACATCTACTTAGCCAACCCCAAATTTCTGACCGTCATATCAAATGGGCTTCCTTCATTCAAAGTTTTCATCCTATCATTCAATACCAACTTGGAAAAGAAAATGTAGTTGCTAATGCATTGAGTAGAAGACCTGCAATTCATAATATTTCTATCATATCTTTTGATTCTTTGATTGCTATGAAAGATACATATCACCAGGATATTACTTTTCATTCTGATTGGCAAAAATTAGTTCAAAATAATTTCATTCTTGTTGATTCATTGTCATACAATGATGGATTTATGTTTTTTGAAAAGAGACTGTGTGTTACTATTCCATTCCGATCTTTTGTTTTGAGTGAAATTCATTGTCCCCCATATCAAGGTCATAGAGGTATCATATCTACATTACGCATGTTAACTGAAGATTTTTATTGGCCGCATATGAATGCAGATACATCTAATTTCGTTTTTGAATGTTTGATTTGTCAAAGAATAAAGAGACAGCATGGTAAACAATATGGATTACTAATGCCTTTGTCTATTCCATCTAAGCCTTGGGAACATATTTCTATGGATTTCATTACTGGTTTACCAAATACTAAATCTAACCATGACATGATTTGGACAATTGTAGATAGATTTAGTAAGCAAGCATATTTCATTGCATGTAAGAAAACTTTAACAGCATCACAAGCAGCACAGTTATTTTTGAAAACTGTTTTTACTAACCATGGATTGCCAAAAGTGATTATTTCTGATCGTGATTCCAGATTTTGTAACAATTTTTGGATTACACTGTTTGCAAATCTAGGCACAAAGATTGATTTCTCATCTGCATTTCATCCAGAAACAAATGGACAAACAAAAGCCACAAATAACACAATTTTAGATCTTTTACGTGCATATACTATCTCTAAACCTCAAACATGGGACACTCATTTGCATTTATTACAGTTTGCATACAACAATACACCGCACACATCTACAAAGAAAGCACCTTTTGAAATCATTTATGGATATAGATTATCTACACCTGTTGCATCTTTGTCTAATAAAATTCAGAGTGCTGATGATATTGCTACTATGCGTAATAGTATTTTTGATGAGGTTAAGGATATGATTGCTAAAGCCCAACAATCATATACCAAACAAGCCAACAAGAAAAGACAAGCCATGAATTTCAAAGTTGATGATTATGTTTGGCTTAGAATAGAAAAGCGTAGACTGCAAAGTGTAGATAGACATCCAGTTGTCAAATTAGCTCCTAGATTCTATGGACCATTTAGAATCATTCATAAGATTAATGATAATGCATTCAAGTTAGAATTACCATCTCATTGGAAAATTCATAATACATTTCACATTAGTTTATTGAGACCATTTAGAGGCCAATTACCTATCCACCCTGTTTATGAAAACCCACCTTTACTAGAAGAAGAGACTGAAATACTTGAACCAGAAGCCATCATAGACACTGACTACATGACCACTAGAACTGGCCGAAGGTATTCTAGATATCTAGTAAAATTTAAGAACCATCCTGTAGAGGAAGCACAATGGATGCACGCTAGAGACTTAAATGCTTTCCCCACTCTGTTAGCTCCACATTGAGCTAATAGCAATTGAGGTCAATTGCTATCCCACCCCGGGGGTTGATGCCAGGAGGCATATTCCACGGTGGATTCCGTGCTGCGGTGGATTCCGTGAGGTTTTACGGTGGATTCCGTAAACTTAGATGACCGGGGCTCATACACAAAGAGGATTCTTTGTGCGAGAAGTTGATGGGGACGCCTGTCCTTTTCGGGCGTTTCATTAATTTAGTGTGTACATGGGTGATTCCATAGCGGGTGATTCTGCAAAATGCATATTAAATTAATAAACGTTTATGAGTTTAGAGTGCGCACTCGTAATAAATTAAGGTTAGGATTTATTTCTAACCAGTTGATTTATTTATGTAGCTGAAGACTGCTAGGTATTCACTTTTGTCGGTTTAATTGTATTATTTTACTAACGTTTGTGAATGCTTCAGTTGATGTGTAGAGATAGCAGTAGTGGCGGAGGAAAGCATTGGAGTCTAGCGAGTATTCGACCTTTGGATTATATTTTGATAGGCACCACGCCTATATTTTGTTATGTCTATTGAGACATTGATTATTGATCATTATTTTGTATGCGCCTATGCGCACGAATATGTTATTTCTATTTTGGACATTGAGATTGGGCGTGCCAGACTCTATGGGCACCGTCCATTAGCTTTATTTTCCTATTTTTGTAGAAAGCAAACTCAAAAGCTAAAAGCTTGTCATATTTTTGTAAATTGGGCTATTATTGAGCATGAAGATGGAAATATACATAAAATACATGCTTTGTGAAGCGCTCACACAAGGCATGGGGGGAGATTGAACCCAATTGGTCTCTTGCTTCTTGTCGTTCATGCTTTTACATGGTTTTTTGTGCAAAAAGGTAGAGTTCATTGTTCTTGGGGACCTTCCGGGATTCACTACGTGAGCA
The DNA here is from genome assembly GCF_053477565.2 of Lygodium microphyllum. NCBI lineage: Eukaryota > Viridiplantae > Streptophyta > Polypodiopsida > Schizaeales > Lygodiaceae > Lygodium > Lygodium microphyllum. The sequence continues at coordinate 108,327,810 of NC_141136.1, forward strand.
TTCTGCGACCGATCTGCGCACCATAGGTTGAGAAGGGGGTGCATCTGAGCTAGTAGATGCTTCAAGGGACTGAACACGATATGGAGCTCTGAGCGGAAGCTTATTTGCAACTACCTTAGACCTAGCCATCTTTCCTACATAAGAGATCTGAGAACTCAATGAATAAGATAGAAAGTGAAATCTCTTTTATATAACCCTAAACTGTAGGACTCGTTCACATAGAAGCACACTCTTTCTTTCTCTCTTAAACTATGAATTGCATTCACACTGAACACATTGTTTATCTTACTATCTTAGCTCTCTTCAAACCCATTTGCTGCCTTGTCAAAGCCTTGTTTCTAGCCACTTGGTATGGTTTTCTTTGCCACTTGAGGCTTCATAACGCACTCTTTTAGTGACATAACGTGATTCCATCATGTCTACAGCCGATTCATTAGCACTTTAATTTGCTCTCTTTTGCTAGAGTTTAGCTTCATCTACTACTATAATCCTATACCACCAAGATAGCAATTGGATCATTGGATTGCTACCATTCACCCCTCCACCATGATTGGTTTTTCTTTGGTATGCACCATGCGCTATCCAATGTGAATTCTCCATCCCTTGTGTGGACCAAACTCCGATACTTCCCTTTTCTACAAAGTATAGTCCATGTGCCTCAAGGATATGCTACAAAGACACATATCACACATGAGTAAAACTATGCTCAGTAGTTTATACAATTCATACAACTTTAAAATATTAACTTAGTACGCACCATGTAATGTGTGATAGACCTTGTGCCCCACGCTTCCACCATGTTTTCGTATAAGCTTTGCACAACATTGATATATTCTTGCTTATCTTCATTGTTAAACACCACCTTGCGAAGTAAGGGAGTCAATTTGTGAAGACTTATCCAAACCTTAGCTTTGGCAAACCTTGTTTTTCCTCCATTACTTCGATCAAGAACTACAAAATGTAACTTGTTTCACCCATCGTAGTCGTGCGGCCTACAAACCATAACATTCCCTTCCTCGTTGATGGGTGCTGAGAGAAACTTCCTAGCCTTTGCTCCTCCAAAGCAAGGCTTTTTTGGCAAGTTACCAGATTTTCCTGATCTCTTCTCAACTTTTTCAATCGTCACTTGATGCTTTTGTAACCCAATTTCTCATAGCACTCGCTCCACATTCCTACACGTTGCAATGGCTTCTTTTTTTGGTTGCATCCTATAAGAAAAGCAAATGTATTCATATACAAGTTTCTCTATGATTCATACAAAAGCATGTAATGAATAAATGTGAATACGATCCAATGGAATATTGAAGATGGGCTTCCAAGTGGGATCTTCTCTATTGCGTGTCAATGCAACACTTGTCACCCTCTGCCAGTTCTTCTTTCCGTCCTTTCCTTCTACCCTATCTAATAAGCAATATAGGCATGGATTCTTTGTATTTGCACCATTAGAGATTTCACACATGCATTTTGAAGTTTTCAAGTCTCCTACAAGATGCCATTCAACCAAGTTTTGCCAATATCCTTCAACCGAGAGCATCTCACCATATTCATGATGATCGATGATGCTTGGAATGCTTGCATGCATAAAGAATATCTGCAGCACGTCAAATGCTTCCTTGGGAACTTCAAATGCAGCGAGCCACCACACATAGTGCTTGGATTGAACACTAAAATTCCCTGGGTTGTTCTTGTCAAATTATAAAGCTCTATTCATCAAAGTTACACTAACTTTTTTAAGCTTTAATCCTTTGACAACCTCACTTTCATCTAATTTTATAACAAACTGCAATTTACCATTACATTCCTCAATAGACAAATTATAAAGCTCTATTCAGCATAGTTACACTAACTCTTTCAAGCTTTACTCCTTTGACGACCTCACTTTTATCTAACTTTAAAACAAACTACAATTTACTATTATATTCCTCAACAGACATATTGTAGTACATCACCATTTCCGACTACACCTTATATAAATCTAAATCATAATTGTTGAGTTCAGTGAGCTTCATCTCGTATGCATTTTTGGTCCCAACCTTTAGTTTTTTCACACATTGAACATGCATGGGATCTCCTATCAACTCCAAAACCTTTGAATTAAGTTTCCATCGGGCCTCTATTAACTTTGAAGGTTGAGGAAGAGGCACGATTCTATTTCTCTTCAACACACGACCAAATCTAGCATTCACACCTTTGAATATCTTTGAGTAAGTTATTGTGCTAATACCGTCCCTGTCACAAATGGATTGTGTATCCACAGCTGAGAACTCATTTGACACATATTTTAATACGCACTCAATCATCTTTTCCTTCATAGCCTTAAAGTTACGATTTCTCAAAGAATTTTCCAATGTACTTGTCTTCAACAATCTACTAATACATAATCCAATCTCACCCTCACCTATGTTCTCATTCTGAGCTACATTACATGCTTTGATACGTCACTTCCACTGGTGGCTATTCACAATTAACTCATTGATTGGCTTATTTTTTCATTTGGGCTCCTGCATTAGCTTGTTGTTGATCTTTCTCATGTCATCCAATTGTGTCAATGCCTCCTCATATGAGATACCAATGTCAGGGATAGTGTCCCTACATTGAAATAATTTGATTGTTTTGTTAAATTATAGTGTCATTTAGCTGTATCACTTGTCCTATAAGCTCTTGTATATGAAGTTGATGTGTAGCGATCACATCATGATAATTTTTTATGGTTGCTTGGCAAATTGTAAATACTTTGAACGCCTGATCATTGAGCCGCCTAGTGTAACCGAGCAACCCATTTTCACCCTTGCACACATACCCCAGCAAATTTGTGATTCCTGAGAAAGTTGAAGGTCTATTGTTTAAGGGGTCAATTGGGTAGATTCCCCCATCAACCCACAAGTCCATAAGTTTCAATCCCATTTGCTTGTAACTTTGCAAAACCTGAGGGTTGACACTACTGTGTTGGGTTCTTTTGAATAATGGGGCCTATTCAATCTCTACCTCAATATGCAGCTCTTTCTTTCTTGTATTCATTTTACTATTAATAGAAATGGGGAGCTTACTTGGTTGTCATAGGAGGTAGAGTGGAGATGCACAAAGAGGTACACAAAGGTGCCAAGGGAAAGGAGGGTGTAAGTAATTCACTTTGTTAAGGAAGATTGCATAAACATAGAGAAGAGGTCACAATAGAGCCATGAGAGAGTATATTAAAATTTGGTTGAAAAAGACTTCTTGAATGAGCAAAGAGAAGGAATCTGTATATATCTTTGTAGATAATATAAGAAGGCAAAATGAGATTGCAAAAGTGGAGATAATATAAGAACACCAACTATAATGGAGCAAATTTTCATGCTAAAAATAAATTATGTAAACTTCAAAAACGAAATACAGTGGGCAACTTGAACACAGTAATGGTTCTAATTGGTAGCTAAATCTAAAACAAAAACAAAATAAGACCACAAAGACGTAGGACTCAAATGTCTTGAAGTTATGACCCACGTATGTTTATAATGGCCATCACAAAAGTACGTTTGGCGAGGAAGGGTACAACAAATTGATCATGGGGATAATGCCGACCATGATGAGTGCTTTGGTCACGACAAAATACAAATAAATTCTAAAATCATTTAAAGTATCAAATTATTTGGAAGATAGATCTAGGCAAAAGAAGTCCAATCTGAGGTTTGAGATAATAGTTGCAATGGTATCTATGGGCATGGTTTCTCATTCCATATACATATGTGATGAATTTATGTATCAAGAAGCTAATATATATAATTCTCACAAAGACATTGTGCCTTCATTTAAGATAGTAATGTTTGCTGCTCTATGAAGTATGGTAATTTGCAATGCGTCCCTTGGATCCACAAATGTATTTTGTTAGATAACTTTTAAGTTTACCTCATAGCAAAATGTCATAGCCTTGACCCACTATGATCAACCTAAGTGACCTATGACCTCTCTATCTCTATGAGCAATCTAGTGCCCCATCAAAGAACGTTAACAATAGCATAAGTGTGGGGCATTCACTACTCATGAAGGAAAGGTGTTGGGAATGAGGTGCAAGGGGGTAATGGCAATATGTCCTACATGTCAACATCCTCCCCGATTAGCCCTCCCCCTTTATTCTAATAGCTTTGATATATTATGTTTTCTTCTTGTTATTGCTATTATTAATACTATTAGTTAGTTTCTTATCTATTTTATTTAACTAACTAATTGATAACTAACCTAGAGAAGCTGACCTAACTAACTTGTTTAACTTACTAATATAACTAATCAATACTAATCTAATCATATTTAACTAAGGTGTAAAGGTATTTGAGCATGTAAGGTGAAGGCTTGAAGATGGAAGTTTGCATGGGTATGGCAAAGTTCTCAAGACTAGTATGTTACATAATATAGACACCATGAGTGATTGATCGTAAGGATAATCTATGTAAGGTTTTTGTCCAACTAATGATCATGTTAAGAGTTACAAGTATGATGAAGTCTTATGTGCAAGCATATTTTGATCGTAGCGCCTTAAAAAAACAAAACAAATGACTCATGTATACTAAAAATGTCATTGCACGCAAGAACTTGATCGTCTAGTGACATGCTAAGAGAAGGAACACACTTGGATACATGATACTAAATCAAGCTGCATTCCTAACATTTCTAGTTGACAATGTACAACTCACCAAGTGGTTGATGTGATAGCTCGCGATAGTTATTCAAGCACAACTTTCTTGCAATTTGTGATGATAGTTTTGTCTCCTAGAACAAAATGTGGTGAACAACATATGAAGGACGGGACTCTCCATGAGAGGTCCTAATCTAAGACGTCCAGCCAAATGACGAGGACCGAGCATAGCTAATGTTTCGTTTGCTTTCCTCTTTCTGACCCGGAACACAAAGACTCGGGGTGGTTGGAAGTAACTTCTTTTTGTATCACCTTAATGAATTGTTGGGTAGCATTGAGATTTATTACGAGTCGGGCAAAACCCATGCACCGCCTACAATTCATGAACGTGGTATGATAAGCTATAAAATGCATGCGTGTCGAGATACCGTCTCATCATTCGGGAAGCAGTCCTCAGTCAAGTTTGTTGAGATCACATATCGACAGCCTTCATCGATCCGTATCTTCAATATCAGCTTCAGTACCGATCGAGAATGTTTCAAATGATACCGGCAATGGTGGCCCTAGCCGCAAATCTTGTAGGGCGGTTGATGAGCTGCACGCCGATGATGGCTGCCTATAAGGATGATGAGACGTACACTCCATATGATCGGCTGCAGTCTGACGTGGACCGACATACTGATGAAGTCGAAGCGGAGCTGGCGCAGCTGCAGCAGGAGAACTTTTTTGAAGTATATGGCGCAGATCAGCATGAGCATCTGCTGCGCCGCCTCAACCGCTTATCATAACAGCATGAGCATCAAAGTTGAGTCACTTGTCGATGTGCAAATTGCAAAGGTATTAAAGCTCCTTTTGTTTGATCAATTTTCTTAGTACTGCATACATGCCATCTTGTGCATGTTGTGTTTGGATTCTTGAAACCATTTTGTGTATAAAACGTAGTTGGGTGCACCATATATGGTGCTACTATTTGGCTATCTCATCATGCCCTCCTTGCGACTATGTGCGTTTGAAATAAAGTACACTCTTCTTTGGCTCGCATATGTGACACACCAGCAAGTCTTTTGGATGCTTAAACATCTCAATATTGTGAATATTATTTTTGGTCAACAAATTAGAGACAAGTATTTACATGTACATATTCTAATTATAATTGTAACTGGAAAACCCCAACCCTTTACAATGTGTTCAAGGGTATCGATGAACATTATGTGAGTGGCACCATAATATAGTCTCAAACATTTTTGATTCATGAGTGATGCTTTTTAGTAAGGTTGTTATTGGGTGTTTAGTGTTAATGTTGTTCCTTAGGCAACATTGAAAGTGATACATATAGTCTAAATCTCATTTTTTAAGCATTAGTTGTTGAGAATCTTGCTATAAGTGATGGTCATGAGATTCCACGAAAAAGGGAAACATTAACATCACTCTTTGCAAGAGCAAGCAATCTAAGTATTCGTCTCTTATCCTTCACACCCTTTCACGATACCTTCCAATGGATACTCTTTGAAATCTAATTATTATAGGTTTTGAAAACACCTAAATGTGGAGTTTCAAGAAAACTGAGAAGTAGCAGCTAGCATAATTAGAATTACACTCCCTTGTGGAGCTCGAACCTCCCAACCACGACCTTCCAATTGACTTCGTGTACATGAAAGAATCGCAATCTCACTCTCAATTGCACTCTTGCTCACAATCTCAATTGTAATCACAATCACATTCACAGTCTCAGTCTTGAAATTTTAAAAGAAGAAGATGATGAGGATAATTGTTCATTCAGCTTTTCTACCAAGACAGCTTTACGCATCCAAAATAGGCTTTTCCAAGAACAACACGCTTTTGAAGAAAAGCTTAAGCTAAAATTGATGCGATCCTTTGAAATCATTGTCAAGATTGTGGGAGAGAAGGAAGGAGTCTCACTTGTAGCTTTCTTGCTTGCACAATGGGGGAATACACACACAGGTGGAGGCTGAAAACAATTTTCCTCTTCTTAGTTGTGTAAGCCAAAAAGAACTCTCATAGAAAGAAATAGAAAAACCCTATATATGGGTCTCAAACCAAACTCAAATAACTAAGGTGGCATACTAACTGAACCACGAACTAGAGTAGATAAGGATAGCTGTCATCTAGCTATTATTCATGGGCGATGTACCAACCGCATCTGCAACTAACAAGTCGGTGACATAAATGCACAACGGTCACCCTAGCATATCACGAGTGGAGCTCGATATCTCAACACTCCCCCTCGAGCTCAATCCCAATTCCTGCACACCAAGCAGGTCTCTGAACTTGCACAGCTTCTCTGCGCCCAATGCCTTCGTAAATATGTCAGCTACCTGATCCTCTGTGCTGATATAAATTAGATTAATAAGACCTAGTAAAACCCTCTCCCGCATATAGTGATAATGCAACTCAATGTGCTTTGTTCTAGCATGATAGACTGGGTTATTTTCCAAGTGTATACCACTCATGTTGTCACAATAAATGACAATTGGCCCATCTGTAGGCTGATGCATATCATAAAGTAGCTTATGCAACCAAGCTATCTCACATGCAGCCATTGCTGCACCCCTGTACTCAGCCTCTGTGCTCGACAAGGCAATTGTAGGTTGTTTCTTGCTGCTCCAAGTGACTGCAGCACTTCCAAAAGAGAACACATATCCACTGGTAGATCGTCTATTAGAAATACTACCAGCCCAATCAACATCAATATATCCATGCAACTGTATCTGAATCCAAGTCTCATAATATAGTCCATACTGTAATGTGGACTTCACATACCTGAGTATGCATCTAGCCGCATCCAAATGCGGTTTCCTTGGAGCCTGCATAAACTGACTTACCAATCCAATAGCATAGCTCAAATCTAGCCTGGTAATAGTCATATAAATCAAACTTCCTACTATGCGTCTGTACATAGTAGGGTCTTCGAGAAGCTCACCTGCATCTGTGCTCAACTTCACATTCTGCTCCAAAGGAACTGAAATAGGCTTACAGCCTGTCATCCCATATTTGGACAGCATGTCCAATCCATACTGCCTCTGCAAGAGCCATATCCCACTTGGTGATCTAATCACTTCAATGCCCAAGAAATAATGCAGCTCTCCCAAATCCTTCATCTCAAACTTCTACTTCAATAGCATTTTCACATGAAGGATATTTTCGTCACTATCACCTGTGATAATCAAATCATCAACATAAATGACAAGCAGCATAATACCTTTATCTGTTTTTCTCACATAAAGTGAGAAATTTGCCTTGGAAATCTGAAATCCAATAGTGACAAGATACTGTCCTATCTTGTCAGACCATGCTCTAGGTGCTTGCTTCAAGCCATACAAGGCTTTCTTCAACCTGTAAACAAACTCAGGATGAACAACATGCACATAACCTGGTGGCTGCTCCATATAGACCTCTTCTTGCAAATCACCATTCAAGAAGGCATTCTTTACATCCATCTGATGTAAAGACCATCCCTTTGATGCAGCCATAGCAATGACTGCTCTTACGGTTGCCATCCTTGCAACCGAACTAAATGTTTCTTCATAATCAATGCCATATCTTTGTGCATACCCCTTGACTACTAATCTTGCCTTGTATCTGTTCACAGAACTATCTACATTGTGTTTCACCTTATAAATCCACTTACAACCAATTGCATTCTTATCTTTAGGCAAAGGTACAAATTCCCATGTAGCATTTTCTTCCAAGGCATCCATTTCTTCATCCATGGCTTTCTCCCATTTTTCTTTTCCCATGGCTTGCTCAAAAGAAGTGGGTTCTGGTTCATGTATCACTTTGACCATATTGGCATAGTGAATGGCTGTAAATCCATCATATTGACATATTTCAGCCCAAGAAATAATGCAGCTCTCCCAAATCCTTCATCTCAAACTTCTGCTTCAATAGCATTTTCACATGAAGGATATCTTCGTCACTATCACCTGTGATAATCAAATCATCAACATAAATGACAAGCAGCATAATACCTTTCTCTGTTTTTCTCACATAAAGTGAGAAATCTGCCTTGGAAATCTGAAATCCAATAGTGACAAGATACTGTCCTATCTTGTCAGACCATGCTCTAGGTGCTTGCTTCAAGCCATACAAGGCTTTCTTCAACCTACAAACAAACTCAGGATGAACAGCATGCACGTAACCTGGTGGCTGCTCCATACAGACCTCTTCTTGCAAATCACCATGCAAGAAGGCATTCTTTACATCCATCTGATATAAAGACCATCCCTTTGATGCAGCCATAGCAATGACTACTCTTACGGTTGCCATCCTTGCAACCGGATTGAATGTTTCTTCATAATCAATGCCATATGTTTGTGCATACCCCTTGACTACTAATCTTGCCTTGTATCTGTTCACAGAACCATCTGCATTGTGTTTCACCTTATAAACATCTTACAACCAATTGCATTCTTATCTTTAGGCAAAGGTACAAATTTCCATATAGCATTTGCTTCCAAGGCATCCATTTCTTCATCCATGGCTTTCTCCCATTTTTCTTTTTCCATGGCTTGCTCAAAAGAAGTGGGTTCTGGTTCCTGTATCACTTTGGCTGTAAATCCATCATATTTCAGCCTATCCATAGGATACCTAGCTCTGGTAGACCTGCGCAAAGTAGGCTCACTTCTAGATGCTCTCAAAACATCCCTAGTCTTCCTTACTCTAGGTGTAACAACAGAAGGAATACCCAACTCATCATCAATGCTCTGTTCTGAGCCACTGGATTCACCATCCACATAAGAGTGACCTGCATTCACATCAATCATGAGCTGATCTACCTTCTCTTTTCCTTTTCGTGATACCTGCATACTACTATCTGCATTGCTTTGAGAAGATTCTCCTGATCTCAATCTGCCTGTCCATGGCGAAGAATGTAAAGCACTGCTAGAGGACACTCTAGGTCCACAGCATTACCATTTTGTCCATCTACGAACAAGGCTCCTTATCACGAACAAGGCTCTGATACCATGTCAAGATTGTGGCAGAGAAGGAAGGAGTCTCACTTGTAGCTTTCTTGCTTACACAATGGGGGAATACACACATAGGTGGAGGCTGAAAACAATTTTCCTCTTCTTAGTTGTGTAAGCCAAAAAGAACTCTCATACAAAGAAATAGAAGAACCCTATATATGGGTCTCAAACCAAACTCAAATAACTAAGGTGGCATACTAACTGAACCACGAACTAGAGTAGATAAGGATAGCTATCATCTAGATATTATTTATGGGAGGTGTACCAACCGCATCTGCAACTAACAAGTTGGTGACATAAATGCACAACGGTCACCTTGGCATATCACGAGTGGAGCTCGATATCTCAATAATCATCACTCATGTCTTGGAACCTACCAAAAATTAAAAGAATGCATAAAAAGGAGGATTTTTTTTTTCAAGTGTCGAAGAAAATTAATTTTTATTTTTAAAGACTTATATCTCCAAAACAGTGAAGAGTTGGACTGAGCCTGTGAGACGACAAAATATTCTCTTCAATATCCCCTTCAAACTCCATGAGAAGAACTTTGATCAAATGCTACTCCATTGGATCATAAATCGATTTCTAGAACATGTCATATGCCTAGAAGTTGAGAAAAATTTTAACAAAAAATTTACCATCACCAAAATGTATCAAAACACTTAAAATAATCTAAAAATCATTTTTAAACATTATCTATACACATATGAAAAATATGACGTTCTAAGGGTTTATCACAACTTTCCTCCTCCCAAAAACTCTATCCTTAGAGTTAAAAAGACAGATATTCTTGTTGCAAACTATCTAGATGAACCCAAGTCAAATCCTCTATACTAGGATATGTATCCCATTTTACCAACATCTCTATAATATGGTGTTTGATTTTACGATCTTATACTAATTCTGGTTAAACATTTAATGTTTCATCTTCTTGTAATCTATACTTGTCCTATAAAAGATGATCAGAGTTAGAAACATACTTTTTTAATAAACTCATATAAAAAACAGGACGGGACCTTAACATGAGAAGGTAATTTGAGTTTATATGCAAGTAAATCAATCTTCTTAAGAATTTTGAATGGACCTGCAAAACATGGAGATAACCTTCTATCTTTTCTAAGAAACAAGTTAGTTTAAGGAGCTTCAGCTCTCAAGAAAACCATATCACCCTCACTAAACTCTAATGGTCTCCTTTTCTTATCATAATATTTCTTTTACCTTGCCTGTGTATCTTTAATGTGTTTCTTCATTCTTTTTAATTCCTCATCCATTATTTCAAGCTAGTATTTTTCTGAATATTCTACTTGATTTGAAACATTGGAAATTAAAGAGGAGTTGCACAATTATAACTATACATTGCTTCAAATGGAGTCGTCTTAATGGATGCATGCCATAAACTATTGGATGCAAATTCAATTAAGGCCAAGTACTCATTCTAGTTATATGTTTTTTCATTTACATACACTCTAAGCATGTCTTCTAAAACCCAATTCGCTCTCTTTATCTCTCCATGAGTTTTTTGCAGATGAAATGTAGTATTCATTTTGAATTTAGTTCCAATATCTTTAAATGTGTCTTTTCAAAAGTTAGATGTAAAGTTTGAATCTCTATTAGACACAATACTTTTAGGCACACCATGCAAACAAAAAATTTCTTTCACAGAAAATTTAGCTACACTCAAAGTTGTGTTAGTCTTTTCGTAGGAAAGAAACATGTCATTTTTGTGGGTCTATGTACTACCACATAGATTGTGGCATATCCCTCCCTACCAATAGGTAACTTAGTGATAAAATCCATCGATAAAGTTCCCACTTTTGGTCATGTATATCGAATGGTTGCATTTCACCATGCATATATTTTTGTTTAATTTTTAATTGTTGAAATTCCAAACATTCATTCCAATATGTTTTAATATTCTTCTTTATCCTTGGCCAAAAAAAGGTGTTTTGTACTTTGTTGTGAGTCTTTGAAAATCCAGGATGTGCAAAGAAAGCCAAATTGTGATATTCCTTAAGAATTTCTTTCTTGAATTTTGAAGTAGTAGGAATACACAAACAATTCAAATAATAAAGATTTTTCTAAATCATATGAAACTTCTTATTACACATTTCTCCCAAATTTTTATTTAAGAACCAATTTTTTTAAAGAGTACATGAGATCATCCTACACTTCAAGTCGAACATAATCAATTAAGTTAGTCCGAATAATAGATGAGCTATTACACATAGGTCTATGAATTAAAGCATCAGCAACTTTATTTTATTTTTTAGATACATATTTAATATTAAAATAATATTCCCATAGTAATTGCAACCATCTCTTTTGTCAATTATTTAACAAAGAATGAGTGAAAATATATTTTAGACTTTGATGATTAGTTCTCAGTTCAAATTTTACACCAAGTAACAAATGTCTCAAATGTTTTAAGGCATGAACTACAATAGCAAGTTTCAAGTCATGTATGGAATAATTCATCTCATGTCTCCTTAAATTTTTAGATTCATATGTCACTACTCTCTCCTCTTGTGTCAACACACATCCTAATTGCTCCCCATTGGCATCACAAGATAATACAAAAGGTTTTTCTATCTCAAAAATTTTGAATATACAAAATTTAGCCACTTTTCTTTTCAGTGTTTCAAAGGCTTCTTAACATGCATGTGACCAGATAAAAGGTTTAATTTTCTTAGTCAATTCGGTCAAAGGATTAGCTATCTTAGAAAAATATCGAATGTGAGTTCTCTCATATTGAGCTAATACAAAAAAGCTTCTCACATACATCTATTACAAATTTGGGTACATGCGAATAAATAATACTATTTACCTTCTCTGAATCTATATGAGTTCTCTCTATGGAAATAACTCTTTCTAGATAAACAATCTTATCTTTCACAAAGAAACATTTACTCCATTTAGCATAAAGTTTATGTTCCCTCATCTAAAGTGTTTTTCTATGATATATTTCATGTTCCTAATGATCTTTAGAATATACAACTATATCATCCAAGAATACAAGAATGAATTCATTAAGATGTGGATGAAAAGTGTTACTTATCAAACACATGAATGTAGCTAGTGCATTAGTTAATCCAAAAGCTAGACTTGTGAATCCATAATGACCATACCTAGTTTGAAAAGTAGTCTTTGGAATATCCTCAAACTTTATAGGGATTTGATAGTAACCTGATCATAAGTCTATTTGTAAAAACACCTTTTTACCACTCAATTAGCTCAATATATAACCAATGTGTGGAAGAGGACATTTGTTATTTACGATTTGCTTATTAAGATCTCTATAATCAATACAAAGTCTATATGTCCCATCTTTTTTCTTTTAAAACAATACACGAGGGACCCAAGGAGATACAGTAGGTTTGATAAACCCCTTTTTCAAGAGATCATTAAGTTACAATTTAAGCTCCTTCAACTCTTCTATATTGAACCAATATGGTAATCTAGAGTAGGGTTCTGTTCCTAAATACAATTCTATAGCATGATCAACTAATCTAGGAGGAGGCATACTTGGGAGATCATCAGAAAAAATGTCATTGTATTCATCTAACAATGTATGCATGTACTCAAGATTCCTCTGTCTTGTTTGGCTTCAACTCTCTCAAAAAGATTAAAAATGCCTCACATCCTTGTTTAATTCCCCTCAAAAAATTTGTGTGATTGAAATGATTAAAGAGTTGCAATCTATTTCCCTTCTCTCTAAATTTTATGAAATTTGTTATCTTTTTCTTTGAAAATTAAAGATCTCTCTTCACAGTCAATGAAGGCATGATTTTTTGTTAACCAATCCATTTCACTTTTTCTTTATTTCATTCTTAATATTGAATTCAATCACCAAAGGTTAATGGAACTGAAATAATCACTTCTGCACCGCACGTCCCCCCATATTCATAGACTCAATTATCATCTCTTTTCCCCATGTCAACTATATAAAAAATCTCCCCTATGTGTTTCATTGTTTAACATGAATGTGAAGTTTTGAATCAAGTCCTTCGTAAAATGTTTCCCCCCATGATTAGCCAATCCCACTAGTCATTTTATTGTTTTATCAAATTTTAGGTTCTATTCTTTAAGAAGTTTGAGAGAGACAAAGCAATGTGTAATTCTAGAATCAATAAGAAAGTTTACATTCTATTTTTTGATTTCACCACAAATTTTGAGAATGGAATATCTAAGGTATTAAGTAGAACAAAGCATTCATCTGATAGGAGAGTTTAGTTACTTACCTTCTTCATCTACTTCTCGAGCATCATGTCCATCTCAGTCTTTTTGGCTTGTAATGGAGTGTTCACCATCTTATTTGGACAATCAAAAGTGTGATGGCCTTGCTCCTCACAGTGATAACACAGTCCTAATCTTCTTGCTCATTTAAGGAATTCTTAGCCTTTCTGCCATTGAAGAGGCCCTCTCTTCTTTTGATTGTTATTGTTGAAGATATTCTCATTCTAGACTGGTGCTTTTTGAGAACCTTGTATAGGCCCTCTCTATATAGTATCTTAGCTTGTACTATTGTTAAAATCCTAGCCTTGTTTATTCTTGAGATAGTAGAATAGAAACCTTGTGGACAATGACTCATGGAAATAATGTGTGGACTAGATAAATTTATTGCTTTTCTTTTTTTGTATGTCTATATCTTCTCATAATTCTTTGCCTTTGCAACAACATCACGAAAATCAGTACATCCTAATCCCTTGACCTAATATCTCAAGTTATCCTTAAATGAACATGCTTTTGAAGGCATCTCTAGTCACTTTAGGAGCATACTAAGAATTTTTATTTATCGTCATTGATAGATAGATCATGCTTATCCTCTTTAAATTGCTTGAAATGATAAAATCCATTGTGTTTTCCATATTTTAATTAGGAGAACAATATCTCTTCTCCCCCTGCATACAAAATACCTTTGCCACACTACGTAGTTGTAAAATCAAAATCTTGGCTTAAGATTCTTGAGAAAATTCCCACACCTTAAAGAAATCTTCCAACTCTTCAAGCCATGCTGTAACGTGTCCACTAGAATCATCCAGGACACGTCTTAGCAGTCCATCGGAAAGGATGTCTAGAAAACTCCGCCCGGCACTCCCATGGAATGTTACGGGTTTTGCAATCTAGGTCTTCTCGTGTCTGCCACGTAGCGGAAGTATCCTGGCCGTTCCCACTTAGGATCGACCTGAATTTGGGTTTTCCTGTTTGGTCATTAGCTAGCAGCAACTAGCGTCAGACCTGAGCGAACTACTTTACGCAGAAACGCCATGTCCGAAGCGGATTCACGCTGCACTTGGTTCAAGGAGAATGGGAAACGAGAGGGATGCAAGGCTCAACCTCTTTGCCATAAGGCATAGTCCCATTCCGTTCCCCTAAAACAACGTAAATTGGGTAAGATGTAACTCTAGGTCATCGTTCTCGTTATTCGTTTTTGATAATGATGATCATTCCGCTGTTCTTCAAGATTTTTGAGAAAAGTTCCCGGCTAACCGGGACCACCCATCCGTAGGATGGACCCATGGTCCATCCTCCGCACTTTCCTCGGTTTGTTTTAGTTATGTAATTATCTAACACATTAATTTGACATATAACAAACAGCTTCTTTAATTAACCCTGTTAAGCACTGGTTCCTTCACGTAATCTTATCACGTGACATAGAAAAACAATATCAAACAACTTCTTTATTATCATTTCATCATTTTATCTTTGAAATACAAGGAGTTCCGCCCATAGGCTTGTCCATAATCCGCCCGAAGGCTTATCCAATAATCCGCTAGGGATCACTATTCCAGTCTTCTGCCCGTAGACTAGTATGCGGGCCTCGAGATCCAATCCCGAGTCACGTTAGCCTCTTGTGCAGGACCCGGAAGGCGAGGGATTTACGGCCAGAGCCCCCCCTGGCACCCAAGCGTCCTCCTGCTCCAAGTAGAGCTCAACGGAAAGACCTCTCGCGGCGGGTTCAGTCCACGTTCCCGGCGCGGGCAACAACCCCCTTGGTTAGGGTCAGGCAGGCAGTCGGGGGTAACTGAAGCTGCCTCTCCCTTCAAGCCTTCAACCTGAAGCATTTAGATATCTTTTCATCCTTTAGTTCCTTGAGCAAACAATGCAAACAGTGATTTCTAAACTGTTACAAGCACAATCAATTCCAGTGGTAGTTTAATTTGGCCAACTGTTAAGGAGTGGATCCTTCTCTCCGAATGCACCCAGCATTCGATCTGGGATCAATTGCGACTTGGCAAGATCCCCAAGGGTTTGTTTGTTCACCCTTTTGTCCTTGGGTTAGGGCCATACCCTGTTAACCCAACTTAACCAATACCTTAGGTTTTATTAACAGTAAATCCTGGTGACCATGTCACTTTAATTTATTGATTGATCATTTGCTTCCAAGCAAATACCTAACTTCCCTTTACTTGGCAAATTTTCCCAAGAAATGTGATATAACAGGATGACTACTCATCCTCTTGCAAGTTAAACTTGCGCGAGAACTTGCCAACCTCATTTCAAGAAATGGCAAAACTCTCTTGTGAACTAACCACAAGTCTATGCGACGTTGCAACTTATTGCACAAGTGTCGCATCTATTCCATGAGATCATTTCACCCATTGAATGGCTTATCTCTAGACGAGAAGTAGGGTTTAGGGTGTCTTCTTACCCAACCCATTCCTAATTACACTAGGCCGACCACGGTCCTAGGAATTCCAACTCAATCCGAGTTTCATCATTTGAACGAGTGATCCTTAGGGTAGAAACCTTAGATCGTTTTATGCATGAGCATCCAATTGTCCCTACATTCCATGAATGTGGGTAGGACCTTTGGTTCAAGGGTTCGTCTTGGTAACAAGTGCTTGGAACTAGGTCAAGTCCTTAACGTGCTAAACCCTAGTTAGCACTTGGGTTATGCATCGGTTTAGCCATCTTATGCGAATACTTTGCGGTTTAAGTGATTTTGGTATTCGAGTTTACTTGTCTTACGATAAGGACGAACCATTCCTAGAGATGTTTACTTGATCTAAAAGGGGAAAACTAGTTGCAATTTTTGTCACAATTTATGTAAGCACACGATTCATTGCTTCTACGTACGACTAGATTCACAATCCCTAACTTTTCTTGTTAAGGCCAAAAGGCATGTTAAATTTCGGCATAACTTCCATTGATCCAACTAGAATTTGCATTCACGAATCATGCTCACAATTCTTTTTCTAAGCTTTTTAAGATTTCATGCTTAATGAACCATGAAACCTTTCCCTAACTACATCTCCTGATGAATGAAGTTCTTACGTATGATGAATGTGCAACATGCAATCCTTTCCTAACTACACGTAGTTAAATGAGATTCATGCCAATTGAAGTTAGAGTTAACCTATTTAATGCAGCCCTTAGAATTATTTCCATGCTTTGCTATTTCCTACGGGTGATAACGACTTCCTTAATGAATCATTACCAAGAATATTTATCTAAAAATGTGACATGCCATTAATCTTTCCATGTCTAGTAAAAGGTGTACCTTAATAATTTCAACCTTGTAATGAGGCAACAGTTGTCCTAGGTTCGTCATTTTTGAATGCACAAAAGGAAACTTACTGGTAAGGTCCTAAAAATGCATAGACACCTTATGTTCTTTTCATTCATTCCATTGAACGTACCAATGATCATTTTTCATATCTTGAGCTAATTCTAGTAAATGTTCAAATAGCCAATTTATTTTCCAATTGCATTTAACTTGACTAGCTGAATTTGAACATGCATGAGTGCTTCCTAATCGATGAAGTTATCGTGACTAATTCAATACTATTGTGTGGAATCCAAATAGATAAAACCTGGACTTGTGGACTCCGAGAAATATCCACGTAAATACTAGGAGAAGATCCTCTCGCAGGCGCGTCTTGTGACTTTTTAGGGTCCATTGTAGGCGTGATTTTTGGCTTCCGGTTTGCCTTCGCGGTCTATAAATTTACTCGCCTTGGTATGCAGCCTCAAGATCTTGCCCTTCTCCCTCGTACGCAGGAGATAACCTTCGTGGAACTTCGGATCTTTAAAAGGCTGGCTTGTGAGACTTGGGCCTATGGGATTTGGGTATATGGGATTTGGAGCTTATGGAAGGCCTTAGGATTCGGAGCTTGGGCCTTCTTTCTTTCGGAAAAAGAGAAGGTTCGTGAAAGGGATCTTGTGATGGACCTTGCAGGAGTGGAGACTTTAAATCTGGCTCTAGGGGGCTTATGGGAGATTTGGTAGAAATGGCCTTATAGGCTTCCTCTTCAAAGCCAGGGGAAAAATGGACTTATGGAGGATCTGTGTGAAAGGGCGTTAAGGAACCCTCTTGTTCTCTACAAAGACCTCGAGGGGGGGTTGATAGGGATGGGGTTATGGGGGAAATGTAGTGGGAAGGGGGCTTAAAATCCCGAGCCTAGGAGGCTTATAGGTGATTGGTGGGAGGGGGGCTTAGGGAAGCCCCCTTAGAAGCTTCCTAAAGAAGCTTCTATGAAGCTTCTAAAGCTTTAGGAATCTTTTGCTTCCCAGGAGTATGTGGATCAATGAGATGATTGAGGGGGAAGAATATGACGACTGGCGATGGCGGCTTCAGCCTGTGAGGTGGCGGCGGATTCAGTAGGCAGCAGTGGTGATCTTGGCACCCTCCATGACGGCGGCGACCCCAAAGCAGCACGACAACTCTTCTTGCACGGCGACCTTCTTGCACGGCGGCCTCTTGCAACAACATTCTTTTCCCTCCTTCAGAATGGCGTCCTCTCAGTCCCCTCTCCTTCGCGGCAGCCTCCTCACGGCCCTTCCGCGGCAGCCTCCTCACGGCCCCTCCGCGGCCTCTCAGCTTTTTCCACCACCCCCCCTTCTCACCCCTTAGAGGGGGGTATTTATAGGAAGGGGGGTAAGGTCTCCCTCCCCCACGTGGTGCCGGCATGGCTCCTCTTCCTCCACCTCTCCTATTTCCCAACATAGCCCCCATCCTCTTCCCTCAGCCATGCTTCGGCTGGGGGAAAGAGGAAAAAAAATTTGAAATAAATCTAATATTATCCTCTTAACCTCCCCCCCAAGAGGAGGTTCATACGAGGATATGCAGGTTTCTTCAAACCATTAGTTGTCGTTTCTGCCACTATCGTATACAATCGCACTGTCCGTTAACATAATGCTAGCATTATCATTTTCCCGAGACTTCACACGGCCTCCTAACATTTTCAACGGGAATATTACATTCTCTCCCCCTTGGAGGAATCGAGATGTCCTCATCTCGAGATAAACTGGGTTATTGATGTTTGAGAGTGCTTTCATCGATCGAAGTGGCATCCTCCTCAGGATAGTCTTTCCACTGGACGAGGCATTCTCTCAAGGTTCTGGATCGCAGTTGTTTCTCTCTAACATCTAAGATCCTATCAGGCCGTAGCTCAAGGACTCCTTGACTAAGTATTACAACTTGTTGGTCATCAAGTAAATGGTTAGGATTAGGTATATACTTCTTCAGTAGGCTGATATGGAATGCATTATGAACCCTTAGGTTCTCAGGGAGTTGCAGTCTATACGCATTAGGTCTTAAGCAGTTGAGGATCTTGTATGGTCCACAATACCTTGGACTTAGCTTCCTGCAAGCTTCTAAGCTAGGGAACTCTTCTTTGTGCGTATGGGAATGAAGACCATGTCTCCTTTCTCGAAGATTGAAGCTTGAAATCTACATATGCCTTTTGTCTATCCTTGGTGGCTTGGATGTCCTGTCTTATTAACTTTATTTGGTCATCCATCTCTTCCAACATCTACCTTGAAGGTTAAACCCTCAAGGTTGGATCTGAGAAGTTTAGGGAACTTCAACAGTCATGACCATACAATGCGTGGAAAGGGGTCATCTGAATACCTTGTTGGTAAGAAGTAGTGTAGGCAAATTCAACTGAAGGCAAGTATTGAATCCACCTTTTTGGCTCACGACAGCAGTGTGCCCTAAGCATGTCCTTGATGACTTGATTTATTTGCTCCATTTGGTCATCAGTTTGGGGATGGTAAGCTGTATTAAAACAAAGTTGAGTCCCAATAGCTCCAAAGATAGCTCTCCAGAAGTGTGATGTGAAGAGAGAATCATGATCACTAATGATTCTTCTGGGTAACCCATGTAGCTTGAATATCTCCTTGATAAACAACCTTGCAATGTCTGAGGCTTTATAGTTTGTCTTTACCAGAATAAGGTATGCAACCTCAGTCAACATGTCAACCACAACCATGATGGAGTGGTATCCTCTCTGAACTTGGGATAGGTCAATCAACAAAGTCCATACTGATGAATTTCCCTTTTTATTTGGGGAATGTCGAGTGGTTGCAACTTCCCTGGCATTTTGACATGTTTGTCTTTAATACGTTGACAAGACAAACACTCAGCAAAATATTTGAGAATGTCACCATTAAGCCTCTCCCAATGGTAGCTTTTCCTAACTGCAATGAGAGTCTTGGATAGCCAGGATGTCCTGAGAAAGGGGAATCATGAGCTTCCCACAATATCTTCTACTTAAGTGACTGGCTTGCTCGTATACATACTCTCGTCCTATAGTAGACAAGTCCACTAGTGACAGAGAATTCATGATACTTAGCCTCTAGCTTTTGTTCCTGGTCCTTGATAGAGACTTCCCTTAGTATCCTTTGATAGGCTAGATCATGGCATCCTTCCTCTCTAGCTAGCTCAAGTATTAGGTCGTTTGGCATGGACACCTCTGTAGCTAGAGATCTAGCTATTGATGGATTTTGCAAGATTAGTGAATTAAGGAATGCCTTGCGATTGAGTGCATCAACAACTACATTCTCCTTTCCAGTTCGGTACTTGATCTCAAAATCATACTCCTCCAATACTTCAATCCACCGCCGTTGCCTCATGTTGAGCTTGTTCTGGGTAAAAATCCATTTGAGACTCTTATGATCGGTTACTAGAGCAACTTGTTACCCAACAGGTAGTGTCTCCAAAGCTTTAGAGCATGGATGACAGTTAATAATTCCAGATCATGCGTGGCATAATTATTTTCATGACTCTTCAATTTCCTTGAAGAATATGCTACTGGATGACCTTCCTGCATAAGTACACACCCCAAGGCAAGAATGCTGGCATCAGTTACTACCTCGAACTCCTTATTGAGGTCAGGAAGTTTTAGAATAGGTGCTGATACCAAACATTGCTTCAATTGGTCGAAGCTATTTTGTTCGGGAGTTGACCATGTAATGGATGTTTGCTTCTTCAATAATTCTGTCAAAGGTGCTGCAATTTAAGCATAGTTTTTTATGAAGACCCTATACCATCTTGTCGATCCAAGAAAGTTGTCTATTTCTTTGACAGTTGTTGGTGTTTGGCCATCCTATAACATTTGGTTGTATCCACTGAGATTCCTTCCGCTGATACGATGAATCCCAGATATTCAATCTGATGCTTGAAGAATGCACACTTCTTCATTTTTGCATACAGCTTATGAGACCTCATTGTCTCAAGGACAATCCGTAGTTGAGGTTCATGATCTTCTTTTTGTTTAGAATGGACTAAAGTGTCATCAAAGAAGACGAGCACGAAGTTATCAAGATATGATCTAAAAAAAATATCTTGCATTAACCTATTGAATGTGGCAGGCATATTCGTAAGCCCTAATGACATAACTAGAACTCAAAGTGTCCATATCTAGTGTTGAAGGTCGTCTTTGGGATATCTTCTTCCTTGAGTCTTATCTGATAGTAACCAGACCTAAGATAATCTTGGAGAAGATTTTGGCACCCTGAAGACTATCAAGAAGCTCATCTATTCTGGGAATATGATATTTGTTCTTGACTATTGATTGATTCAACCCTCTATAATCAATACATAGTCGAAGTGTTCCATCTTCCTTTTTCTAGAACAGTACAGGTGCTTCTCATGGTGAACTGCTAGGACGGATGTAGCCCTTTGATCTAGCACTTGTTGAGTTGTTCCTTCAGTTCAATTGCTTCCGGTATAGACATTCTATAGGGTCTCTTCTCAATTGGCACAGCTCCTATTACTAGCTTGATCTCATGATCTACTTCACTTTGAAGCGAGAGTTCTGTTAACTCTTCAGGAACTACAGTATCCTGGCCGTTCCCACTTAGGATCGACCTGAATTTGGGTTTTCCTGTTTGGTCATTAGCTAGCAGCAACTAGCGTCAGACCCGAGCGAACTACTTTACGCAGAAACGCCAGGTCCGAAGCAGATTCACGCTGCACTTGGTTCAAGGAGAATGGGAAACGAGAGGGATGCAAGGCTCAACCTCTTTGCCATAAGGCATAGTCCCATTCCGTTCCCCTAAAACAACGTAAATTGGGTAAGATGTAACTCTAGGTCATCGTTCTCGTTATTCGTTTTTGATAATGATGATCATTCCGCTGTTCTTCAAGATTTTTGAGAAAAGTTCCTGGCTAACCGGGACCACCCATCCGTAGGACGGACCCATGGTCCATCCTCCGCACTTTCCTCGGTTTGTTTTAGTTATGTAATTATCTAACACATTATTTTGACATATAACAAACAGCTTCTTTAATTAACCCTGTTAAGCACTGGTTCCTTCACGTAATCTTATCACGTGACATAGAAAAACAATATCAAACAACTTCTTTATTATGATTTCATCATTTTATCTTTGAAATACAAGGAGTTCCGCCCGTAGGCTTGTCCATAATCCGCCCGAAGGCTTATCCAATAATCCGCTAGGGATCACTATTCCAAGCTTCTGCCCGTAGACTAGTATGCGGGCCTCGAGATCCAATCCCGAGTCACGTTAGCCTCTTGTGCAGGACCCGGAAGGCGAGGGATTTACGGCCAGAGCCCCCCGTGGCACCCAAGCGTCCTCCTACTCCAAGTAGAGCTCAACGGAAAGACCTCTTGCGGCGGGTTCGGTCCACGTTCCCGGCACGGTCAACAACCCCCTTGGTTAGGGTCAGGCAGGCAGTCGGGGGTAACTGAAGCTGCCTCTCCCTTTAGGCCTTCAACCTGAAGCATTTAGATATCTTTTCATCCTTTAGTTCCTTGAGCAAACAATGCAAACAGTGATTTCTAAACTGTTACAAGCACAATCAATTCCAGTGGTAGTTTAATTTGGCCAACTGTTAAGGAGTGGATCCTTCTCTCCGAATGCACCCAGCATTCGATCTGGGATCAATTGCGACTTGGCAAGATCCCCAAGGGTTTGTTTGTTCACCCTTTTGTCCTTGGGTTAGGGCCATACCCTGTTAACCCAACTTAACCAATACCTTAGGTTTTATTAACAGTAAATCCTGGTGACCATGTCACTTTAATTTATTGATTGATCATTTGCTTCCAAGCAAATACCTAACTTCCCTTTACTTGGCAAATTTTCCCAAGAAATGTGATATAACAGGATGACTACTCATCCTCTTGCAAGTTAAACTTGCGCGAGAACTTGCCAACCTCATTTCAAGAAATGGAAAAACTCTCTTGTGAACTAACCACAAGTCTATGCGACGTTGCAACTTATTGCACAAGTGTCGCATCTATTCCATGAGATCATTTCACCCATTGAACGGCTTATCTCCAGACGAGAAGCAAGGTTTAGGGTGTCTTCTTACCCAACCCATTCCTAATTACACTAGGCCGACCACGGTCCTAGGAATTCCAACTCAATCCGAGTTTCATCATTTGAACGAGTGATCCTTAGGGTAGAAACCTTAGATCGTTTTATGCATGAGCATCCAATTGTCCCTACATTCCATGAATGTGGGTAGGACCTTTGGTTCAAGGGTTCGTCTTGGTAACAAGTGCTTGGAACTAGGTCAAGTCCTTAACGTGCTAAACCCTAGTTAGCACTTGGGTTATGTATCGGTTTAGCCATCTTATGCGAATACTTTGCGGTTTAAGTGATTTTGGTATTCGAGTTTACTTGTCTTACGATAAGGACGAACCATTCCTAGAGATGTTTACTTGATCTAAAAGGGGAAAACTAGTTGCAATTTTTGTCATAATTTACGTAAGCACACGATTCATTGCTTCTACGTACGACTAGATTCACAATCCCTAACTTTTCTTGTTAAGGCCAAAAGGCATGTTAAATTTCGGCATAACTTCCATTGATCCAACGAGGACTTGCATTCACGAATCATGCTCACAATTCTTTTTCTAATCTTTTTAAGATTTCATGCTTAATGAACCATGAAACCTTTCCCTAACTACATCTCCTGATGAATGAAGTTCTTACGTATGATGAATGTGCAACATGCAATCCTTTCCTAACTACACGTAGTTAAATGAGATTCATGCCAATTGAAGTTAGAGTTAACCTATTTAATGCAGCCCTTAGAATTATTTCTATGCTTTGCTATTTCCTACGGGTGATAACGACTTCCTTAATGAATCATTACCAAGAAGATTTATCTAAAAATGTGACATGCCATTAATCTTTCCATGTCTAGTAAAAGGTGTACCTCAATAATTTCAACCTTGTAATGAGGCAACAGTTGTCCTAGGTTCGTCATTTTTGAATGCACAAAAGGAAACTTACTGGTAAGGTCCTAAAAATGCATAGACACCTTATGTTCTTTTCATTCATTCCATTGAACGTACCAATGATCATTTTTCATATCTTGAGCTAATTCTAGTAAATGTTCAAATAGCCAATTTATTTTCCAATTGCATTTAACTTGACTAGCTAAATTTGAACATGCATGAGTGCTTCCTAATCGATGAAGTTATCGTGACTAATTCAATACTATTGTGTGGAATCCAAATAGATAAAACCTGGACTTGTGGACTCCGAGAAATATCCACGTAAATACTAGGAGAAGATCCTCTCGCAGGCGCGTCTTGTGACTTTTTAGGGTCCATTGTAGGCATGATTTTTGGCTTCCGGTTTGCCTTAGCGGTCTATAAATTTACTCGCCTTGGTATGCAGCCTCAAGATCTTGCCCTTCTCCCTCGTACGCAGGAGATAACCTTCGTGGAACTTCGGATCTTTAAAAGGCTGGCTTGTGAGACTTGGGCCTATGGGATTTGGGTATATGGGATTTGGAGCTTATGGAAGGCCTTAGGATTCGGAGCTTGGGCCTTCTTTCTTTCGGAAAAAGAGAAGGTTCGTGAAAGGGATCTTGTGATGGACCTTGCAGGAGTGGAGACTTTAAATCTGGCCCTAGGGGGCTTATGGGAGATTTGGTAGAAATGGCCTTATAGGCTTCCTCTTCAAAGCCAGGGGAAAAATGGACTTATGGAGGATCTGTGTGAAAGGGCGTTAAGGAACCCTCTTGTTCTCTACAAAGACCTCGGGGGGGGGTTGATAGGGATGGGGTTATGGGGGAAATGTAGTGGGAAGGGGGCTTAAAATCCCGAGCCTAGGAGGCTTATAGGTGATTGGTGGGAAGGGGGCTTAGGGAAGCCCCCTTAGAAGCTTCCTAAAGAAGCTTCTATGAAGCTTCTAAAGCTTTAGGAATCTTTTGCTTCCCAGGAGTATGTGGATCAACGAGATGATTGAGGGGGAAGAATATGACGACTGGCGATGGCGGCTTCAGCCTGTGAGGTGGCGGCAGATTCAGTAGGCAGCAGTGGTGATCTTGGCACCCTCCATGACGGCGGCGACCCCAGAGCAGCACGACAACTCTTCTTGCACGGCGACCTTCTTGCACGGCGGCCTCTTGCAACAACAGTCTTTTCCCTCCTTCATAATGGCGTCCTCTCAGTCCCCTCTCCTTCGCGGCAGCCTCCTCACGGCCCTTCCGCGGCAGCCTCCTCACGGCCCCTCCTCGGCCTCTCAGCTTTTTTCACCACCCCCCCTTCTCACCCCTTAGAGGGGGGTATTTATAGGGAGGGGGGTAAGGTCTCCCTCCCCCACGTGGTGCCTGCATGGCTCCTCTTCCTCCACCTCTCCTATTTCCCAACATAGCCCCCATCCTCTTCCCTCAGCCATGCTTCGGCTGGGGGAAAGAGGAAAAAAATTTTGAAATAAATCTAATATTATCCTCTTAACCTCCCCCCCAAGAGGAGGTTCATACGAGGATATGCAGGTTTCTTTAAACCATTAGTTGTCGTTTCTGCCACTATCGTATACAATCGCACTGTCCGTTAACATAATGCTAGCATTATCATTTTCCCGAGACTTCACACGGCCTCGTAACATTTTCAACGGGAATATTACACATGCTTTCAGATCTTCCTTTATCCTCTTTTCACTATAAAACTCATTCAGTTTCACCTTCTTGAATACTTATTTAATAGCAAATTCTCTAGTGCCATCTTCAAAAGATATTTCTCTTCTCTTCGTCTACTCTTGTGATTGAGGCTGTTGAGTCACCTCTCCAATTGATCTGCCCATTGCCAATTGTATTCGCTTCACCTCATAGATCCACAATGATCTCTGGTGTCTTTGCAATTTCTATACTAACTCATTCTTTTCTCAAGTCAGCAAGAAGATGTTGAATGAGTTCCTCTTGCACCTTCACTCTTTGCTTCAAGATTTCCATATTCACGAGTCAAAAAAACTCTACTACCATTTGCAACACGACTAGCTACAATTTGATAAAAATCAACACAATTTTTGATAGAGAGACACTATAGAGAGACAGAAAGATAAATCTTTATTCAAGTTTGAAGAAAAGAGAGGAATAGTAGATAACACAATCAAAAATTTCACTTCGATGCAAAGCTCAAACCTCCCGACCACCCTTAAGTTAACTTCATATATATGAAAGAATCATGATCTCGCTCTCAAATCACACTCTTGCACACAATCTCAATCACAATTGCAATCACATTCATAGTCTCAATCTCAGATTTTTAAAAGAAAAAGATGATGATGATAATTGTTTGTTTAGCTTTTCTGCCAAAATGGCTTCACATGTCCAGAATAGGATTTTCCAAAGAATGGCACATTTTCCAAGAAAAGTGTATGCCAAAATCGACATGATCCTCCCAAATCATCACTCCATCATGCGACTTGCAAGAAATGAAAAGAAAGCATCGAAGCAAGATACATTTTTCTATAAATGTATTAAATTTTCTATTTTATTTTCAAAGACTCATATCTTCAAAATAGTGAAGAATTGGATGAAGCCTGTGAGATGACAAAATATTCTCCTCTTCAAACTTCGTGAGAATAACTTTGACCAAACTTTACTTTGTTTGATCACAAATCAGCTTCCAAAAGAGATCTTATGCCTAAAAGTTAGAAAAATTGTAACAAAAAATTTACCATCACCAAAAATTTTCAAAATACTTAAAATGGCACGAAAATCATTTCCAAACACTATCTACAGATGTTAGAGAAAAGTTCAATATGATTTTATCAGAGCATATCACAACAACTGTCCCCTTCTATTCGTATTACAATAGGCTCCATCCGAGGCGAAGAGCTTAAGGGTAGCTCAAAGAACTCTAATTGGGTGAAATATAGATTGATTATAGTATTAGAGAGATCTTCCTTTTATAGCTTGAGAAGGTAGTGAGATTGGCATATCCAACCATATTATGAATCTTCCCTAGTCGGTTAGGAAATATTTAAGTAATATTCTCTTTATTATTGGATTGGGGGCATTGTCATTGGACCCCTGTGTAGGGGGGACCGCTACTCCCTTAAGACCCCCTAGCTAGGGGCCACCTCCGTAGCCCCCAGATCATAAAATAGGGGTTCCTAATAAACCGCACACCCCACAACTCAATTGTGCCTCAAGTGGCTACCACTATAACATTGAGCATATCTAACATCCCCCATTAATGTCTGCTTGTCGTAGAGGTGAACTATATTCTCAGTCCAATGCCAAGTCTTTAAAGATGAACTTGAAGGAGATCTATTGTAGGAGCTTTGGTAAAAATAACTACTCAATTATGCCTCATTTTTTGGATAGTAGACCAAGTCTACTATCCCATCCTTGATCAACTCACATACATAGTAATACTGGATCTTAGTGTGTTTGGTGCATTCATGAAAAACTAGATTTTTATCAATAGCAATGCAACTTTGATTGTAACATCTTAGCACTATTGGATCTTTATCCTAAAATCCCATGTGCCATGGGATCCTCTTAACCATACTGCTTCACATGTATCAAAGCAAGCTAGCTCGTACTTTGCTAGGGTAGAAGATCATGCCACAGTTGGTTGCTTCTCACTAATATGCACCAACTAATTTATTTGGAATCACTATCACCTACCCAATCTAAGTCATTGTTCCCCATAAGAGCACTTCTAGTACTATCTGTGATACCATAGTCAAGAGTTTCCTTCAAGAATCTAAGCACCCATGTCCCAGCTTTCTAATGACTATCTTGTACTTGGTTTGAGAACCTACTCAAAAAACCAACATCAAAATTGTGATATCTAGCTTGGTGTTACACAAGTAAATGAGGTTTCCAACAACCTCATGTAACTTCCAATGTGTGCTATTGCTAATGTATCCAAAAAGAGCAAATGATACTTAAAAATCAAATCCTCTAATATGTGAAAATCCCTATGTAACTAATTTGGCTTGTACTTTTCTAAGCCTTCATTAGCCTTATACTTTACCTTTGAGACCCACTTGGTGCCAATAATCTTTCTCTTTTTTGGTCAATCTACTAGCTCCCAAGTAGCATTCTTCATTATGTTGTCATACTCAACTTGCATAGCTGATCTCCATGGTGAATTGAGAAAGTGCTTCTTTCAAGTCAACTAGCTCCTTTACATCTCTCATAATCTTATCTATTGAGGATGTGAGAAAAAGCCTTTCTTTGCTCCTCTATTCTCAGTGACCTCTTTGGTTCATCTAGATTTTCCTCAATTGTGGTAGGCACATGCTTGTTGGGATCATAGAGTTGCTTCACCCATCGCAGCAATGGATTTTCCATTGAAACACCATATTGAGGATATATGGGAAATTTCCATAAGTTTGGGACACGTGGTCAAATCTTTGGATTTGTCATAACTTGAACACTATAACTCCAAATCGAGCACTCTATAGCTGAATAGACTCCATTTTTCAAGTTCTTTCCAATGATAGGTCACATTATATGGCTTTGACAAACTTATGGGCATGTTATTCGGGTGCAACCTTTCTAGTATTCAAAAAATGGGAATTGGGAGATTCCCAAACTCACAAATATTGTGTTATTGGCATGATTATAGAGTGGTGCACTTTTTCCTCAACATTCAAAGATGATGCTTTCTCCTCCTTGATGGCAGGGACAACTCTTGCAATAGGTTCATAGTAGACTACATCTTCACTCATATTCTTCTCCTCCACTATATGTGGTTTCTCCTTGAATACCATCGTGGCTCGCTATGATCTTCTTTACCTCCATGTCATACACATTGTAAGTATATTCTCACCACTACAACCTACGAATATACATTTTATGTTTTTGGGATTTAAATTGTTTCTCTTATTCTTTAAAATATGTGCATAATATTCATATCCAAAGGTTCTAGAATGTAAGATAGATAGTTTCTTACCAAAATAGGTCTCATGAGGAGTTTTGCCCTTAAGAGCCTTTGTGTTCCAATTGATGCTTAAACACTTTGTCTTGCCAAAGTCTTCAAACTTCTTTGAGTTGAACTCACTACCACCAGCTATTCTAAAATTCTTCATACTCTGCCTTGTTTCATTCTCAATAAGTTTTAGCCATTCTTTAGACTTACCACAATCTTGAGTCTTATCATGAAAGAAGTACACCCACATCTTTCTGTTGTAGTTATCAATGATTAATATAAAATAAGAAGATCCCCTTCAGGCTTTTATAGGCATTTTACTACACAAGTCCACATGCACCAACTCTAGAGGAGCCTTTGCTGTGTTCTTGCTTCCTTGTGGAAATGCATTTCTTTGTTTCTTTTCCATCATACAAGCCTCACATTGTTCCTTCATTTGAGTTATTGAAAGTAGGTAAGAAACCATATCCTGCTTATGCATCTCCTTCCATATTCCAAGACCAATGTGACAAAATCTTTCATTTCAAAGTTTGCTTATGCTCATACCAACAATGATTGTAAGAGCACTTAGCTCATACAAGTTATTCCTCCATTCTCCTTTGCCAACAACTTTGCAAGCATTGTTGATAATTTTTACACATATCTTAGTGAACCTCACCTCATGGTGGCTAAGATAAGTTTATAGAAGCAACTAATAGGGGTTTCCTCTTTATCTTTGAAACATACAATACATTTGAAATATTTTTGAGCTCACCATTTATAGTAACAAAGAAAATAGTATATATGTCCTCATCGAGGAATTTTTCATCATTCCCTCAACTAACCACAACCCATGAATCTTCTTCCCAATCTTTCACTTGATGATGTTGTTTACCACAGCATAGGAGAACGAAAAATGGAGCAGAAGTGCGGGAGAAATGGAAGAAGGAGACAACAAAGAAGGCACAGGACAAAGAAAGGAAAAGGCGTCTTGGAGGGAGGTCAGATTCTGAGAATCTGAACGATGGTGTCGCCTCGAGAAAAGAAAATAGTAAAAGCATGACATTAAATAGGAAGGCGCTCCCGAATCCTTGTAAAAAGAGCGTCGGGCTCACTTCCGTGCCAATTGTATGAATTAGTGGGAACGAGATAAGTTAGAATTGTGGAAAATAGGAAAAGAGGGCCTAGGCTAATGGCCGGCCATGTAAAAAGTGGGGATGACTGCCCAAAAAGTAGGGCATGTATATAAAGTTCAAAAGCAAATGAGAAGCTCATTCTTGGGTATGTCTAAAGCTTCTTCTTCTTCTTCTCTTGCTTCTTACCTTCTTGCTTGTGCTTGAGCGAGGGATTGAGGGAGTGTGAGGGAGTGAGTGTGTGTGAGTGAAAGCTCCCCATCTTCTCTCTTCATCTTCCCTTCTCTTCTTCTCTCCTCTCGTCTCACACGGCTATGGAGGATGGAGCTTGACGGAGAGGGATTGAGGTTGCTTAAGCTTGTTACAAGGATCGTGGAGCTACCAGAGTGTGAAAGAGAGGAGGGAACTCGATTGAGTATCAAGGTAAGCTCATTACACCCACAAGGTAGGCATTGTGCACTAGCTATGTGAGAGGTAGCCATGGTCGCTCGGCTTGAAACGCTTGATCAATAAGCGGTCCGTAGATCTTGGGGTAGAGCTCCGTAGCTCCCCTACATTTTGGTTCCATTGCCGGGACCAATGGAATCGAGCCTTGAGCGCCATGCATAGCATATTGAGCATGGCAGTAGGGTTTGCAACCTGAACCGGTGCTTGAGATAGTTAGGAGGATTAGGAGGGTTTAATTCCTAGAGCAAGTATGTATTTTGATTTGCTGATGAATGTAGAGTAGGACCATCTGTTTTTTTTTCTGTTTCTATTTTCTGTTGCAATAGGTTAAGGGTAGGATAGGAAAAAGAAGGGAACAGAAGGGTTCTGTTGTTACTGGAGACAGGGAAGTTGGGGCACAGATTTAGACATCTGGCTGGCAGAGTGTATGAGATTAGTCCCTAAGTCTAAAACAGACTAAGGGAGGTAATAAGGGGTACAACAGACTAGGGTGCCCACATTTGACACCCTGTTTTCTGAGACGACTGTGAGACTGGGAGCCCGGGAGAGAGGGAGAGAGGGAGAGAGCTGCGGGAGATTGTGAAGTGCTGACCGATCAAGCGCCCCATCGCTTCGAGGTATGCTAGGTCTTTCCCTCTGTCGCTCGCATTGATTCTGAAAGTGCAACATGATTTGATAGAGTAGGCATTCACCTAATGGCACCATGCGCAACTTACGGGCCGTTGGCAATGTAGTCAGACCAGTCCCTCCGATTCCCAAAATCGGACCGTCTGATTGCGAGGGTTGGACCGGGACCAGTTGAATCCGATTCCCAGAATCAGACCAACCCACCAAGTTAGACTACGTGTCCGAGTCCCAAACTAGAGCCACTCCACCCATTGCACTGGTGGGACCAGTGACTAAGGGAAGCCGGACCAAAGTAAGACCAAACCAGACCGTCCAATTCCCAGAATCGGACTAGAGCACCAGAGCCTGAATAGAAGGTGACTCACCTTGGCCACAGTCCTGGGAGTCTTGGTGACATTTCTGACCCTCCAGGGAACCCAATTTGATCTTAGAAGTTGGATACTAGACAAGGTGACTGAAGAATCACCCCAAATTGCTAGACATCGGGCTGACATAATCGGGATTGGATGCAACGTTCGGCGACCAGCCATCCAACTAACGAACCTTGAAGCAAGATAGGGAATGCAATAGGGTCTTTCTGTAAGACTTTAGAGTGGCCAAGTCCTGCACCTAAAGCCACATCAGGCCACAACCAAGGGCAGTGAGGCAGAGCCTGCATAAGGCATTTAGAGCATCCTCACCTCACCTCCTGATTTCATCACCTAGGGTGCACTACAAGGAAAGGAAAAGCCTGCTTCCACACCGAGCACTAGAAAGCACTAAGAACAAGTTGTGGATAAGATTAACGATGATTTTTAGTAACAAGGAGCTTAATTGAAACATAATAATATCAAGGAGCCCACTATTAAGAGAGGATCCCAAGGCATAGCGGGCGACTAGGGTACTCCATCTATAGGGCCTTGAGAGGACACGAAGGTCTGGAGGACTGCAACATAGAGAATCAGACGCCGCCAGAGCTAATCAAGTCGATCGATGACCCAGTGAACCGGGAAGCAGAAGCAATGTCAGGATCCCAAGGCGGACCAAGAGAGGACAGACTGGACTTGGAAGAATTTCCAGTTAGGGTACAGGAGTTAGTCAACGAGTATGAATTGCTAGTCAGGACGGTAGTTCAGGGTAGGCCAGTAGAGGAAGTAGTAACGGCCTAAGAAGAGGAACGAAAAGCAATCAAAAGGGCGCTAGAGAGCATGATCGCATATAACCACGAGCAAAAGACTAGGAGACTCCAACAAGATGTGGATATGTACGAGACCGGGCGCATGCTAGCCTTGGCTGGAGCAGCAAAGGCAGGAACAAATGCGGAGAGAGAGAGCGGGCAGCGGAGGCTGACCTATCATTAAGTGAACTTGTAGCCAGGCGACTCATGGACAACACGTCTGCTGAGCAAGGCGCGGCAGTCCCAGCCACAGCCTTACTCTTAGGATTGGGGGTCACACAAGGGGCAAAGGGGCAATCTAGGATCCCTATAGTGGTGAAACAATTGGACAAGTACGAACCTAGCAATGAGCCATATAGTTTGGTGGAGCAGTTCGAACAGGTTTGTGAAGCAAATGACCTCACAAACCCTGAACAACGCTCCCTAGCTTCTGGGCTGTTTGCTTAGGCAACAAAGGGAAGGTATGGTACACCAGCCTAGATGCAACCGAGCATGGGAACTTTGCCCATCTTAAGGACCACTTTATCAAGAGGTTCTCTGAGGCAGGATACTCTGACAACCTCATCATCCGCTTGATGAATGTCAGCCAGAGAGAAAAGGAGGATGTAAGTGATTATGTCACACATGTACGTAGCCTCTTCAAGAGGATCCCGGCCAATGAGCAACCTAATGAAAAGGCTATGTCTACAATGTTCATAAATGGAATCTGTAGCGAGGAACTCTACAAGGCCTTGGCTAGTAACTCCACACTACACAGAGACATCCTGGCTAGGGTTTTTGATGAAGCAATAAGAGTAGATGACCAACTGAGGGAGCAAAGCATGAGAAACACCAGTAGGGATGGTGCAAGTGAGAGGCCTTTAGAGCGATCAACGACGTTGGGTGAGAGAGAGAGCTCTAGTGTGTGGGATA
This sequence comes from Lygodium microphyllum, assembly GCF_053477565.2. Taxonomy (NCBI): domain Eukaryota; kingdom Viridiplantae; phylum Streptophyta; class Polypodiopsida; order Schizaeales; family Lygodiaceae; genus Lygodium; species Lygodium microphyllum. The sequence goes on from NC_141136.1 coordinate 108,361,037, forward strand.
AGGGAAAGGGAGTCGACCAAGGTCAGGACCTGGCGGAGGTGAGAATGGAGCTTGCGCATTTGCAAGAACAAATAAGGAAGCCTACGAGAGCCCACGTACAGTGCATATGTGGTGGAAACCACCTCCTAGCCGAGTGTCAAGATCCTAGATCTAGACCATGTTCAAACTGTGGTAGGTTCAGACATGACGCGCTGCACTGCAGATTGCCTAGGAGGTTGCCATACGCTCAGCAATACAACCCTCTGTACCTAGGCAATAGGCCATCTAACTTCCTTGGCAGGGGAGTCCAGTTGGCCCTCCCAGCACCAAACGACACGAGACCAGCCATCCCTAGGCTAGAGATGAACCCAACAGGCATACCCAGACGACCAGGACCCTACGTAACCCAACCACCAAATGATGCTCCTGGTCATTTTGTGGAGGAACCTAGTGAAGAAGAGAGCTACATAAACCCATATATCTCCTATGATGAGGAGGGAAATCCAGTACTGATGGACTATCAACTAGTGCCGGTGATGGCGCTGGGCAGAGAAAGTGGCAAAGGCTTTGGAGGACTAAGGCAGGATCCAATCTCATGTTGAACTTGCAGTCATCTAGGCCATATATCATCACGCTGCCGAGAAAGGGAACACGAAAATCAAGACAAGGCAGACCTTAGGTGCGCCGAATGTGGGATCATGCACTTGTTCCCTGACTGATCTAGGTGGAAGCCATCAGCCAGTCTGGCCTACGTGCCCTCCGTGCCCTTGGGGTTGTTTGGCGTAGAGACATTTGGCAGAGAGGACACACCCATCCCACTGCATGTCATGACACGAGCACAAACAAGATGAACATGCATCTCACTGCCTGGGCCAAGTAACCTGGACGCTGCCTCGCTGGGAAAGAAAAGCCAGACGAGAAGGAGAAAGAGAGCAGACATGAGGATCACTCTTAAGACCAAGGAAGCTACAACCTTAGCAGCAGGAAATGGGGTCACAGACGCCGAGGTAGAGACCTCCGCCCCCAAGACGGCAGAACTAGGTAGTGCCAAGGTGGGGGAATACCCTCATCCTAGGCGGCAACTCAAGGCTATCACCAAGGTAAAGGAGTGGGTCAAGGATGCCCAATAACACCTTAAAGATGTGGAACCCATATTGGAGGATCCGACGAAGGACCTCTCTAGTGCAAGTACAGCCGATTCGCTATCGCGACCTCAAGCGGGGAGTGCACTGACACCACGAGAGATGCCACAAGGGCTACGCCAGGAAGAAGCATATCAACAAGCTGGCCACGACATGTGGCCGAAGAGTGGTGATCGAGGAGAAGGCCAACTACCCCATCGACCATTAATTTGGGGGACCCACTTTGGCAACACCCTCCATTGTGGCGAGGATTGAGGCACTGGGTGGAGGGAAAGGGGGAGTATGCTGTCGCTGACTTGCATAAGCAGGACATAGTCATGCAAATTCCAAGGCTAACGCTGCACTCGACTCCAAGGTCACTGCACATCAACGCTTTTTGGGAAGGCACGGAGATGCATGCAATCCTACCTGTCTTAGCCTTAGGGGATGCAACATGGAAAGGAATTGTGGACATCAGCGCATGGGTTAGTGTCTTGAGCCACGCAGTTCTACAAGCATGGGGAATCTCACCTGTGGAAGTGGCTAGGTTCAATGTTACACTGGCCAACGGAATGAAGTTCAGACCATTCGAGGTTTTAAAAAACTAGCCAGTAAAGATCACAGGAGTGCAGTTCTTTGTAAATTTCATTGTCATGAAAGGGTGGACTACGACATACTGCTAGGCCGGCCATGAATGAGGAATGCACGAGTGATTGAAGACTGGGGAAATAGCCTCATATTCTTGGGGAATAGGATGGAAGCAGTAAGGGTTGAGATGGACACATGGAAAACTACCCTAGTCGACCTCGACGCTATCTCGACCATGTTAAAAGGTGATGCCCAGCCGTGCAAGCCTTATGGGACGCTGACCAAGTACATTCCCTACACTGAGGACGAGAGGGATTGGATGCATGTCTTGGCAACCATTGACCTGCCATTCTTGGATGAGGAAGAGTTGTATAAGCAAGTGGCTAAGTCACCAAGTATGCCAGCAGAGGAACCCACGGTGCCACTTTGCATGATGGTGGGGAGCTTGCGGGAACCAGGGAGACCGCTCGTCCCACACCCCCACGAATAAGCTCAAGCTTCAGGGAATCATGGGGTACCTAACCACTAAACTGAAAGGCAGCGAAGCAGCTAATCTAAAGCCCCTAAGCGATCTCTTGGCTCGACTTGAATGGGAATGGACGAAAGTGCACGATCTCAACCTATAATACAATTGGGTGTTAATCACCAACGAGGTGGAGATCAAAGAGGAGAACCTAGGGGATGACGAGCAGTCGGAGGGGCAAGATTCCAATAATGAGGAGTATGAGCACTGTCGCTCTGAGACGAACGAGAGCAAGGAAGGGTTTAACACGATAGATTATGATACTGAAGGGAGAGCAATCGAGCATATTGAGGCAGACTCTAGGCCAAAACGGGAAAGGGATGGAAAAGGAGTCATGCGGATGGAATGCGATAGAACTTGGCTAGAGTAGGTGGGAGCTATGGATTATGAGCAAGCAGGGATGGCACGATCACTGGTAGTCCCAATACTGAAGACAAAATCACCTACTGAACTATGACCCCCGGGCGAGACCCCTTTCTCAAGCGAGGGATGCGAGTTTAACTCGGATTCTGAAGTCAGTATAGAGAGTGATCCTAAAATACCCCAACCCTCTAATGTCAGACGCACTAAAGAGGACTTGCTAGTACACTTAAGGCACAAGTGGATTAAGGAGGGGACCAGGAAGCAAACTAAAGACTCAGAAGGAGAGAGGCAAAGGAAACCACAGGACCTACCCAAATGCTTCACAAAGTTTAAGAAGGGTGATAGAGTAGTGGTTCTTCTAGGAGCAAAGAGACAAGGGCAAGCTAGGGAACTAATTGAGGGAACTGCCAAGGTCAAGGAAGTTGACTTGGCAGAGGAGGGCAAGAAACCACAACCGGTGTTCATTGTTGCTGACAACCTGACCAAGGAGGAGGAAGCTAGGCTGGTGGCCCTCCTGTGGGAGTATATCGACGTGTTTGCCTGGTCCTTGGAGGAACTGATCAGAGGAGTCGATCCTCGGTTCATGACCCATAACATTCCCATGGTCCCAGAAGCGGTGCCAACGAAGCAGCGACCTTACCCTATGAATCCCAAACATGCTCATGCAGTGAAGGAAGAGATCGATAAGCTTATGAAGGCGGGATTTATATATGAGATCGAGCACACAGATTGGGTATCACCCATAGTGATAGTTATGAAAAAGAATGGCAAGATTCGAGTGTGCGTAAATTACAAGAAGGTGAATGCCGCTACAAAGAGAGACAACTACCCTTTGCCATATACGGAGCACATGGTGGAGAGAGTAGTAGGCAAGGAAGCTTATATCTTTCTAGACGGATTCTCAGGCTACAATCAAGTGCAAGTGTATCCTAACGACAAGCACAAGACGGCCTTTGCCATGGAGTGGGGCGTCTTTGCCTACATCGTTATGCCCTTTGGGCTAATGAATGCTCCTGCAACCTTCCAACGATTAATGTGCACGATCTTCAAGGATATGCTGCGACGCGAGCTGGAGGTGTTTGTGGACAACCTGTGCGTACACTCCAGTTGGGCCGAACACTTAGAGAGACTAGGAGCCGTCTTCGAATGGTGTCGACTATACAAACTCTCGTTGAACCCCTTGAAGTGCCAGTTTTAGGTGAAGGACGAATGCATCCTAGGGCATGTAGTGTCATGGAATGGCATTGCCACTGACTTTTCAAAAGTCAAGGCCATTACCGACCTCTCACCACCCACCAATTACAAGGGTGTCCAGTGTTTCTTAGGCCACAAAGGATACTACTAACGCTTTGTACTAAAGTACGCGCTGATTGCTAGACCATTGTACAAGCTACTAATTGTATTCGAGTGGACTGAGGAATGCCAACACATGTATGAACAATTAAAGAAGACCCTCACCACTGCACCCATCTTACGAGCCCCAGACTGGAGTGTAGCATTCCATGTACACATAGATGCCTCCAAATTCGCCGTCAGAGCCATTCTCTGCCAACCTGGTGAACATAGTCTTGATTACCCCGTGAGCTTTGCTAGCAGACAGCTCACCGAAATAGAAATGAACTACTCCACTACAAAAAATGAAGGGCTAGCCATGGTGTTCGCTGTGAAGAAATTTAGGCATTACCTGTTGGCCATACCCTTTGTCTTTTATGTGGATCATCAAGCCCTGTTGTATCTCGTCAAAGAGCCATGCGCCACAGGTCGTATAGCAAGATGGTTACTTCTTCTACTGGAGTTCGATTTCTCAGTGATTGTGTGCAAAGGGAAGCAGCACTACATGACGGATCACGTCCCATGCATACCCACTGGGGAAGCTATTGGCCAAGGCATCCCTAACGATTTACCGGACGCGCACCTCTTTGGCATGTGTCTAGCAAAGGAAACTTGTTTAGAGCTTATTTGACATCCTACTGGGCAGACGATGTTGTCCAAGAGTTAGAAAACGGCCTGCCAGAGAGACCTATTGAGAAAGCCACGCTAAGGAGACTCATCTTAAAAATTCAGCCATGCCAATTAATTGCTGGCCAACTCTATAGGTTGGGACAGGACGGGCTGTTACGTAGATGTGTGTGCGAGCATGAGATGCACGATGTATTGAGTGAGACGCACGTCGGGATAGCTGGCGGGCATTTTAGTAGGGACATGACTGCCCGTAAGGTATTACAATCCCAACTCTGGTGGCCCACCCTATTCTGCGACACCGCTAAGTTTGCCAAACACTGCGACAAATGCCAAAGGACTAAGTTACCTATGCGCAAAGATAAGATGGAGTTAACCCCCATAGTAGCTCGACAGCCCTTCGAGAAATGGGGCATTGACTTCATCAGACCTATGAATCCAGCGACTCAATACTCCCAGGCGCGCTACATCTTTGTGGCAACGGACTACCTGATGAAGTGGGCGAAGGCGCGAGCCACCAGAAGGAACGACGCAAGGACTACTGCGAAGTTCTTGTGGGAACAGTCTTTTCACGGTTTGGGTGTCCAATCAAACTAGTGAGTGATCAAGGTACACACTTCATTAACGAAGTAATATCCCACCTGCTCTCAACCTTTTTGATCATTCATAGAAGGTCTTCCCCCTACTACCCACAGGCAAATGGCCAAGCGGAGTCCACAAATAAAATCATGGTCAACGTGCTTACTAAGGTAGTATCCACATCACGAAGAGATTGGGATAATAAGCTGATGGCTGCCTTGTGGGCTTATTGGACAGCTTATAAGACGACTGTCGGGCAAACACACTTTATGCTGACCTATGGGACGGAGACCATTCTACCTCTAGAATTTTTTGTCCCTAGCTTGAGAATAGCAGTGCAGGAGCATTGGGGGGGGGGAGAGAGGTTTGGACTAATCGCTTAGAGGAACTAGAGCGTCTCACAAAAACTCAACTTTTAGCCACCCACGCTCTAATCTACAAAAAGGCACAACGAAAGCTGTGGTATGACAAGCATGTTAACCAGTGTAACTTTGATCATGGGGACCTCATGTTACTCTACTCGGTGAAAGGGCACAAACAGAAAATGAAATTTTGAGGCCTGGGGCCTTTCCGGGTGCGTGCAATTAGCAAAACGGGCAATGTCGAGTTGGAGATGCTCGAAGGGGAAGGAATAGGCTTCTTCAATGGCAGTCGCATGAAAAAATACTATCCCCCTTCCCATCCGTTGCACAAACCATCGATGCGCAAACCCTCGTCGCTGTCTGTGCATGGCCACAATGACCGAATTAACTGATCACGATGAAAAAGCAGTGGCACCCACCTTCCTTCGAATCACGGTCACCATAGAGCGAACATATTCTTTTGATGCTCTGATCGACGATGGGACCGACCGGAATGTCTTGACACATGACCATTGGACACACATTGGTGAGCCCAATTTACAGCCCACGAATGCAAAACTTAACCGATTTGGGGGCAACACTTACCCTCTCTTAGGGAAATGCCAAGCGGCTGTCTCCGTCGAGTCTCGGAGTATCCCAGTCATGTTTTATGTGTTACCAAACACTAAAGGGGCCGGTGATAAATCACTATTAGGGCACACTTTCAAAAAGCAAACAAGTTGCAATGTGGACTACAACCTAGACCGCATTCACTTGACCATGGGCAGTGTGCATATAGTAACTACTTTCCACAAGGGCCATCTTACACCTTCTATAACTGTAGAGCTAGCGATGGAAACCCCCACAGCCAAGCCTAAGGAAAAAGGTGGGGATGCCTCACCTCGTACCTCAACCGCCAGAGGTAAACACACCCAAGCCATCCACATGACCAAGGAACCCACACACATATGGGTGCCAAAATGGCAAGCGTCGCCTCTTGTTAGACCACAAAAACACACTCCCAAATACAAAAATTATCAATCGCAGACTAAGAGGCAGCCCAGGCGCCATTGACATGGGTGCATCGTCACGCCACAATGGATGCCGAAAGATCTCCTGCGAGCGCAAGGATATTATGAGGGCAACCCCTAGATATGGGTGCCTATGGTCAGACACCCGAAAGAGTCAACTTTGGGCAGCCCCACTACAGCCGGACAGACTGGCACAGGCAAAGCACAAGTCGCATGGAACATCAAACCAACAACGGTGCCGGTTAAGGCCACCCAGCACCTTCAGTACCCCAAACCGGATGATCCAGCACCATCCACTCCAGACAAGGTGCACACCCCCATGCCCGCTCAGACAAATTGCAGCACGCTCCATAGGGCATGAGAGCCCACCTAGCGTTGCCAAATAATCCAAAGTGCACAAATCCATTAACTACCCCTGCAAGGGAGTCACTACTGTCCAACCCAACTGCTCCATCGCCAGCAGTGGGTTTGAAACCTTCGTACGAAAGACAATCCTTCCTGGCAGCGGCCAAGGATCTCGCTGAGACCTCCGAGAATGACATAGTGACGTGCATCAAGGAGTTGGATGACACCTTCACTACATTCGCTAGAAGCTACGAGAGACTTGACCTAGGACTTCTTGACTAAGCAACAGAGGGCAATCAAAGCAATTGAATGCGACCCTATGTATGTGGTGCCTCTTTCATTCAGAGTTCTAGCCATTACACGCAACTTACACTTAGATGATCAACTACTGGGCCACCCGTACATCGATCAATTCCTCATGAAGGAGGAGTTGCACATTGCTAGTCGCCTCAACGCGGGAGACGTATTCCATGACGTCTGAACTTACATCACTCAAGCTTCCCTGTAACCCATACAAGCATTCCCTCCCCCATGCCACTCAAAGAAGAGGGAAGAAGAGCCAATGACGATCAAAGGACTGACCGAGTGAGGTAACAAAAGGGTGAAGGCTAACAACGCTCTACTAAATTCAAAAGAGGAAAGGAATCAGGGAAGAAAAGATGTTGGTTGTTAATTGTTTCCAAAAAAAAAGTTTTCATATCCTTAAGTGTGCCCAGTAAACTAGCGAACACGTTTTTTTTTGTATATGTTAGGAATGAAGCTCATCATAACTCTTACGTTGACTGGGGTAATTGACAGACACATACCATGGCAGGACAAGGCAGACTTCCATTTACGGAAGTAGAAATGACAACATATGGAATCACCATCGGGGCTTCAGCCAATTTACTTTCAAATATACCATGAATCTGAATGAGGCTATCTCAGAGGAGCCGGCCGTAAGAGAGCTGGTGAATAGATGCAGCCTCCAAAATTACATCGAGAAAGTTGGGCAGGCTATCGACTATAGCATGTGTGTAGAGTTCTTGAGAAATTTCAATGAAGAACAAAGCTGTAGTATGGTCACGGTAAGGGAAGGTAATCAAGAAAGACGGGTACAAGTACCTCTTGATGCCGCCACCATCGAAAGAGCCCTGGGACTCATGGCCAAGAAGGAAAGATGCCCAAAAAGGGACCTATATGCCATGCTGGGGGTCAAAAAGGAAGATGTACACACAGTCGATGGAATTAGTCTAGTCGACATTCTAGACCTGGCGATAAGGCTGCAGGCTAAAATGATCCATTCTCTCTTCTCCAACCGCAGATACAATGCCTTGATTAATAGGATCAGCATACCACTACTAGAAAGCATTGCGGCAGGGGTCTCGAAAGAGGTGGACTGGAACGGGTACATCCAGAAAACTATAAATAATTCCATCGCCCTTTTAGCTCCAGCCGCAACGCCAGCCAGCGAGAACTCCCCAGCCTCCACCGCGCGATCCACGAGGAAAAAACCTACCGTCAAGGCCTCCACGATCAAGTATGGAGGCATACTTATAGCAATCGTTGACGCGGCCATCAAGGGTGCTGGTGTGGAAGGAAAGCAGATTGAGCACCAAGACTCACCATGCTGAGAGGAAGAAGTCTCAAGTGAAAGGACGGCTAGCGATGTAGGGGACCCTGAGGTACCACCCCCGCAAAAGGCCGGGCCTCAAATGCAAACGGACAACAAGGGACAAAAGAGGGCGAAGACACTGAGCAAAAGGGAGCGAGTCGAGGTGAAGAGGGCTCAAAAAGAGTCATGTGGGTTGGAAGACAAACTGCAGAAGGAGGAGGAGAAATAACTCGCAAGAGTTAAAGAGGAATCAAAAAGGGCAGAAGAGGAATGGCAGAGAAGGGCAGAAGAGGAACCCTACGAACTGAGCATGAAGAAAGTGATCGAGTTTGCTGAGGCCACTTGCAGATCTATTGAAGAAGCTCATAGACCAGAAGAAATCCACCCCTATGGTCCTCGCCATGAAACCGAAGCGAGTGTCAGCGCGAGGGCAGCCCCGATGACCGCAGACAAGGGAAAGTCACCGCTTCATCCCCTGCCTCCCTCCTTCGTGTCGACGCCCACAGACACCCCAAATGCCCCACAGCCCATGCCTTCTCCAAACACCGCCCAATTGATGAGCATGATGCAGATGCTTGTCAGTAAGGTGGCGGAGATTGTCCCAGCACCCGACACAAAAAGACCTGCTACCACTGATGCTGAATCCAGAAAATATCCTAAACGGCAAAAACTTGAAGCATCTACCACCACAGCCTCCATCCCCTTGTCACCGGGAGCAGACTACGATGCCTACATTGTCTGAGCTCTTAGCGTAGCTAGAAATAGCAAAGGAGGAAAAAAAGGTGGCCATACTGGAGCTGGAGAAAGAAAGGGAAACCTTGATGGCCCTAAAGCTCGAAGTCTCAAAGCAAGAGGCTAACCAGCGAAGGGAGGTCAAGGAGTTACAAGACCATTTGGAGGTAAAGAAGAAGGAGGCCTAGGACAATGAGAACTACCTACCCCAGAGGCTCAAGGATGAGGAACAGAACCTAGTGGCCGAACAACAAATTTTAAAGTTGTTGGTGCAACAGTATGCCGACCTAGAGCAAAGAACAGGCAAACTGAAGGGGTACGGCATATTAGCAACTCAAGAAGGTGAACCGAGCGGCGAGGGCAGGGGAACGCCATGGCACAACTTTAATATGCGCTCAAGGAGCAAAATAGGCTAGAAAGAGAGATAGAATTCCTGGCACAGGGCCGGTCCTCAATCCTCGCAACGGAAGTGCAAGAACAACAACAGGAGGTACAAAGGCTGCAGGGGGTGTTGCAAGCTACCAATGAAGACACTGAGGCCCTCATGGCCATGGCTTTCATGCAATGGAGAATGCACCTTGCAAAAATCTAGAGCCATGAGCAGCTAGCACAAAAGAGGTCAGAATGAATTTATGAGGCAGAGCATAAATTTAGCATCGCAACTCAAGCGAAGGAAATTTCCGAAGTGCAGCTAGCCCGAAAGTCTAGGGAGTGGCATCAACTTTGGGCTTTAACGAACGAACAACAACAGATGATGACCACACTGCAAGTACGATGGAAGAGGAAAGGCAAAAGATGGATGAAAAGTCCAATGCTTGGGAAGCAAATAACTTTGACAGAATCAGGCAATTAATGGAACGCTTGGAGGTGGCAGAGTGCGAGAAAGTGCTTGTCCAATCTAGAGCTAAAGCAGCCAATGTATGCACCGTGCTCCATGTCATGCAAGCACAGGGCAATGATTCAGTGGAGAGGGTGAGAAGAAAACTAGAACTGACTACCCGGGCACTAAGGTACGGTCTTCAAGAATGGGAGCTCCCCGCCAGCACGGGACTCACCAAAGAACAACAATTCAGCTACCTATGCAGTGCGGGCCTCTCCACTGTTGAGCTCAAGGACCTAGGATTCAAAGAGCAAGAGCTTCCCGCACCACCATCGCAAACAATCCAGCCGTGGTTGAACAAGATACCGAGCAAGGCCTGGATTCGGACCAAGAGGCCAACGAAGAACTACAGAAAGCGCCCAGTCCCCCTCTACCCAACCTCCCACCAGACGACACTGAAGAGGCACACATGCCACCGAAGTGCATTGTGGCAGCTACAAGAAGGAGACAGCAACTGGCAGAGGATGCACAACATAGAGCCCAGTCACTGCCAAGACAATTCTCTGACGAGCCAGTACCACTACAAAGGGACCCCAGCCCCATTGATTGGCCGCAGGAATTGATCATCTGGCTTGACTGGGAGTTTCAGACGAGGCCTTTTGAGATGTCCTTCTTCTACCCACGATCGGTGGACACGGCACTGCCACTCAATGTTCTATCCAAAATCAAGGAGCTAGCCAATGACCTAGCGAACCGTTGGGTGGAAGAAAGGAGCCTAACTATGACCCGGTGGAGGCACGAGCTTGCAGACTACTAGCAGGACAAGGTGAACCGCATTCCCAAATCCGTCCAAGGCTACAAGGCATAGCCAAAGTGGCAGCGGAAGATTTGGGATACCAATTTAGACTCCTGGACAGCCTTCTGTAGCTCCCTCCTCGAGGAATAAAATGACCCCTCCCACATGCCTCACCCTCGCCAGCATGGCATGGACTATGACCGTGCCATTCACGGCAATTTTGACTTCCCTAAAATCTATAATATAAATGCCCAGACTCCCGAGGAATGCTTAGTCTTTAGACAACAACATATTCTTCCATCCATCACCCACTTCCTCGCAAACTTCTCCTCCTGCCGCGATCTTGCCTTCCTAACCACCTGCAACTATCTTAGGTTACTCAAATTCCTATTGCAACAAAAGCCTACCGCTAAAGAAGCTCACTTTCCCCCCTCTTTTTTTACATCAATCTAGGCATCGATAGTAGAGCCATGACTCGATTAATGATGAGGGCATCTCTCCTCCCCTCCTTTTGCTTGGAGCTCTTAGAAAACATGAATGACACCCGATTCACAAGATGTAACCACCCTTTTTTGTCATCCACCCCTCTGAAGGCCCGAGCTACAATTAAAGAATATCTCCAAAGCCATGCCTTCCTATCCCAATGCCTGCAACCCCCCCTTTCAACTGACGATGATCGGCATTAGCCAAACGCCTTCAAAAAAAAAGAAGCACACACTTTGATCGTGGCACCTAGGGATCACCCCTATCCCCTCCTCCCACTCCACGCTTAGGGCACATCAAGGGCAGGACTCTCAGACCTGTCACCCTAAGCTTTGTATTGCACCACACCTCCGACCACGCATGAACTGGGTCCTCAAGTGTGAGACATTACCAAGGGCTTTCCCAAGGTTAGACCCATCTCCCAGTTCCACTGCACATGCATTTACACCTCACCGTGAGACAAATACCCCCTTAGGGAGTGCACAACTTTCTCTTGCAGACTGTTCGTCACTCAGTCGAGCTACCATTGGCTACATGTGTTCTTCAACGGATAACGGAGCCTCGTTTTGGCAGTCATCTCGTCGACAAAAAATTCTAACTGTGCCAACAAGGCCGAGCATCTTCATGCAGATCAAAGCAAGCCAGACTCTCTCCAAATCACCAGGCACCAACACCCCACCATCTCTCATCGCAGCGCCACCTTTTTGACAAGTGGTCATCTAACCGCCTTCTTCACTTGACACCAATCCCAACTACCCTGCTGCTCCCCACCCCAGTGCCATGGGACTGGCGCTCCGCTAGGAGGGGGGTAATGTTTACCGCAGCACAGGAGAATGAAAAATGGAGCAAAAGTGCGAGAGAAATGGAAGGTATAGACTTAGGGCATGAAGCAAGAAGAGGGATTTAGAAAAAGAAACCTTGCCACAATGTCTGATCATGTGCTTGAGCTTGCTACAACGATCGTGGAGCTACCGGAGTGTGAGAGAGAGGAGGGAACTCGATTGAGCATCAAGGTAAGCTCACTACACCCTCAAGGTAGGCATTGCGCGTCAGCTATGTGAGAGGTAGCCATGGCCACTCGGCTTGAAACGCTTGATCAATAAGCAGTCCGTAGGTCTCGGGGTAGAGCTCCATAGCTCCCCTACAGATGTCTTAAAATTTATCAATGAAAGCCCAATCTCCCATGGATGAGAATTTTCTCTATTTTTTCTTTTCTCTTCAGTTTTGTCGGAAACAATTGGCTATTGTGATACAACTTTTCCTAGCTTTAAAGGATAGTGGGATCAGTCTGTCACATATAGAGCCCACATTATAATAGTGATATGATTCAACAATTGAGAAATGCACTTATTATAAAAAGTGGCATTGGAAATGAAGATCTCCAATTCTTCAACTATATCAAGGATTCTACAATATTCCATTGCTTTTCTTCCTCTTCAACAGTGCCACATCCTCCATTTTTAGGCTCTATTAGTGCTTTTGTTGATGGAAATTTTTCTCAGCTGCATACTAAAAACATGAAGCCCCAAGAGGAACAACAAGAAAATAGGAAATGTATTCTAATAGAATCTATCTTGTCACACCAACAAGCATGTTCTTCATATTTTAATCAACCACAAGAAGAAAAATAATACCAATCTTCTCAAATCTTCATACAACTTCATATAATAATTCTTCCACCGATTTATCACAACAAAACTTTAATACATTCTTCATATTTTTCATCAAAAGAGCAAGAGAATACAAAGGAATGCTCCACTTTGAATGAAAATCATCACATAGCATTCATCTTCCATGGCTTCATAGTGTTTCTAGTCTCTCTCATGTAGATACAATGTTTCTCATAAAGAATTGGCTATCTCTCACTCTATACCTCTCTTATAAATGATCTTTCTCAATAGTACATTGGAATAATGAAGAACAATCTTCCATAACCTCTCTTTGGTTGTGGATACCCCTCCCAAGAGTATGTCTAATGTGAAGGGTCACTAGAGTCACTACAGTGTTTATTCATAGCTCAACCTAAAGTTGGCCTTTCTTACTAAATTTAGGCATGAAGGTTTTAAAGAGCAGATGCAAGAGGATTTCATGAACCTAAGTCAGCAGTCCTCTGGTGAACAAGTGGAAGCATATGTCTCTAGAATGGAATCCATACTGAAGAGATAGACTAACCATCACTTGGATGAAGGCATCAAGAAGGGAGTTCTTCTTAGAGGCCTACAACTAGAAGTTCGTAAGTTTATGGAATTGAGAAGACCAGTTCACCTACAAGCTGCACTGGAAGGTACAAGACTCTATGATGAAGTTGAAGCAAGATTTTTGATGACCTCAACAATATGAGTCTTACCTCCTCGGATGCCAAGAATGGTATATCCACCAAATTCAATCCCCAGGGTTGTTCCCTATCTCTAACCTCAGAGAATATGCAAATAGTGCCACAGTACAATGCAGCAGACCCACAATGGGTGCAGAGACCACAATACCTCAAATGATGGTTCAACCACAAAAACAATGGCCTCAAATAGTCTCCTCAATGTGGCAACTCAACAACAACAATGGAACCCACAAAGCCATCCAGTAGTACAGAAGGATACAAAGATAGTTACAAAGATAGGACCAAAAGTTTAAGAGATGGAGAATGCAGAAGTATTCCAAGTAGTAGAAGAAGTGCAAATGTTGCCACAACTAGAAGAAAGAGAAAAGATAAAAGTGGATATTGCCCCATTTCCCAGCCAATTGGAGAATCCCATGGATCCTATTAAAGAATATGACTTAGTCAATAGATGCTTTAAAACCAAACATAACATTCCAATTGTTTGTTGATGTTGTCTCCTAACTGTCAAAAGACCTAAGGATTGCTCCTACCACTGTATGTGAGTCCAATAAGACCCTAGAGCCTATGAAAGAAGTGGATGTGGCTAATGTCTTCTTTGATCTTGGTACCCTAGAAATTGGTGTATGGATTGAAGGATGCTTTATAGCAGATGCATTGATTAATGGAGGCTCATTGTGAACATAATGATGGATGTGCCAATGAAGGATCTAGGCTTCCAAGGCATGCAACCTATACAGTGGCTTATCAGACTAGCAAACCAAAGAAGAATTAAGCCTTTGAGAATTGTCCCATATGTGAAGAAAAGAAGGATTCCATAAAACTACAGATTGCAAGAAAACTATGCTTGAATAACTATCACCAGCTATCACATCAACCACTTGGTGAGTTGTACATGTCAACTACAAATGTTAGGGATGCTTGATTTAGTATCATGTATCCAAGTGTGTTCCTTCTCTTAGCATTTCACTTGATGATCAAGTTCTTGTGGACAATGACATTTGCAATATATGTGAGTCATTTGTTTTGACATTCTTTTTAGGTGTTATGATCAAAACATGCTTGCGTATAAGACTTCATCATACTTGTAACTCTTAACATGATCATTAATTGGACAAAAACCATACATAGACTATGCTTATGATTAGTCACACATGGTGTCTATCATATGTCAAGGCTATTGGCTTCTCACAAAAGCTTCTCACAAAAATATAGAGGGAAAGAGGGAGGGAGAGGGAGAAATAGAGGGAGTCATGAATTGAGAGACAAATGTGTATTGTTTGCCGTGACATAGAGAAAATAGACAACAATGAGAGCCATAACATTTGAGATTGAGAGATATATCTCAATCATTGTGTTCCATATCCTTGCACTTATTCCAAGATTTAAATTTGACAAAAATGTCACTTATCTATAGAGCATGTGCGATACTTCAATGAGTTTCAACAAAAAATCATTGATCAAGTAATCTTGGACTTTTGAGTTAAGAATGAGCAAAAGCATGCACCGATCATACTTTCCAATAAAATTCTAATTGAAACAAACTTCAATAATATGAAATATGACCCAAAAATGTCCATACAGAGTTACTAGTCCATCCTAAGCAATAAATCTTTTTGGGCCCATAAGAAGATTTTGTGGTCCTACATTGAAAGGAGCCCCTCTTGAATCCTAAGAAACATGTGATGATACTACAAATGTCATTGCACGCAAGAACTTGATCGTCTAGTGACATGCTAAGAGAAGGAACACACTTGGATACATGATACTAAATCAAGCATCCCTAACACTTGTAGTTGACAATGTACAACTCATCGTGGTTGATGTGATAACTAGTGATAGTTATTCAACTACAATTTTCTTGCAATTTGTGGTTGATGTGATTACTGGTGACATATAATCAATTGTAGAAACCACAAAAAAGGATTCCATGAAACTAAGTGAGAAGCTGATAGCCTGCTGACATATGACCAATCCATAGATATCCACTTTTTTGCTTCTTCCAAAAGCACTAAACCTATGGTTCCAAGTAATAGGAACTTACAACTATTGTAGATAGAAATAAATCCATAGATAATAAGGTACAAAATCTCCAATCAAGTGTGAAAATAGAACAGTCACAACCATTAGTCGTGAGTATACCTATCACATGGAATAATGAACAAGACATAGTGGCCACAAAAGTTCAACATAAACCAAAGAATTTTGAGCACAAGAAATCCCATGCTCCTTCAATCCCACCCAACTTGTCTTGAACCGCCCCACCATGTTAAACTCCAAATCCATAGCCAGAACCTCTGGTGCGCAGATCGGATGCTGTACGCTCGCGTAGTGAATGCCAGAAGGTCCCCAAGAACAAAAGAACTCTACTTTTTGCACAAAACTCGAGGTAAAAAGCATGCATGACATGAACAAGAGACCAATTGGGTGCAATCTCCCCCAATCCCTTGTGTGAGTGCTCCACAAAGCATGTATTTTATGTATTAATCATCTTCAAGCTCAAATAATAGCCCAAATTACAAAATAGCAAGCTTTTAGCTTTTGAGTTTGCTTTAGCACAAAATAGAAATAAAGCTAATGAGTGGTGTCCAAAGAGTCAGGCATACCCAATACAATGTCCAAGTACAAATAACATAATCATGCGCCCATGCGCATACAAAATAATAAATAAATATCCAACGCCTCAATAAATAGGCACGACAAAACATAGGCGCCATGCCTAAGATATGCGCCCATCAAAATATAAATGATAAATCGAATACTCGCTATCCTCCAATGCTTTCCTCCGCCACTGCTGCTATCTCTACACATCAACTGAAGCATTCACAATCGTTAGTAAAATAATACAATTAAACTGACAAAAGTGAATACCTAGCAGTCTTCAGCTACATAAATAAATCAACTGGTTAGAAATCAATCCTAACCTTAATTTATTACGAGTGCACACTCTAAACTCATAAACGTTTATTAATTTAATATGCATTTTGCGGAATCACCCATGTACACACTAAATTAATGAAACGCCCGAAAAGGATAGGCGTCCCCATCAACTTCTCGCACAAAGAATCCACTTTGTGTATGAGCCCCGATCATCAAAGTTTTACAGAATCCACCGTAAAACGTCACGGAATCCACTGTGAAATATGCCTCCTGGCATCATACCCCCTGGGTGGGATAGCAATTGATCTCAATTGCTATTAGCTCAATGTGGAGCTAGCAGAGTGGGGAAAGCATTTAAGTCTCTAGCGTGCATCCATTCGCCTTCTTCTAGAGGATGGTTCTTAAATTTGACTAGATATCTAAAATATATTCGGCCAGTTCTAGTGGTCATAAAGTCAGTGTCTATGATAGCTTCAGGTTCAAGTATTTTTAGTCTCTTCCTCTAACAAAGGTGGGTTTTCATAAACAGGGTGTACATGTAATTGGCCTCTAAAGGGTCGTAATAAACTAATGTGAAATGTGTTGTGAATTTTCCAGTGAGGTGGTAATTCTAACTTGAATGCATTGTTATTAATTTTGTGAATGATCTTAAATGGTCCATAGAATCTAGGTACTAATTTCACAACTGGGTGTCTATCTACACTTTGTAATCTACGTTTTTCTATTCTCAACCAAACGTAGTTTTCTTACATGGAATGAAATATGCTTGTTTACTAAACCTGTCTACTACAGTCCAAATCATATCATGGTTAGATTTAGTATTAGATAAACCAGTAATAAAATCCATAGAAATTTGTTCCCATGGTCTTGATGGAATAGATAAAGGCATAAGTAATCCATACTATTTACCGTGATGTCTCTTAACTCTTTGACAAATCAAACATTCAGAAACAAAGTTAGATACATCAGTGTCCATATGCGGCCAATAAAAATCTTCAGTTAATGTACGTAAAGTAGATATGATATCCCTATGACCTTGATATGGAGGACAATGAATCTCATTCAAAACAAAAGATCTGAATGGAACTGTAACACATAATCTCTTTTCATAAAACATGAATCCATCATTATAAGACAGTGAATCAATAGGAATCCAGTTATTTCCAACTAATTTATTCCAATCAGCATGAAAAGTAATGTCTTGATGATAAGTATCTTTCATAGGAGTTAAAGAATCAAATGATATAACAAAAATATTATGAATGGTGGGTCTTCTACTTAATGCGTCGGCCACTATATTTTCTTTACCTGGTTGATACTGAATGATGGGATGAAAACTCTGAATAAAGGCTGCCCAATTGATATGTCAGTCAGATATCTGGGGTTGGCTAAGTAAATGTCTAATACTTTGTTGATCGGTCCTAATCATAAATTCAGAACCCATTAAGTAGTGTTTCCATTGTCTTAAAGCTTGTACTACAGCTAATAATTCTTTATCATATGTGGAATATTTAGCATCAGTAACTACTAAAAAGAATGGTCTATTAAAGTCAGGCAGTTGCAATACAGGAGCATGGGTTAATGCATGTTTCAATAAGTCAAATGATTTCCGTTGATTATCGGACCGATGATAAACAATACCTTTCTTTAAAAGTTTAGTCAAAGGTAAAACAAGTAATGAAAAATTACACACAAACTTCTTGTAGAAACTAGCAAGACCTAGGAATGATCGTAACTCATGCACATTTTTAGGTATAGGCCAATTCAATATTGCTTCTATTTTCTTAGGGTCAACCTTAATACCATCAGATGATACAATATGACCTAAATATTCAATTTCTGTTTTAAAGAACTCACTCTTTTTCGGATTAGCATACAGTTGATTATCTTTCAATAACTTGAAAACCAAGGACAAATGTTCATAATGTTCTTTCTCATTTTGACTAAACACCAAAATATCATCAAAGAAGACAATAACACAATGTTGATATTTCAAAAATATACGATTCATCATTCTACTAAATGTAGCAGGTGCATTAGTCAATCCGAAAGGCATCACTAAAATTTCATGATGACCAAATTGTGTCCTAAATGCAGTCTTAAATATGTCAGACTTATCTAATCTCACCTGATGATAACCAGATTTAAGGTCTATTTTACTAAATATGGCAGAACCTTGCAGTTTATCCATAAGGTCATTGACTCTAGGAATTGGATATTTATTCTTTACTGTGATCTTATTTAAAGCTCGATAGTCAATGCACATACGATAAGTATTATTTTTCTTCTTTACCAACAAAACAGGTGCACCAAATGGAGAACTACTAGGTCTAATCAATCCTCTATTTAGTAATTCCCCAACTTGATTTTGAATTTTTTTTTGCTCTATCTGGTTATGCCTACATGGTGCTTTACAAGGTGGTTGTGTACCAGGAATCAAATCTATTTTATGGTCTTCTGGACGTGAAGGAGGTAAACCAGGTGGCAGATCTTCTGCAAAACAGTCTTTAAAGTGTGCAAGAAATTCTTTATACCTAGGGTGCATATGGTTTTCTTTAACTTGCAGTTCATTCACCCAAATGAGATAAGATTTACTACTTTTGCGTAATGCACGTTTAGCTTGAGTATGAGAAAGCAGTGGAAAAGCATTAGATGCATGCATACCATACAATATAATATGTTTTCCTTGAAATTGAATATTAATTGAATGTGTGGAATAATCTATATCAGGGTTATGCTGATGACGCCAAGGCATACCTAAAATAATATCACTCGACTGTAATGGTACAACTAGAAAATTCCTTCTTTCAGTGTATTCACCAATTTGAATTTCTAAATCATGCACTTCCTGTGTTCCATTATACCTAGTGCCTAAGAATACTGCTTTAATGCGATAATGCATAGGTACAGTTTGTAATTTCAATTCTTTTACTAGCTTTGTAGAAATAAAATCATGAGTACTACCATCATCATGCAAAATAATCTTTTCTTTTCCATGCACTAAACATTTCATTATCAATAAAGAATGTGGAGTTGGCATACCTGGTAAAGTATCTGAAGGAGTAGTAATGTCGTCTTCATCTTCCGTGAAATCAGGCATTTCTTCATGTTCATCATCTTCCATTGCTCCAAGATAGTTGATATGGACAGGTGGCTTCTTCGAATGGCAATTTGCTGCTAGATGTCTAGGTTGGTGGCATTTATAACACACTATAGGTTTGGCTTTGGTTACATTGTTTGCAATGGCAGGAAGTCTAGGAATATTAGGATTCGGCTGTGGAATGGGCTTAGGGTTGTGATTGGTATTGGATGGTAAAGCAGGTGGTTTTGCCCAAGACTTACGGAAAAATAATGAAGGAAAATGACCTTGATTAAATCTTCTAAAATTTGAGTTGAATTTCTTAGATCCATAGTTACCATTGGTTTGGAATTGCTGTGGACGCTTGTCTCTTCCTCGAAGCTTGTCTTCAGTGTCATGAGCTAAAGAAACTGTGTCTTCAAGAGTTGTAGGCTTGAACATATTGACTTCAGCGTAGTAATGCCCAAGTAATCCAGACATATACTTGCGCTTTTAAGTCGCTTCAGGTACGTCTTCAAGCATGCGTAACTAGAGTAATGCATTCCAAAAGCGTTCGGTGTACTGAGGAATAGGCTCAGGATCTCGTTGTTGAAGAAGGTCCCATTGCATTATGGCTTTTTCATGGAATTGTGGAGGAAGGAAATTCTGCATAAACTTCTTGAAATTCTCCCAGGTAGTGGGACAATCTATACTCTTACGAACGACGGTCCACCAAAGAGATGCTCTATCCACTAAATGATTAGTGACACACTTGATTTTATCTTTTTCTGTATATGTTTCCACATGAAAGTAATCATCAAACTAACTGATGAATGCAAGAACAGTTTTTCCATCTCGAGTGCCATTGAAAGTATGGAATTTGAAATTTCTTTTACTTATCTTTGTTTCCTTGCGGATGGATTGAGCTTCAAGAGTCGCGTCGATGGTACATCGAATAAGATCTTCAGATTGAGGTTCCTCTTTGTCGTTAGTCGATCTTTGTAAATTAGCCAATTGAACTTGCAATGCTTGCCTAGCTCGTCGTTCTTCATCCAACTGCATCATAATTAAGTCCAGCTTTTGCTCCATCGTAGGTTCAGGAAGATCGCCTTCAGCCATTAAATCATCCATATGTGGTTCCGTCATCCTGCAAAACTTCAAAAAAAACCTCACACTCTCAAAATCCAATTAGCGGGATGAGCGTAGCTCAAGATCGGGTGTACAAGGCTTATATATTTTTGTGTGTGGCTTTCACAATCTTCGTCTTTGGCTATTGCGGAATTTGTAATCTTTGAAAAATCTGTGTTTTGACCTTCTACGTGTGCTGAAACGGGTTTAGCAAACCTGCGTATACGAACAGTACCTTCCAATGAACAACTTTGTAGTTCAGAGTTTCTGCGCAGGAACAGCCCTTCTATGAGTTTTGAACAGAAGTCAGTTTTGACTTCAGATGACTTGTCTGACTTGCAGAGTTGCAGACTTATGTGACTTGTAGAGTACCAGAACTTGCAGAACTTGGTTGATTTAGCAGACTTGCAGAGTTTTAACTTTGTTGACTGGCAGAACTTTTGTGGCTTGTGTGATTAGAAGCTTAACTGATTAAGCTTATAGCTTATATGGTAGAAAACGACGAATTTTAGGGGGGGGGGCATTTTGTCAGCCGGCGAAAATTTCGCGAACATCCTCTGATACACTGAATAAAAATCATGAAGCTTTAAAGCTTCTTTAAGCTTTATAAGCTTTGTATTAAGCTTTGAAGATTATGAAATTTTTGACACTTATCTCTGTAACTCCACGACTTGTATGAGAGGATGTAGGAGTGGTCCTCCGCTGTTGCAGGCCGGTCCTTCGCGATCTGAGGATGGAAACAGAGGTTCTTGATCGCCAGGAATCCACCCGTATCGACCGTTCGCGATGAGATTGATCGTAGAGCTCAATCGTTCCAGGAGCTCCGCCTTCGCACAAGATGGGTAGCGATTGGAAGCTCTCGATCTCAGCTTTGCTCTGATACCACTGGTGCGTAGATCAGATGCTGTACGGTCGCATAGTGAATGCTAGAAGGTCCCCAAGAACAAAAGAACTCTACTTTTTGCACAAAACTCGAGGTAAAAAGCATGCATGACATGAACAAGAGACCAATTGGGTGCAATCTCCCCCCATGCCTTGTGTGAGCGCTCCACAAAGCATGTATTTTATGTATTAATCATCTTCAAGCTCAAATAATAGCCCAAATTACAAAATAGCAAGCTTTTAGCTTTTGAGTTTGCTTTAGCACAAAATAGAAATAAAGCTAATGAGTGGTGTCCAAAGAGTCAGGCATACCCAATACAATGTCCAAGTACAAATAACATAATCGTGCGCCCATGCGCATACAAAATAATAAATAAATATCCAACGCCTCAATAAATAGGCACGACAAAACATAGGCGCCATGCCTAAGATATGCGCCCATCAAAATATAAATGATAAATCGAATACTCGCTATCCTCCAATGCTTTCCTCCGCCACTGCTGCTATCTCTACATATCAACTGAAGCATTCACAATCGTTAGTAAAATAATACAATTAAACTGACAAAAGTGAATACCTAGCAGTCTTCAGCTACATAAATAAATCAACTGGTTAGAAATCAATCCTAACCTTAATTTATTACGAGTGCGCACTCTAAACTCATAAACGTTTATTAATTTAATATGCATTTTGCGGAATCACCCGCTATGGAATCACCCATGTACACACTAAATTAATGAAACACCGAAAAGGATAGGCATCCCCATCAACTTCTCACACAAAGAATCCACTTTGTGTATGAGCCCCGGTCATCAAAGTTTACGGAATCCACCATAGAACCTCACGGAATCCACCGTGGCACGGAATCCACCGTGAAATATGCCTCCTGGCATCAACCCTAGAAGAAGTGACATCAGAGCAAGAATGCTTAGAAAGTAGGAACATGATCCCTACTATGGTTAAGCAAATGAAGGTCTTCAAAAGATATTAGGTTGATAAATATGAGATATAGGAGTTGGACACATCTACTACTCATGCCAATGATGAAGAAGAGGATGAGGATGGATTAGAGGTGGATGATGAGGGCTTTGAATGTGTAGATGATTGAATGTCGAGCACATGTTAGAGGATATCTAGGCTTAGAGGAGATGGGTGTCGTGGCTTTGCATGCCCACTTAGTAGAAACTAGTTAAATGTTTTAGTGTCTCAAAAAATTGGATGCTAATTCAAAATTACTTACTTGCATCTACATCCATGTCAACATGGGCACATTTCCCAAAGAGCATGAGGAATACCTAGCATATTTGTTGACATGGGAGAAATAAGAATATCTTGGCATGTGGTTAGATTCTAGATAATCTTCTTTGTCATATCATTGATGATGAGAGAAGTCCAAATACTAATGCTTAACAGTTACTTTGAATGGACTCCTTTGTCAGCATGATGTGCTTGAGATTGAGAAAATCAAACAACACGTTGAGAGACAAAGTAAATTTGAGAATGGTGGTTTAATACTCGAGCCTTGATGGCAAAAATGAGAGGCCAACTAATGAGTGTCTTAGAGGAATAATGAGGCATATAGTGGTCTCGAAGAGACCCAACCTATGTAGCCCCTACTTACATCTGCATACTTGCTACTGTCTATGGTATGGTTTTAGCAAGACCCATCCTAGATTGTTTCTTGCTTGACAAAAATCTAATGGATGAGGATCTATATGTTTCTCACAGGCTAGGAAAGGAGCACTACTGCTTGATCTTGCACAATACTTATCCTTCCTAGTAAAGTTCCCATGACCTCTTGATGCTTGTACTCCACTAGAGTATAATCTTGAGTTCTACCATTGGATTCTAACATCGCAGAGTGACATAGATTCATAGTTGTAAACCTATACATAAATTTATTATGTACATGTCAAATAACATTCTAATTATTTATATTTATATTTTAAAAAACCACACACCTTATCAATAATTATTGTCAATAGAGATAACCACAATCAAGGTCAAAACAACTAGACTCAAGTAAGTGGTACTTTTTCCAATAAAGTCCTATCAATGGATCATATTTACTCTCATATTTTTATCATATGTTCCTTTATATTTTTATCACATAATAGTTGCTATTGAGGGATAGAGGATTCAATGGGGAATCATGAGAAAAACTCTAAGTATCTTGTAGCCAATGGGACTCACATTCATGGACATGATGACATAAGTTCCTTTTAATGAATTGAGATTACAATGCTGAGTAAGGGTGTAAGATTGAGCAATATCTAGATGAACTATTGCTTGTTGTGCTTCCTATATTGTTGTTGTAGCCATGAGAGATTGAATAAGATAAGAAGAATTGTGTGAGTGACTTAGGAAGGTAGGTCTAGGTCAATAGAGGTTCCATAGGTATGTCTTGCCCTTGATGGGGCCTGAGTTTACATGGGGGACTAGGAACCAAGGCTAAGGGATTAGGGACAAAGTCAAAGGATGAAGGCCATTGCGCATACCCAACTTAAGGATCCCTAGTTGTGTTAACGTGGTTGTGCATGCATAATTTTTCTCTTTTTTTTCTCTCTTTTTTTCCTTCCTTTTTTGTGAAAATAAAATATAGTATAAAAAGAATTTCCAAGCTTGGTGAGAAGAATATAATAATATTAATTGAATTAAGGAGGTTCTTAAGGAGGGATAACACGATTGATGTCTAAGAATTGAGGGAGTAGTTCATGGAAATCAAGGTGGTATGTTACTAAAATTATGGCTTTCTTGATGAAGGAGCTTTCACCATTGATAGGATCTTGTCTTCTCGTTTGGTATTGTACCTTGTTCTTCAAAAGAGAGAATAGATGAGAGAATGCTATTGGAGATCGACTTGTATATGGAGCATGATCTTGTAGATGTTGTCTTTAAGGTCTCTCCCGACTATATGTTTGAGTTATGCATTCATTTCCTAGTGGCACATTTGCTAAGACGATAGTCCTCTCTAGCTTCAAATATTTGATCTATCCATTTAGTTGTTTACGACAACAATATACACATGATCATGGATTCACAATGCAATCACACATGGAGCACTTACTTCAAACTTGATGCTCCCAAATCATAGGAGAAAAGTGAGTAACACAGTTACAGTATTACGTTTATTCCTTTGTTGTAACCTCAACTTTCATTTCATGCAACCTAAGTATTATATGGTTTCCTTCCATATGGCTACATCTAGTTGGGTTTAAAGTCCACTTATTTTTCCTTGTATCTCCTCTAGGTGCTCCCTCATTGTATATCTTTCTTGATGTAACCTACTAGTTCTTTAGTTTTAACATGTGTGAATGGCTACTAGATTCTATGTATAAGTAGAAGCCCTTGAAGAGTAGGGAGAGAGGAAAAAGAAAAGAGAGAGGGGAGATAAAAGAGAGTAGGGAGAGAGGCTAAGAAAATTTTACTCTCTTCCAACTCGAATTAAGTTTTGCCATCAGTATCCACTACAACAAATCAAGTCTCTCCACACTACTCAAATCAACCATCTCAATATCATAAATCTCAAAATAATCGATCAATACCTCATCACATTCTACTCCATTAGAAGAGTGAAGACCTCTTGCAATTGCACACTCAATGCTTTCCTCTTCACAAGAAATTCCCTCCCAAGGACATCTCCATCCAAAATAAACTTCAAACAGCAATAGTATCAAGAGAAACTCCTTTATATTTGATTTATATTTACAAATTCTCATAGGGTTTCATTGTATAAACTTCCAATTTCCCTTTCAAAATGGTCTTCCCCTTGCACAATTCATCTTCTAAGGGCCTAGACTCTAAACCCACCCCCTTGTTCCTCTCCTCAAACTCATCCCTAAAGGAGATTCGTTTGGTTCCCAACTCATTGTTGATGCCTCCTAAGGAAGCATCCACATCACATTGGCTCCTTGACTCACAAGACTCAAAATCACTTCCAGGAGGGTCATTCTTATTCTCAAATTCTTTAAAATCTAGGTTTTTCCCCTTCTTTATAAGAGAATCCATCCTTATCATCTAAGGATTTCAACTCTATAACATGTGAGACTATCTCACAAACTAGTCAACTAGGATCTTTCAATAACTCGTCATCTCTAGTCTTTGTGTCACAAGAACTTTCACAAGATATATCTTCAATATACCCTCATCAAGTAGGTTGCTATGTACTTCTTCAATTCTCACTTTGTCTCATCCTATTCCCATGGTAAGATAGGAGACATCTTGGCTACAATCTATCTTAGTCAATTTAAACTCATATTCCTCATCCTCTCCTCCAAAACTTTCACTATCCTTATGCTCACTCTCATCATTCTCACTATTATCAATCTATATAGATTTCATAAGCTCACATATCAAACGTCCTTAGTAGACCTCATCTATCGCAGGTAGGATAGTGCATTTTCCCCAATCTTCAATACCTATTTCCTTTTTGAGCCATGGTCTTCCTAGAATTAGATAATATCCTTATTTGGACTGGCGAAGAAAAAGGGATTCCATAATGCTCCTAATATAGAAGAAAATATTATGTCACTTAAAAGGTAACAAATTAATATCATTCAAGACATTAAATAAAACTAGGATAATTTAAGTATGTAAACACCAACTATAATGGAGCAACTTTTCATACTAAAAATAAATTATGTAGACTTCAAAAATGAAATACAAGTGAGCAACTTGAACAGAGTAATGGTTCTAATGGGTAGCTAAATCTAAAACAAAAACAAAATAAGACCACAAAGACGTAGGACTCAAATGTCTTGAAGTTATGACCCACGTATGTGTATAATGGGCATCACAAAAGTATGTTTGGCAAGGAAGGGTACAACAATTTGATCATGGGGATAATGTCAACCATGATGAGTGCTTTGGTCACGACAAAATACAAATAAATTCTAAAAGCATTTAAAGTATCAAATTATTTGGAAGATAGGTCTCGGTAAAAGAAGTCCAATCTGAGGTTTCAGATAATAGTTGCAATGGTATCTATGGGCATGGTTCCTCATTCCATATACATATGTGATGAATTTATGTATGGTAGCATTGAGATTTATTAGGAGTCGGGCAAAACCCATGCACCGCCTACAATTCATGAACGTGGTATGATAAGCTATAAAATGCATGCGTGTCGAGATACCGTCTCATCATTCGGGAAGCAGTCCTCAGTCAAGTTTGTTGAGATCACATATCGACAGCCTTCATCGATCCGTATCTTCAATATCAGCTTCAGTACCGATCGAGAATGTTTCAAATGATACCGGCAATGGTGGCCCTAGCCGCAAATCTTGTAGGGCGGTTGATGAGCTGCATGCCGATGATGGCTGCCTATAAGGATGATGAGACGTACACTCCATATGATCGGCTGCAGTCTGACGTGGACCGACATACTGATGAAGTCGAAGCGGAGCATCTGCTGCGCCGCCTCAACCGCTTATCATAACAGCATGAGCATCAAAGTTGAGTCACTTGTCGATGTGCAAATTGCAAATGTATTAAAGCTCCTTTTGTTTGATCAATTTTCTTAGTACTGCATACATGCCATCTTGTGCATGTTGTGTTTGGATTCTTGAAACCATTTTGTGTATAAAACGTAGTTGGGTGCACCATATATGGTGCTACAATTTGGCTATCTCATGATCATGCCCTCCTTGTGACTATGTGCGTTTGAAATAAAGTACACTCTTCTTTGGCTCGCATATGTGACACAATAGCAAGTCTTTTGGATGCTTAAACATCTCAATATTGTGAATATTATTTTTGGTCAACAAATTAGAGACAACTTAAATTGTTTCAAAAACTTCAAAGTATTTACATGTACATATTCTAATTATAATTGTAACTGGAAAACCCCAACCCTTTACAATGTGTTCAAGGGTATCGATGAACATTATGTGAGTGGCACCATAATATAGTCTCAAACATTTTTGATTCATGAGTGATGCTTTTTAGTAAGTTTGTTATTGGGTGTTTAATGTTAATGTTGTTCCTTAAGCAACATTGAATGTGATACATATTGTCTAGATCTCATTTTTTAAGCATTAGTTGTTGAGAATCTTGCTATAAGTGATGGTCATGAGATTCCACGAAAAACTCTTTGCAAGAGCAAGCAATCTAAGTATTCGTCTCTTATCCTTCACACCCTTTCACGATACCTTCCAATGGATACTCTTTGAAATCTAATTATTGTAGGTTTTGAAAACACCTAAATGTGGAGTTTCAAGAAAACTGAGAAGTAGCAGCTAGCACAATTAGAATTACACTCCCATGTGGAGCTCGAGCCTTCCAACCACGACCTTCCAATTGACTTCATGTACATGAAAGAATCGCAATCTCACTCTCAATTGCACTCTTGCTCACAATCTCAATTGTAATCACAATCACATTCACAGTCTCAGTCTTGAAATTTTAAAAGAAGAAGATGATGAGGATAATTGTTCGTTTAGCTTTTCTACCAAGACGGCTTTACGCATCCAAAATAGGCTTTTCCAAGAACAACACACTCTGAAGAAAAGCTTAAGCTAAAATTGATGCGATCCTTCGAAATCATCACTCATGTCTTGGAACCTACCAAAAATGAAAATGCATAAAAAGAAGGTTTTTTTTTTCAAGTGTCGAAGAAAATTATTTTTTATTTTTAAAGACTTATATCTCCAAAACAGTGAAGAGTTGGATTGAGCCTGTGAGATGACAAAATATTCTCTTCAATCTCCCCTTCAACCTCCATGAGAAGAACTTTGGTCAAATGCTGCTCCATTTGATCATAAATTGATTTCTAACATGACATATGCCTAGAAGTTGAGAAAAATTTTAACAAAAAAATTACGATCACCAAAATGTATCAGAACATTTAAAATAACCTAAAAATCATTTTTAAACATTATCTATACACATATGAAAAATATGACGTTCTAAGGGTTTATCACAACTTTCCTCCTCCCAAAAACTCTATCCTTACAGTTAAAAAGATGGATATTCTTGTTGCAAACTATCTAGATGAACCCAAGTCAAATCCTCTATACTAGGATATGTATCCCATTTTACCAACATCTCTATAATATTTCTACCTCTAAGATGTTTCATTTTACAATCTTATACTAATTTTGGTTAAACCTTCAATGTTTCATCTTCTTGTAATCTATACTTGTCCTATAAAAGATGATCAAAGTTAGAAACATACTTTTTTAATAAGCTCATATAAAAAACAAGACGAACCTTAACATGAGAAGGTAATTTGAGTTTATATGCAAGTAAATCAATCTTCTTAAGAATTTCGAATGGGCCTGCAAAACATGGAGATAACTGTCTATCTTTTCTAAGAAACAAGTTAGTTTGAGGAGCTTCAGCTCTCAAGAAAACCATATCACCCTCACTAAACTCTAATGGTCTCCTTTTCTTATCATAATATTTCTTTTACCTTGCCTGTGTATCTTTAATGTGTTTCTTCATTCTTTTTAATTCCTCATCCATTATTTCAAGCTAGCATTTTTCTGAATATTCTACTTGATTTGAAACATTGAAAAATTAAAGAGGAGTTGCACGATTATAACTATACATTACTTCAAATGGAGTCGTCTTAATGGATGCATGCCATAAACTATTGTATGCAAATTCAATTAAGGCCAAGTACTCATTCTAGTTATATTTTTTTTTCATTTACATACACTCTAAGCATGTCTTCCAAAACCCGATTCGCTCTCTTCATCTCTCCATGAGTTTTTTGCAGATGAAATGTAGTATTCATTCTGAATTCAGTTCCAATAGCTTTAAATATGTCTTTTCAAAAGTTAGATGTAAAGTTTGAATCTCTATTAGACACAATACTTTTAGGCATACCATGCAAACAAAAGAATTCTTTCACAGAAAATTTAGCTACACTCAAAGTTGTGTTAGTCTTTTCGTAGGAAAGAAACATGCCATTTTTGTGGGTCTATGTACTACCACATAGATTGTGGCATATCCTTCCCTAGCAATAGGTAACTTAGTGATAAAATCCATCGATAAAGTTCCCACTTTTGGTCACGTATATCGAATGGTTGCATTTCACCATGCATATATTTTTGTTTAATTTCTAATTTTTGAAATTCTAAACATTCATTCCAATATGTTTTAATATTTTTCTTTATCCTTGGCCAAAAAAATGTGTTTTGTACTTTGTTGCGAGTCTTTGAAAATCCAGGATGTGCAAAGAAAGCCAAATTGTGATATTCCTTATGAATTTCTTTCTTGAATTTCAAAGTAGTAGGAATACACAAACAATTCAAATAATAAATATTTTTCTAAATCATATGAAACTTCCTATTACACATTTCTCCCAAATTTTTATTTAAGAACAATTTTTTTAAAGAGTACTTGAGATCATCCTACACTTTAAGTTGAACATAATCAATCAAGTTAGTCCGAATAATAGATGAACTATTACACATAGGTCTACGAATTAAAGCATCAGCAACTTTATTTTCTTTTTTAGATACATATTTAATATTAAAATAATATTCCCATAGTAATTGCAACCATCTCTTTTGTCAATTATTTAACAAAGAATGAGTGAAAATATATTTTAAACTTTGATGATTAGTTCTCAGTTCAAATTTTACACCAAGTAACAAATGTCTCAAATGTTTTAAGGCATGAACTACAATAGCAAGTTTCAAGTCATGTATGGAATAATTCATCTCATGTCTCCTTAATTTTTTAGATTCATATGCCACTACTCTCTCCTCTTGTGTCAACACACATCCTAATTGCTCCCCATTGGCATCACAAGATAATATAAAAGGTTTTCCTATCTTAAAAATTTTGAATATACAAAATTTAGCCACTTTTCTTTTCATTGTTTCAAAGGCTTCTTAACATGTATGTGACTAGATAAAAGGTTTAGTTTTCTTAGTCAATTTGGTCAAAGGACTAGCTATCTTAGAAAAATATCGAATGTGAGTTCTCTCATATTGAGCTCATACAAAAAAGCTTCTCAGATCTATTACAAATTTGGGTACATGTGAATCAATAATACTATTTACTTTCTTTGAATCTATATGAGTTCTCTCTATGGAAATAACTCTTTCTAGATAAACAATCTTATCTTTTACAAAGAAACATTTACTCCATTTAGCATAAAGTTTATGTTCCCTCATCTAAAGTGTTTTTCTATGATATATTTCATGTTCCTAATGATCTTTAGAATATACAAATATATCATCCAAGAATACAAGAATGAATTCATTAAGATGTGGATGAAAAGTGTTACTTATCAAACACATGAATGTAGCTAGTGCATTAGTTAATCCAAAAGCTACACTTGTGAATCCATAATGACCATACCTAGTTTGAAAAGTAGTCTTTGGAATATCCTCAAACTTAATAGGGATTTGATAGTAACGTGATCATAAGTCTATTTGTAAAAACACCTTTGTACCACTCAATTAGCTCAATAAATAACCAATGTGTGGAAGAGGATATTTGTTATTTACGATTTGCTTATTAAGATCTCTATAATCAATACAAATTCTATATGTCCCATCTTTTTTCTTTTAAAACAATACACGAGGGCCCCAAGGAGATACAATAGGTTTGATAAACCCCTTTTTCAAGAGATCATTAAGTTACAATTTAAGCTCCTTCAACTCTTCTATATTGAACCAATATGGTAATCTAGAGTAGGGTTCTATTCCTAAATACAATTCTATAGCATGATCAACTAATCTAGGAGGAGGCATACTTGGGAGATCATCAGAAAAAATGTCATTGTATTCATCTAACAATGTATGTATGTACTCAAGATTCCTCTGTCTCATTTGGCTTCAACTCTCTCAAAAAGATTAAAAATGTCTCACATCCTTGTTTTGTTCCCCTCAAAAAATTTGTGTGATTGAAATGATTAAAGAGTTGCAATCTATTTCCCTTCTCCCTAAATTTTATGAAATTTGTTATCTTTTTCTTTGAAAATTAAAGATCTCTCTTCATAGTCAATCAAGGCATGATTTTTTGTTAACCAATCCATTTCACTTTTTCTTTATTTCATTCTTAATATTGAATTCAATCACCAAAGGTTAATGGAATTGAAACAAACACTTCTGCACCGCACGTCCCCCCATATTCATAGACTCAATTATCACATCCCTTTTCCCCATGTCAACTATATAAAAAATCTCCCCTATGTGTTTCATTGTTTAAAATGAATGTGAAGTTTTAAATCAAGTCCTTAGTAAAATGTTTCCCCCCATGATTAGCAAATTCCACTAGTCATTTTATTGTTTTATAAAATTTTAGGTTCTATTCTTTAAGAAGTTTGAGAGAGACAAAGCAATGTGTAATTCTAGAATCAATAAGAAAGTTTACATTCTATTTTTTTATTTCACCACAAATTTTGAGAATGGAATCTCCAAGGTATTAAGTAGAACAAATCATTCATCTGATAGGAGAGTTTAGTTACTTACCTTCTTCATCTACTTCTCGAGCATCATGTCCATCTCAGTCTTTTTGGCTTGTAATGGAGTGTTCACCATCTTATTTGGACAATCAAAAGTGTGATGGCCTTGCTCCTCACAATGATAACACAGTCCTAATCTTCTTGCTCATTCAAGGAATTCCTAGCCTTTCTGCCATTGAAGAGGCCCTCTCTTCTTTTGATTGTTATTGTTGAAGATATTCTCATTCTAGACTGGTGCTTTTTGAGAACCTTGTATAGGCCCTCTCTGTATAGTATCTTAGCTTGTACTATTGTTAAAATCTGAGCCTTGTTTATTCTTGAGATAGTAGAATAGAAACCTTGTGGAAAATGACTCATGGAAATAATGTGTGGACTAGATAAATTTATTGCTTTTCTTTTTTTGTATGTCTATATCTTCTCATAATTCTTTGCCTTTGCAACAACATCAAGAAAATCAGTACATCCTAATCCCTTGACCTAATATCTCAAGTTATCCTTAAATGAACATGCTTTTGAAGGCATCTCTAGTCACTTTAGGAGCATACTAAGAATTTTTCTTTATAGTCATTGATAGATAGATCATGCTTATCCTCTTTAAATTGCTTGAAATGATAGAATCCATTGTGTTTTCCATATTTTAATCAGGAGAACAATATCTCTTCTCCCCTTGCATACAAAATACCTTTGCCACACTACGTAGTTGTAAAATAGAAATCTAGGCTTAAGATTCTTGAGAAAATTCCCACACCTTAAAGAAATCTTCCAACTCTTCAAGCCATGCTTTGACATCTTCCTTTATCCTCTTTTCACTATAAAATTCATTCAGTTTCACCTTCTTGAATACTTATTTAATAGCAAATTCTCTAGTGCCATCTTCAAAAGATATTTCTCTTCTCTTCATCTACTCTTGTGATTGAGGCTGTTGAGGCACCTCTCCAATTGATCCGCCCATTGCCAATTGTATTCGCTTCACCTCATAGATCCACAATGATCTTTGGTGTCTTTGCAATTTCTATACTAGCTCATTCTTTTCTCAAGTCAACAAGAAGATGTTGAATGAGTTCCTCTCGCACCTTCACTCTTTGCTTCAAGCTTTCCACCTTCATGAGTCAAAAAAACTCTACTACCATTTGCAACACGACTAGCTACAATTTGATAAAAATCAACACAATTTTTGATAGAGAGACACTATAGAGAGACTGAAAGATAAATCTTTATTCAAGTTTGAAGAAAAGAGAGGAATAGTAGATAACACAATCAGAAATTGCACTTCGATGCAAAGCTCAAACCTCCCGACCACCCTTAAGTTAACTTCATATATATGAAAGAATCATGATCTCACTCTCAAATCACACTCTTGCTCACAATCTCAATCACAATTGCAATCACATTCATAGTCTCAATCTTAGATTTTTAAAAGAAAAAGATGATGATGATAATTGTTTGTTTAGCTTTTCTACCAAAATGGCTTCACATGTCTAGAATAGGATTTTCCAAAGAATGGCACATTTTCCAAGAAAAGTGTATGCCAAAATCAACATGATCCTCCCAAATCATCACTCCCATCATGCGACTTGCAAGAAATGAAAAGAAAGCATAGAAGCAAGATATATTTTTCTATAAATGTATTAAATTTTCTATTTTATTTTCAAAGCCTCATATCTTCAAAATAGTGAAGAATTGGATGAAGCCTATGAGATGACAAAATATTCTCCTCTTCAGACTTCATGAGAAGAACTTTGACCAAACTTTACTTCGTTTGATCACAAATCAGCTTCCAAAAGAGATCTTATGCCTAAAAGTTAGAAAAATTCTAACAAAAAATTTACCATCACCAAAAATTTTCAAAATACTTAAAATGACACGAAAATCATTTCCAAACACTATCTACACATGTTAGAGAAAAGTTCAATATGACTTTATCAGAGCATATCACAAAAAGTATCCCCTTCTATTCGTAATACAGTAGGCTCCATCCGGGGCGAAGAGCTTAAGGGTAGCTCAAAGAACTCTAATTGGGTGAAATATAGATTGATGATAGTATTAGAGAGATCTTCCTTTTATAGCTTGAGAAGGTAGTGAGATTGGCATATCCAACCATATTATGAATCTTCCCTAGTCGGTTAGGAAATATTTAAGTAATATTCTCTTTATTATTGGGTGGGGGCATTGTCATTGGACCCATGTGTAGGGGGGACTGCTACTCCCTTAAGACCACTTAGCTCGGGGCCACCTCCGTAGCCCCCTGATCTTAAAATAGGGGTTCCTAATAAACCCCACACCCCACAACTCAATTGTGCCTCAAGTGGCTACCACTATAACTACTCTATCTAATCCAAAGGCTAGATCCACAAAGGTCACCTTTTTGCCATCCGATCACATAGATCTCATTTGATATATAAGTCATGACCCACCCAATTTATGCTTTCACACATGGCTTCTCCTCATAATGACACCTTCACAACTTACAGCACCATGGATCAGTGTGGTTGCATCTTATGAGGTTGGGGCATTGAGCATATCTAACATCCCCCATTAATGTCCGCTTGTCGCAAAGGTGAACTACATTCTCAGTCCAATGCCAAGTCTCTAAAGATGAACTTGAAGGAGATCCATTGTAGGAGCTTTGGTAAAAAATAACTACTCAATTATGCCTCATTTTTTGGATAGTAGACCAAGTCTACTATCCCATCCTCGATCAACTCACGTACATAGTAATACTGGATCTTAGTGTGTTTGGTGCATTCATGAAAAAGTAAATTTTTATCAATAGCAATGCAACTTTGATTGTAACATCTTAGCACTATTGGATCTTTATCCTAAACTCCCATGTGCCATGGGATCCTCTTAACCATACTGCTTCACATGTATCAAAGCAAGCTAGCTCGTACTTTGCTAGGGTAGAAGATCATGCCACAGTTGGTTGCTTCTTACTAATATGCACAGACTAATTTATTTGGAATCACTATCACCTACCCAATCTAAGTCATTGTTCCCCATAAGAGCACTTCCAGTACTATCTGTGATACCATAGTCAAGAGTTTCCTTCAAGAATCTAAGCACCCATGTCCCAGCTTTCTAATGACTTTCTTGTACTTGGTTTGAGAATCTACTCAAAAAACCAACATCAAAATTGTGATATCTAGGTTGGTATTACACAAGTAAATTAGGTTGCCAACAACCTCATGTAACTTCCAATGTGTGCTATTGCTAATGTATCCAAAAAGAGCAAATGATACTTAAAAATCAAATTCTCTAATATGTGAAAATCCCTATGTAACTAATTTGGCTTGTACTTTTCTAAGCCTTCATTAGCCTTGTACTTTACCTTCTAGACCCACTTGGTGCCAATAATCTTTCTCTTTTTTGGTCAATCTACTAGCTCCCAAGTAGCATTCTTCATTATGTTGTCATACTCAACTTGCATAGCTGATCTCCATGGTGAATTGAGAAAGTGCTTCTTTCAAGTCAACTAGCTCCTTTACATCTCTCATAATCTTATCTATTGACTATGTGAGAAAAAGCCTTTCTTTGCTTCTCTATTCTCAGTGACCTCTTTGGTTCATCTAGATTTTCCTCAATTGTGGTAGGCACATGATTGTTGGGATCATAGGGTTGCTTCACCCATCGCAGCAATGGATTTTCCATTGAACACCATATTGGGGATATATGGGAAATTTCCATAAGTTTGGGACACGTGGTCAAATCTTTGGATTTGTCATAACTTGAACACTATAACTCCAAATCGAGCGCTCTAAAGCTCAATAGACTCCATTTTTCAAGTGCTTTCCAATGATAGTTCACATCATATGGCTTTGACAAACTTATGGGCATGTTATCCGGGTGCCACCTTTTTAGTATTCAAAAAATGGGAATTGGGAGATTCCCAAAATCACT
Organism: Lygodium microphyllum; assembly: GCF_053477565.2. Lineage (NCBI taxonomy): Eukaryota > Viridiplantae > Streptophyta > Polypodiopsida > Schizaeales > Lygodiaceae > Lygodium > Lygodium microphyllum. Next base: position 108,396,891 of record NC_141136.1, read on the forward strand.
AATATTGTGTTATTGGCATGATTATAGAGTGGTGCACTTTTTCCTCAACATTCAAAGATGATGCTTTCTCCTCCTTGATGGTAGGGACAACTCTTGCAATAGGTTCATAGTAGACTACATCTTCACTCATATTCTTCTCCTCCACTATATGTGGTTTCTCCTTGAATACCATATCGTGGCTCGCTATGATCTTCTTTGCCTCCATGTCATACACATTGTAAGTATTTTCTCACCACTACAACCCACGAATATACATTTTATGTTTTATTTATTTAAATTATTTCTCTTATTCTTTAAAATATGTGCATAATATTCATATCCAAAAGTTCTAGAATGCAAGACAGATAGTTTCTTACCAAAATAGGTCTCATGAGGAGTTTTTCCCTTAAGAGCCTTTGCGTTCCAATTGATGCTTAATCACTTTTGTCTTTCCAAAGTCTTCAAACTTCTTTGAGTTGAACTCACTACCACCAGCTATTCTAAAATTCTTCATACTTTGCATTGTTTCATTCTCAATAAGTTTTAGCCATTCTTTAAACTTACCAGAATCTTGAGTCTTATCATGAAAGAAGTACACCCACATCTTTCTGTTGTAGTTATCAATGATTAACATAAAATAAGAAGATCCTCTTCAGGCTTTTATAGGCATTTTACTACACAAGTCGACATGCACCAACTCTAGAGGAGCCTTTGTTGTGTTCTTGCTTCCTTGTGGAAATGCATTTCTTTGTTTCTTTTCCATCATACAATCCTCACATTGTTCCTTCATTTGAGTTATTTCAAGTAGGTAAGAAACCATATCCTGCTTATGCATCTCCTTCCATATTCCAAGACCAATATGCTCATACCAACAATGATTGTAAGAGCACTTAGCTCATACAAGTTATTTCTCCATTCTCCTTTGCCAACAACTTTGCTAGCATTGTTGATAATTTCTACACATATCTTAGTGAACCTCACCTCATGGTGGCTAAGATCAATTTATAGAAGCAACTAATAGGGGTTTCCTCTTTATCTTTGAAACATACAACACATTTGAAATATTTTTGAGCTCACCATTTATAGTAACAAAGAGAATAGTTTATATGTCCTCATCGGGGCATTTTTCATCATTCCCAATCATCATAGTGATGGATTCTTACACAGGCCTCATAGAACTATATAGATCCAAGTCTTTTCCTTCTTATTCTTGTGAACCTCAACTAACCACAACTCGTGAAGCTTCTTCCCAATCTTTCACTTGATGATGTTGTTTACCGCAGCACAGGAGAATGAAATATGGAGCAGAAGTGCGGGAGAAATGGAAGAAGGAGACAACCAACAAGGCACAAGACAAAGAAAGGAAAAGGCGTCCTAGAGGGAGGTTAGATTCTGAGAATCTGGACGACGGTGTCGCCTCAAGAAAAGAAAAGAGTAAAAGCATGCCATTAAATAGGAAGGCACTCCCAAATCCTTGTAAAAAGAGCACCAGGCTCACTCTTGTGCCAATTGTATGAATTAGTGGGAACGGGATAAGTTAGAATTGTGGAAAATAGGAAAAGAGGGCCTAGGCTAATGGCTGGCTATGTAAGAAGTGGGGATGACCGCCCAAAAAGTAGGGCATGTATATAAAGTTCAAAAGTGAATGAGAAGCTCATTCTTGGGTGTGGCTAAAGCTTCTTCTTCTTCTTCTCTTTCTTCTTACCTTCTTGCTTATGCTTGAGCGAGGGATTGAGGGAGTGAGGGAGTGAGTGTGTGTGAGTGAGGGATCGTGGAGAAGAAGCTCCCCATCTTCTCTCTTCATCTTCCCTTCTCTTCTTCTCTCCTCTCATCTCGCGCGGCTATGGAGGATGGAGCTTGACAGAGAGGGATTGAGGTTGCTTGAGCTTGCTACAAGGATCGTGGAGCTACAGGAGTGTGAGAGAGAGGAGGGAACTCAATTGAGCATCAAGGTAAGCTCACTACACCCACAAGGTAGGCATTGCACGTCGGCTATGTGAGAGGTAGCCATGGCCGCTCGGCTTGAAACACTTGATCAATAAGCGGTCCGTAGGTCTCAGGGTAGTCTAGATCTCATTTTTAAAGCTTTGGTTGTTGATAATCTTGTTATAAGTGATGGTCATGAGATTCCATGAAAAAGGGAAACATTAATATCACTCTTTGCAAGAGCAAGCAATCTAAGTATTCATCTCTTATCGTTCACATCCTTTCACAATACTTTCCAATGGATGCTCTTTGAAATCTAATTATTTTAGATTTTGAAAACACCTAAATGTGGAGTTTGAAGAAAACAAAGAAGTAGTAGATAGCACAATTAGAAAATGCACTCCCATTTGGAGCTCGAGCCTCCCAACCACGACCTTCCAAATGACTTTCTGTATATGAAAGAATCAAAATCTCTCTCTCAATTGCACTCTTGCTCACAATCTCAATTGTAATCACAATCACATTCACGGTCTCAGTCTTGAAATTTTAAAAGAAGAAGATGATGAGGATAATTGTTCGTTCAGCTTTTTTGCCAAAATGGCTTTACGCATCCAAAATAGGCTTTTCCAAGAACGACATGCTTTCGAAGAAAAGCTTAAGCTAAAATTGATGTGATCCTTCATAACCATCACTCACGTCTTGGAACCTACCAAAAATGAAAAGAATTCATAAAAAGGAGGATAGATTTTTTTTCAAGTGTCGAAAAAAAAAACTTTTTATTTTTAAAGACTTATATCTCCAAAACAGTGAAGAGTTGGACTGAGCCTATGAGACGACAAAATATTCTCTTCAATCTCCCCTTCAAACTCCATGAGAAGAACTTTGATCAAATGTTGCTCCATTTGATCATAAGTCGATTTCTAGAACATGTCATATGCCTAGAATTTGAGAAAAATTTTAACAAAAAATTTACCATCACCAAAATGTATCAAAACACTTAAAATAACCTAAAAATCATTTTTAACTGTTATTTATACACATATGAAAAATATGACGTTCTAAGGGTTTATCACAACTTTCCTCCTCCCAAAAACTCTATCCTTACAGTTAAAAAGACGGATATTCTTGTTGCAAACTATCTAGATGAACCCAAGTCAAATCCTCTATACTAGGATATGTATCCCATTTTACCAACATCTTTGTAATATTTCTACCTCTAATATGTTTGATTTTACGATCTTATACTAATTCTGGCTAAACCTTCAATGTTTCATCTTCTTGTAATCTATACTTGTCCTATAAAATATGATCAGAGTTAGAAACATACTTTTTTAATAAACTCATATCAAAAACAGGACGAGCCTTAACATGAGAAGGTAATTTGAGTTTATATGCAAGTAAATCAATCTTCTTAAGAATTTCGAATGGGCCTGCAAAACATGAAGATAACCTTCTATCTTTTCTAAGAAACAAGTCAGTTTGAGGAGCTTCAGCTCTCAAGAAAACCATATCACCCTCACTAAACTCTAATGGTCTCCTTTTCTTATCATGATATTTCTTTTACCTTGCATGTGTATCTTTAATGTGTTTCTTAATTCTTTTTAATTCCTCATCCATTATTTCAAGTTAGCATTTTTCTGAATATTCTACTTGATTTGAAACATTGGAAAATTAAAGAGGAGTTGCACAATTATAACTATACATTGCTTCAAATGGAGTCGTCTTAATGGATGCATGCCATAAACTATTGTATAAAAATTCAATTAAGGCCAAGTACTCATTCTAGTTATATATTTTTTCATTTACATACACTCTAAGCATGTTTCTAAAACCTGATTCGCTCTCTTTATCTCTCCATGAGTTTTTTGCAGATGAAATGTAGTATTCATTCTGAATTCAGTTCCAATAGCTTTAAATGTGTCTTTTCAAAAGTTAGATGTAAATTTTGAATCTCTATTAGACACAATACTTTTAGGCATGCCATGCAAACAAAAGATTTCTTTCACAAAAAATTTAGCTACACTCAAAGTTGTGTTAGTCTTTTCGTAGGAAAGAAACATGTCATTTTTGTGGGTCTATGTACTACCACATAGATTGTGGCATATCCTTCCCTAGCAATAGGTAACTTAGTGATAAAATCCATCGATAAAGTTCCCACTTTTGGTCACATATATCGAATGGTTGCATTTCACCATGCATATATTTTTGTTTAATTTTTAATTGTTGACATTCCAAACATTCATTCCAATATGTTTTAATATTCTTCTTTATCCTTGGCCAAAAAAAGGTGTTTTGTACTTTGTTGTGACTCTTTGAAAATCCAGGATATGCAAAGAAAGCCAAATTGTGATATTCCTTATGAATTTCTTTCTTGAATTTCGAAGTAGTAGGAATACACAAACAATTCAAATAATAAATATTTTTCTAAATCATATGAAACTTCCTATTACACATTTCTCCCAAATTTTTATTTAAGAACAATTTTTTAATACAGTACATGAGATCATCCTACACTTCAAGTTGAACATAATCAATTAAGTTAGTCTGAATAATAGATGAACTATTACACATAGTCTACGACTTAAAGCATCAGCAACTTTATTTTCTTTTTTAGATACATATTTAATATTAAAATAATATTTCCATAGTAATTGCAACCATCTCTTTTGCCAATTATTTAACAAAGATCAAGTGAAAATACATTTTAGACTTTGATGATCAGTTCTTAGTTCAAATTTTACACCAAGTAACAAATGTCTCAAATGTCTTAAAGCATAAACTACAATAGCAAGTTTCAACTCATGTATGGAATAATTCATCTCATGTCTCCTTAATTGTCTAGATTCATAAGCCACTACTCTCTCCTCATGTCAACACACATCCTTATTGCTCCCCATTGGCATCACAAGATAATACAAAATGTTTTTCTATCTCAAGAATTTTGAATATACAAATTTCAGCCACTTTTTTTTTTAGTGTTTCAAAGGCTTCTTAACATGCATGTGACCAAACAAAAGGTTTAGTTTTCTTAGTCAATTTGGTCCAAGGTCTAGCTATCTTAGAAAAATATGGAATGTGAGTTCTCTCATATTGAGCTAATACAAATAAGCTTCTCACATCTATTACATATTTGGGTACATGCCAATCAATATATACTATTTACCCTCTTTGAATCTATATGAGTTCTCTCTTTAGAAATAACTATTTCTAGATTAAAAATCTTATCTTTTGCAAATAAACATTTACTCCATTTAGCATAAAGTTTATATTCCCTCAAAATCTAAAGAGTTTTTCTATATTTGATATATCTCATGTTCCTAATTATCTTTAGAATATACAAATTTATCATCCAAGAATACAAGAATGAATCCATTAAGATGTGGATGAAAAGTGTTAGTTATCAAACATATGAATGTAGTTGGTACATTGGTTAATCCAAAAGCTAGAGTTGTGAATCCATAATTACCATACCTACTTTGAAAAGTAGTCTTTGTAATATCCTCAAACTTTATAAAGATTTGGTAGTAACCTGATCATGAGTCTATTTGTGAAAACACCTTTGTACAACTCAATTGGCTCAATAAATGACCAATGTGTGGAAGAGGATATTTGTTCTTTATGGTTTTCTTATTAAGAACTCTATAATCAATACAAAGTCTATATGTCCCATCTTTTTTCTTTTAAAACAATACACGAGTGCCCCAAGGAGATACAGTGGGTCAAATAAATCCCTTTTCCAAGAGATCATCAAGTAACTTAAGCTCCTTCAACTTTTGTATGTTGAACCAATAAGGTAATCTAGAGCAGGTTTCTGTTTCTAAATACAATTCTATAGCATGATCAACTAATCTAGGAGGAGGCATACTTGGAAGATCATTAGAAAAAACGTGATTGTATTCATCTAACAATGTATCTATGTACTCAAGATTCCTCTTTGTCTCCTTTGGCTTGAACTCTCTAGAAAAGATTAAAAATGTCTCACATCCTTATTTAATTCCCGTCAAAAGTTTTATGTGACTAAAATGATTAAAGAGTTACAATCTCTTTCCCTTCTCCCTGAGTTTTACGAAATTTGTTATCTTTTTCTTTGAAAATTAAAGATCTCTCTTCACAATCGATCAAGGCATGAATTTTTTTTAACCAATCCATTTCACTTTTTCTCTATTTCATTCTTAAGATTGAATTGAATCACTAGAGGCTAACGGATTTGAAATAATCACGTCTACACCACGCGTCTCCCTAGATTTGTAGACTCAACTATCACATCCCTTTTCCCCATGTCAACTATATAAAAAATCTCCCCTATGTGTTTCATTGTTTAACATGAATGTTAAGCTTTGAATCAAGACCTTAGTAAAATGTTTCCCCCCATTAGCCAATTCCACTAGTCATTTTATTATTTTATCAAATTTTAGGTTCTAGTCTTTAAGAAGTTTGAGAGACACAAAGCAATGCGTAATTCTAGAATCAATAAGAAAGTTTACATTCTATTTTTTTATTTCACCACAAATTTTGAGAATGGAATCTCTAAGGTATTAAGTAGAACAAATCATTCATCTGATACGAGAGTTTAGACACTTACCTTCTTCATCTACTTCTCGAGCGTCATGTCCATCTCAATCTTTTTGGCTTGCAATGGAGTGTTCACCATCTTATTTGGACAATCAAAAGTGTGATGGCCTTGCTCCTCACAATGATAACACAGTCCTAATCTTCTTGCTCATTCAAGGAATTCCTAGTCTTGCTGCCATTGAAGAGGCTCTCTCTTCTTTTGATTATTGTTGTTGAAGATATTCTCATTCTGGACTAGTGCTTTTTGAGAACCTTGTATAGGCCCTCTCTATATAGTATTTTAGCTTGTACCATTGTTAAAATCCTAGCCTTGTTTATTCTTGAGATAATAGAATAGGAACCTTGTGGACAATGACTCATGGAAATAATGTGCAGACTAGATAAATTTATTGATTTTGTTTTGTTGTATTTCTAAATCTTCTCATAATTCTTTGCCTTTGCAACAACATCAAGAAAATCAGTACATCCTAATCCCTTGACCTGATATCTCAAGTTATCCTTCAATGAATGTGCTTTTTAAGGCATCTCCAGTCAGGTTAGGAGCATACTTATGAAGCCGTAAGAATTTTTCTTTATCGTCATTGAAAGATAGATCATGCTTATCCTTTTTAAATTTCTTGAAATGATAAAATCCCATTGTGTTTTCCATATTTTAATGAGGAGAACAATATCTCTTCTCCGCCTGCATACAAATACCTTTTGCCACACTACATAGTTGTAAAATAGAAATCTTGGCTTAAGATTCTTGATAAAATTCCCACACCTTAAAGAAATGTTCAAGCTCTTCAAGCCATGCTTCCAAATCTTCATTTATCTTCTTTTCACTATAAAACTCATTCAGCTTCACCTTCTTGAATACTTATTTAATAGAAAACTCTCTAGTGCCATCTTCAAAAGATATTTCTCTTCTCTTCATCTACTGTTGTGATTGAGGTTGTTGAGGTACCTCTCCAATTGATCCGCCCATGCCAATTGTATTCACTTAACCTCATAGATCCACAATGATCTCTGGTGTCTTTACAACTTCTATACTAGCTCATTATTTTCTCAAGTTGGCAAGAAGATGTTGAACTAGCTACAATTTGATAAAAATCAACACAATTTTTTATAGACAGACACTATAGAAGGATAGAAAGATAAATCTTTAGTCGAGTTTGAAGAAAAGAGAGGAATAGTAGATAACACAATGAGAACTTACACTTCAATGCAGAGCTCAAACCTCTCAACCACCCTTAAGTTAACTTCATATATATGAAAGAATCACAATCTTGCTCTCAATCACACTCTTGCTCACAATCTCAATCACAATTGCAATCACATTCATAGTCTCAATTTTGGATTTTTAAAAGAAAAAGATGACGACAATAATTATTTGTTTAGCTTTTCTACCAAAATGGCTTCACATGTCCAGAATAGGCTTTTCCAAATAATGGCACCTTTCCAAAGAAAAGTGTATGCCTAAATCGACATGATCCTCCCAAATCGTCACTCGCATCATGCGACTTGCAAGAAATGAAAAGAAAGTATAAAAGCAAGATACATTTTTCTATAAATGTATTAAATTTTCTATTTTATTTTCAAAGACTCATATCTTCAAAATAGTGAAGAATTGGATGAATCCTGTGAGACGACAAAATATTATCCTCTTGAAACTTTGTGAGAATAACTTTTACCAAACTTTACTCCATTTGATCACAAATCAGCTTCCAAAAGAGATCTTATGCCTAAAAGTTAGAAAAATTCTAACAAAAAATTTACCATCACCAAAATTTTTCAAATTACTTAAAATGACCTAAAAGTTGTTTCCAAGCACTATCTACACACATGTTAGAGAGAAGTTCAATATGACTTTATTAGAGCATATCACAACCACTGTCCCCCTTCTATTCATGTATTACAGTAGGCTCCATCCGAGGCGAAGAGCTTAAGGGTAGCTCAAAGAACTCTAATTGGGTGAAAGATAGATTGATGATAGTATTAGAGAGATCTTCCTTTTATAGCTTGAGAAGGTAGTGAGATTGGCATATGCAACCATATTATGAATCTTCACTAATCGGTTAGGAAATATTCAAGGAATATTCTCTTTATTGTTGGGTTGGGGGCACTATCGTTAGACCTCTAGGTAGGGGGGCCATTGCTCCCTTAAGACCCCCTAGCTAGGGGCCACCTCCGTAGCCCCCGAAGCTTAAAATAGGGATTCCTAATAACTCCAATACCCCACATCTCAATTGGGCCTCAAGTTGCTACCACTATAACTACTCTATCTAATCCAAAGGCTAGATCCACAAAGGTCACCTTTTTGCCATCCGATCACATAGATCTCATTTGATATATAAGTCACAACCCACCCAATATATGTGTTCACAGATGGCTTCTCCTCATAATGGTAGCTTCACAACTTATAGCACCATGGATCAGTGTGGTTGCATCTTGTAAGGTTGGGGCATTTAGCATATCTAACATCCCCCATTAATGTCCACTCGTCGGTAGAGGTGAAATACATTCTCAGTCCAATGCCAAAACTCTGAAGATGAACTTGAAGGAGATCCATTGTAGGAGCTTTGGTAAAAATTACTCAATTATGCCTCATTGGTGAATAATAGACCATGTCTGCTATCCCATCCTCGATCAACTCACATACATAGTAATACTAGATCTCAGTGTGTTTGGTGCATTCATGAAAAACTAGATTTTTATCAATAGCAATGCAACTTTGATTGTCACATCTTAGCATTGTTGGATCTTTATTCTATACTCCTGTATGCCATGGGATCCTCATAACCATACTGCTTCACATGTAGCAAAGCAAGCCACCTTGTACTTTGCTGGGGTAGAAGATAATGCCACAGTTGGTTGCTTCTTACTAATATACAGTAATTTCTTGAAATCACTATCACCTACCCAATCTAAGTCATCGTTCCCCATAAGAGAACTTCCAAAACTATCTATGATACCATAATCAAGAGTTTCCTTCAAGAATCCAAGCACCCATATCCCAACTTTCTAATGACTTTCTTGTACTTGGTTTGAGAACTTGCTCAAAAACCCAACATCAAAATTGTGATATCTAGCTTGGTGTTACACAAGTAAATGAGATTGCCAACAACCTCATGTAACTTCCGATGTGTGCTATTGCTAATGTATCCAAAAAGAGAAAATGATACTCGAAAATCAAATCCTCTAATATGCGAAAATCTCTATGTAACTAATTTGGCTTGTACTTTTCTAAGCCTTCATTAGCCTTATACTTCACCTTCCAAACCCACTTGGTGCCAATAATCTTTCTTTTTTTTTGTCAATCTACTAGCTCCCAAGTAGCATTCTTCATCATGTTGTCATACTCAACTTGCATAGCTGATATCCATGGTGGATTGACAAAGTGCTTCTTTCAAGTCAACTAGCTTCTTTACATCTCTCATAATCTTAGCTATTGACTATGTGAGAAAAAGCCTTTCTTTACTACTCTATTCTCAGTAACCTCTTTGGTTCATCTAGCTTTTCCTCAATTGCGGTAGGCACAGGATTGTTGGGATCACAGAGTTGCTTCACCCATTGTAGCAATGGATTTTTTGTTGGCATGATTCTAGGTTGGTGCACTTTTTCCTCAATATTCGAAGATGATGCTTTCTCCTCCTTGATGGTAGGGATAACTCTTGCGATAAGTTCATAGTAGACTACGTTTTCATTGGATGATAAAGTGGAACAACTCATAGTCTCCTCCTCCACTATATGTGGTTTCTCCTTGAATACCATATCATGGCTTGTTATGATCTTCTTTGCCTCTTGGTCATACATATTGTAAGTATTTTCTCACCACTATAACCCACGAATATACATTTTATGTTTTTTGGATTTAAATTATTTCTCTTATCCTTTAAAATATGTTCATAATATTCACATCCAAAAGTTTTAGAATGTAAGACATAGTTTCTTACCAAAATGGGTCTCATGATGGGTTTTCCCTTAAGAGCCTTTGTGTTCCAATCGATGCTTAATCATTTTGCTCTTGCCAAAGTCTTCAAACTTATTTGAGTTGAACTTACTACCACTAGCTATTCTAAACTTCTACGTACTTTGCGTTGTTTCATTCTCAATAAGTTTTAGCCATTCTTTAAACTTACAAAAATCTTGAGCCTTATCATGAAAGAAGTACACCCACATCTTTCTATTGTAGTTATCGATGATTAACATAAAATAAGAAGATCCTCTTAAGGCTTTTATAGGCATTTTACTACACAAGTCCACATGCCCCAACTCTAGAGGAGCCTTTGCTGTGTTCTTGATTTCTTATATAAATGCATTTCTTCATTTCTTTTCCATCATACATGCCTCACATTGTTCCTTCATTTTAGTTATTGCAATTAGGTAAGCAACCATATCTTGCTTATGCATCTCCTTCAATATTCCAAGACCAATGTGACCAAATCTTTCATGTCAAAGTTTACTTATGCTCATACCAGCAATGATTATAAGAGCACTTAGCTCATACAAGTTATTCCTCCTTTCTCCTTTGCCAACAACTTTTCTAGCATTGTTGATAATTTTTACACATGTCTTAGTGAACCTCACCTCATGGTGGCTAAGATCAGTTTATAGAAAAAATTAATAGGGGGTTTCTCTTTATCTTTGGAACATACAATACATTTGAAAGATTTGAGTTCACCATTTACAGTAACAAAGAAAATAGTAAATATGTCCTCATCGGGGCATTTTTCATCATTCCCAATCATCATAGTGATGGATTCTTACACAAGCCTCATAGAACTATATAGACCCAACTCTTTTCCTTCTTATTCTTGTGAACCTCAACTAACCAAAACCCATGAAGCTTCTTCCCAATCTTTGACTTGATGATGTCTAAAAATTTATCAATAAAAGCCGAATCTCCCATGGATGAGCATTTTCTCTATTTCTACTTTGCTCTTCTATTTTGTTGGAAAAAATTGGCTATTGTGATACAACTTTCAATATCTTTAAAACATAGTGGGATTAGTCTGTCACATATAGACCCGACATCATAATAGTGATATGCTTCAACCATTGAGGAATGCACTTATTATAAAAAGTGGCTTCAGAAATGAAGATATCCAACTCTTCAACTATAGCAAGAATTCTACAATATTCCATTGCTTTTCTTTCTCTTCAACAGTGCCACATTCTCCATGTTTAGGCTCTATTGGTGCTTTTGTTGATGAAAATTTTTCTCAGCTGTGCACTAAAAACATGAAGCCCCAAGAGAAACACCAAGAAAACAGGAAATGTATTCTAATAAAATCTATATTGTCACACCAACAAGCATGTTCTTCATATTTTAATCAACCACAAGAGGAAAAATAATGCCAATATTCTCAAATCTTCATACAACTTCGTATAACAATTCTCCCACTGGTTTATCACAACAAAACTTCAACACATTCTTCATATTTTTCATCAAAAGAGCAAGAGAATACAAAGGAATTCTCCACTTTGAATGGAAATCATCACATAGCATTCATCTTCAGTAGCTTCATAGCCTTCGTAGTCTCTCTCATGTAGATACAATGTTTCTCATAAAGAATTGGCTATCTCTCACTCTGTACCTCTCCTATAAATGATCTTTTTCAATATTACATTGGAATAATGAAGAATAATCTTCCATAACCCCTCTTTGGTTTTGGATACCCATCCCAAGAGTATGTCTGATGTGAAGGGTCACTAGAGCCACTACAGTGTTTATTCATAGCTCAACCTAAAGTTGGCCTTTCTTACTAAGTTTAGGCATGAAGGTTTTAAAGAGTAGATGCAAGAGGAGTTCATGAACCTAATTCAAAAGTCCTTTGGTGAACAAGTGGAAGCATACATCTCTAGAATGGAATCCATACTGAAGAGATAGACCAACCATCACTTGGATGAAGGCATCAAGAAGGGAGTTTTTCTAAGAGGCCTAGAACCAGAAGTTCGTAAGTTTATGGAATTGAGAAGACCAATTAACCTACAAGCTACAGTGGAAGGTACAAGGCTCTATGATGAAGTTGAAGCAAGGTTGTCGATAACCTCAAGAAAATGAGTCTTACCTCCTCCCATGCCAAGAATGGTATATCCACCAAATTCAATCCCAAGGGTTGTTTCCTATCTCTACCCTCAAAGAATATGTGAATAGTGCCACAGTACAGTGCATAAAATCCACAATGGGTGCAGAGACCACAATACCTCAAATGATGGTTCAACCACAAAAACAATGGCCTCAAACCGTTTCCTCAATATGGCAACTCAACAACAATAGTGGAACCCTACCAATCAGAGCCAGTATCAACAAGAGCTCTGAATCATAATGAAAAGAGAGGACCCTTTGGATCAACCCAACATGTGTATGAAGTGATTACAAAGGCTTTCCAAAACCCTACTGCAAGTACTCCAGTAGAGAAAATTTTGAAGGACTATCTATCCAATTATATTGCAAAATAATCATCAAGAGAGAGCTTATGAATGTGATTACAAAACAAGTACAGATGCTAAAGGTGAATAGTACCATCCATTCCTGTAGGAGGTAGAAGAGATGTGATGTGATCTAATACATGGTGTGGAAAGTGTCATCAAGCGGGACATTTAGCCACTGAATGTACCCAAAAATCAACTATACCTTGAGCTTTTTGTTCATATTTTTTAAGAAAGAACCATACAAATGATATTTTCTCTCTGAAGGAGATGCATGAAAGAAGGAAGAAAAGTTTAAGAAGTAAGATTGAACTTGTTCGAATCCAAGATAACCAACCAAGATATCGGACCAAAGCCTGATGAGCTCAATCCTAATTTCGGCCCAAGGAGCTTTTTCTCTCAGATTTATAGAGGACAACAGTCTAGCGGCAATGTCCATAGATGTAGAGAAAATGTACATATCTCACCAAACTATCCAAACCCTAGAAGGTCCATGGACTATAATCCCTTATGTAATCAATGCAAAGGAGAAGGCCAAAATACAAAATATTATTCTAGTTCGGCTCTTCTAAAAGCTACCACACTCATACCCAAGACAATGTTAGATATGATCAATGCCCCACCCTCATTAGGTGCTACCAATGATCCATGGTGCTCAAAGTTGTAAGGCCCCCATTATGAGGAGAAGCCAAATGTGAGCCCGGACATTGGTTGAGTCCTGACTTGTATATCAGATGAGGTCTATGTGACCGGATGGCAAAAAGGTGACTGTTGTGGGTCTAATCTTTGGGTTAGACGGAGTGGTTAAGCTGGTAGCAACTCGAGGCACATTGCATTGAGTTGCGTGGTAAGGGAGTTAAAAGGGGCCCCTATTGTGGGGTCCGGGGGCCGCGGAAGCGGCCCCTGGCTGGGGGGTCCCAGGGGGGCCAGCGGCCCCCCTGGCGGGGGTCCGGGGGCAGCGCCCCCGGCCCGATGGTAAAGGGAATATTCCCTGGAATATTCCCTGGCCGACTAGTGGAGGCTCATATGGTAGGTCGGTCAGCAGGCCGACCTAACGACCTTCGCGGGCTATAAAAGCTAAACCCCTTCGCAGCCATCTGACACTCATCTTTCACCCAGTCAGAGTTGTTGTTCCAGCTAGCCTTAAGCTCTTCACCTATCTTCTGTCTAGATCGCCATCTAAGCTTCACTCAGTGGAAGCGCACGGGTGGACAGAGCCATCTTTGTATCAGTTGTTTGGAGTTAAAGAATTTACTGATTCTCCTCTTATCTGTTGTGTACTCTCTATCTCTTTCTCAGATTCTGTTCGCTGCGCCGTGTAATATTTTACATGGTATCAGAGCCCAGGGGGCTCTAGAGATCGGAGAGCGTGCAAGAGGCAAAGGCTTCAACAGCAAAGAGAAACGATGTCGACTCCGGGAAGCAGTTCTGGCGCATCAGGAAGCGGTGCAGGAGGTGGTGCTGCTGTACCGGCTATTCAAACACTAAGGATTCGTCCACCAACCTTCAGCGAAGGCAAGTTAGATGGTACAAACTACACCTTGTGGAAGTTCAAAATTACAACTATCCTTGATTCTTATGAGCTTCTGGAGACTGTGCTGGGGACTGACGCAGAACCACAGCCTACCCCCGACCCATCAAATCCTAGTGTGATGATTCCTCCGAATGCAGATCTTCTACGAGCTTGGAAACGAAGGAATGCAGATGCATTGTGTGCCTTAGTTACAAGCTGTTCTGACAGTGTTTTGACTCTGATTCAGCATACAACCAAAGCGTCAGAGGCTTGGAATGTACTAAGGAGTCAGTATGAAACACGAAACCAAACAAGGATTCAAAACTTGGAGAATCAACTAGCAGCGGAGAAGTTTGCTGAAGGAGAGACGGTTGAAGCATTCATCACTCGGATTAAGAATCTGCGCGACCAGATGGCTGGCGCTGGGATACAAAAGACTAGCGAAGAGCTAGCTCGGAGGTGTCTTCGGATTTGTCCACAAAAGTTTGATGGACTAGTAACTGCCCTTAATACTCAGGTGAGACCTCAAGCTTTGACTTTTGAGGAGTTTTGTGCATTATTAATGGAGGAGGAGTTGAGGCTGAAAGCCCGAGAAGGAAGCAACAATGGAGATGCTGCATTCTCTGCCAATGCAAAAGGCAAAGGTGTTTCCTCCACCAAAAATGATGGTGACAAAAAGAAAAAGGGCGGCAAGAAGAAGTTTCAAGGAGAGTGCTTCTACTGTAAGAAGAAAGGACATGCAATTGCAGATTGTCGTGTCAAGAAGGCAGATGAAAAGAATGGTACCCTTAAAACTAAAGGGAAAGAGACAGCCAATACGGCTGAAGCAGAGTTGGAATTATTCATGGCGACCGTTGAGGAAGTGTGCTCCTCGGCGCAAGAAGAATCTACCACTGACTCTTGGGTGTTGGATAGTGGGGCCTCCCGTCACATGACCAACAAGAAAGGTCTATACAGTTCTATGCAGCCTCTACAAGAATCCATCACTGTGACGGTTGGAAATGATGCTAAATGCCCTGCTGCGGGCACAGGTACTATTTCTTTTGTTGCTGCAAATGGTGAAGTCAAAAAGCTTTCAAATGTGTTGTATGTTCCCGAAATCAGGAGAAATCT
This sequence comes from Lygodium microphyllum, assembly GCF_053477565.2. Classification (NCBI taxonomy): domain Eukaryota; kingdom Viridiplantae; phylum Streptophyta; class Polypodiopsida; order Schizaeales; family Lygodiaceae; genus Lygodium; species Lygodium microphyllum. The sequence goes on from NC_141136.1 coordinate 108,412,408, forward strand.
CTTATCAGTTGCTGCCATAACTGATCTTGGTCATGAAGTGAGGTTCAAGAAGACAGGTGCAGAAATTATTGATAGTGCTGGCACAATTGTTGGCAAAGGAGAAAGAAGGAACAACCTGTATGAGCTAAGTGCTCTTACAGCCACCGCTGGAGTGGGCACAAGTAAGCTTTGGCATGAAAGGTTTGGACACATCGGATTTGCAGTATTGAAGGAGATGCAAAAGCAAGGTATGGTTGCTCACCTACCTACAATAACTGAATTGAAGGAACCATGTGAAGCTTGTATGATGGGCAAGCAACAGAGAAAGGCATTTCCACAAGAAAGCAAGAATAGAGCACATGCTCCTCTAGAGTTGGTGCATGCTGACTTGTGTGGTAAGATGCCTACACAGGCCTTGGGGGGATCTTCTTATTTTATGTTGATTGTCGACGACTACAGTAGGAAGATGTGGGTGTACTTCCTTCGTGATAAGGCTCAAGCTTTTGGTAAGTTTAAAGAATGGCTAATACTTGTTGAGAATGAAACAGGGAAAAGTGTGAAGAAATTTAGAACAGATGGTGGTGGTGAGTTCAACTCAAAGGAGTTTGAAGGCTTTTGCAAGAGCAAAGGTATCAAGCGTCAATTGACAACGCCTCACACACCTCAGCAGAATGGTGTTGTGGAACGCAGGAATCGTACCATTGTGGAGATGGCAAGATGCATGCTAAAGGGCAAGGGATTGCCTAACCATTTTTGGGCTGAAGCTGTTAATACTGCAGTCTACATTCTAAATCGGAGCTACACAAAGGCTCTCAAGGGAAAAACACCTCATGAGGCTTACACTGGTAAGAAACCATCTGTTTCACATTTCAGAATTTTTGGATGTGAATGTTATGCACATGTTCCAGATGAGAAGAGAAACAAGTTACAACCAAAAAGCAGAAAATGTATCTTCTTGGGTTATAGTGATGAGCAGAAGGCTTACAAGTTATATGACCAAGAGGCAAAGAAGATCATCGCGAGCCGTGATGTGGTGTTCAAGGAGGAGCCGCATACAGTGGAGGAGGAGAAGGCAAGGTCTTCCACTTTATCATCAAGCGAAGAAGTAGTCCACTATGAACCTGTCCCGAGAGCTATCCCTATCCTTAAGGAGGAGGAAGCATCATCTTCAGATGATGAGGAAAAAGTTCACCAACCTGACATCACCCCACCGGAAAAGCCATTGCCGCGCTGGGTGAAGCAGCTCTATGACCACAATAATCCTATGCCTGCATCTATTGAGGAGAAGGCAGACGGACCAAGGAGGTCTCAGAGAATAGAGGAGCAAAGGAGGGCTTCTGCTCACATAGTCAACATGGCCTTGATGGTTGAGATTATGAGACAAGTAAAGGAGCCAACTGACTTAGAAGAAGCACTTGCAGATCCATCATGGAAGGCTGCTATGCAGGCGGAGTATGACAGCATAATGAAGAATGACACTTGGGAGCTAGTGGATCGGCCAGCAAAGCGGAAGATTATTGGCACCAAGTGGATCTGGAAGGTAAAGTACAAGGCTGATGGTACCTTAGAAAAGTACAAAGCTAGACTAGTTGCCCAAGGATTTTCACAAGTTGAAGGGTTTGATTTTCAAGAGTCATTTGCCCCAACTGCCAGAATGACCACTATTCGCACGGTACTTGCAGTGGCTGCCCACAAGAAGTGGCCAGTGTACCAAATGGATGTTAAGTCAGCGTTCTTAAATGGTGACCTCAAGGAGGAGGTGTACGTGGCTCAGCCACCAGGGTTTGAGGCCCCCCATTCTGAGAACAAAGTGTGTAAACTGAAGAAGGCATTGTATGGGCTGAAACAAGCCCCCAGAGCATGGTACCAGCGGATAGATAGGTTCTTTTTAAACCTAAACTTCAAAAGATGTGCCTCAGATGCTAACTTGTATGTTTACAGGGATGGTAAAAGTCTGTAGTGATTGTCCTATATGTGGACGACCTTCTTATTACAGGTGACTATGAAGATATGATCAACCAAACTCGAAAGGCTTTGAGTTCTGAGTTTGAAATGACAGACTTGGGCTTGCTGCACTATTGTTTGGGGATTGAAGTCTGGCAAGAGCCAGGAAAGATCTTCATCTCTCAGAAGAAGTATGCATGGGAGATCTTGAAGGCATTTGGCATGACCGAGTGCAAGGAGATAGCTACACCTATGGAGGTGAATGTAAAGTTATCCGTTGAGGATACATCAGCACTAGCAGACATTGGGAGGTATAGGAGGTTGGTCGGCAGTCTAATCTACTTGTGTAACACCAGACCAGATATCAGTTTTGCTGTTGGTGTTTTGAGCAGGTTCTCAAACAAACCTCATGAGAGTCATTGGAAGGCTGGGATGCGGGTGCTCAGATACTTGAAGAGAACTCTTGACTATGGTATCACATACAGTTTCGGAACTTCTCTTGTGGGGAACTGTGACTCAGATTGGGCAGGAGACATTGATTCCAGGAAGTCAGTTTCTGGTTATTGTTTCTCTTTGGGTTCAGGAATTTTTTCTTGGATTAGTAAGAAGCAACCAACAGTGGCATTGTCTTCTACCGAAGCAGAGTACAAGGCAGCTTGTTTTGCTGCATGTGAGGCCGTATGGTTGAGAAGGATTCTATGGCATATGGGAGTGCAGGATGAAGAACCAACTGTGCTGAGATGTGACAATCAGAGTTGCATCGCCATTGCCAAAAATCCAGTGTTTCATGCACGCACCAAACATATAGAGATCCAGTATCACTATGTGCGTGATTTGATGGAGGATGGGATAGTGGAATTGATCTACTGTCCAACAGAGGAGAATGGAGCAGATATCTTCACCAAAGCACTTACGAAGGATCTGCTTCAAGTTCATCTTCAGAGACTCGGCATTGGGCCGAGGAGATAGTTCACCTATGGGTGGACATTGAGGGGGGGTGTTAGATATGATCAATGCCCCACCCTCATTAGGTGCTACCAATGATCCATGGTGCTCAAAGTTGTAAGGCCCCCATTATGAGGAGAAGCCAAATGTGAGCCCGGACATTGGTTGAGTCCTGACTTGTATATCAGATGAGGTCTATGTGACCGGATGGCAAAAAGGTGACTGTTGTGGGTCTAATCTTTGGGTTAGACGGAGTGGTTAAGCTGGTAGCAACTCGAGGCACATTGCATTGAGTTGCGTGGTAAGGGAGTTAAAAGGGGCCCCTATTGTGGGGTCCGGGGGCCGCGGAAGCGGCCCCTGGCTGGGGGGTCCCAGGGGGGCCAGCGGCCCCCCTGGCGGGGGTCCGGGGGCAGCGCCCCCGGCCCGATGGTAAAGGGAATATTCCCTGGAATATTCCCTGGCCGACTAGTGGAGGCTCATATGGTAGGTCGGTCAGCAGGCCGACCTAACGACCTTCGCGGGCTATAAAAGCTAAACCCCTTCGCAGCCATCTGACACTCATCTTTCACCCAGTCAGAGTTGTTGTTCCAGCTAGCCTTAAGCTCTTCACCTATCTTCTGTCTAGATCGCCATCTAAGCTTCACTCAGTGGAAGCGCACGGGTGGACAGAGCCATCTTTGTATCAGTTGTTTGGAGTTAAAGAATTTACTGATTCTCCTCTTATCTGTTGTGTACTCTCAGCGCCCCCGGCCCGATGGTAAAGGGAATATTCCCTGGAATATTCCCTGGCCGACTAGTGGAGGCTCATATGGTAGGTCGGTCAATAGGCCGACCTAACGACCTTCGCAGGCTATAAAAGCTAAACCCCTTCGCAGCCATCTTACACTAATCTTTCACCCAGTCAGAGTTGTTGTTCCAGCTAGCCTTAAACTCTTCACCTATCTTCTGTCTAGATCGCCATCTAAGCTTCACTCAGTGGAAGCGCACGGGTGGACAGAGCCATCTTTGTATCAGTTGTTTGAAGTTAAAGAATTTACTGATTCTCCTCTTATCTGTTGTGTACTCTCTATCTCTTTCTCAGATTCTGTTCGCTGCGCCGTGTAATATTTTACAGACAAGACCCAAGAACTTGCCCCCAACTTGGTGGAATTGGAAGTTGCTGCAATAACGCATGCCAAGGAAAGAGAACCCATAGTTCCAAAAGGGATCGTTCACTTTGCCAAAATTGTGAAGTTCAATCTTCCCAAGGAGAAACATAACAATACATAACATAATGGTTTAGTACAAAGCCATACAATAGTACAAAAAGATACAAAGATAGTTACAAAGAGAGGACCAAAAGTCTAAGAGGTGGAGGATACAGAAGTATTTCCAGTAATAGAAGAAGTGCAAATGTTGCCACAACTAGAAGAAAGAAGAAGTGCAAATGTTGCCACAACTAGAAGAAAGAGAAAAGATAAAAGTGGAGGTTGACCCATTTCCTAGCCAATTGGAGAAGCCCATGGATCTTATTAAAGAATATGACTTGGTCAAAGACCTAGATGCCTCCAACCATAACATTCCAATTGTTTGTTAATGTTGTCTCTTAACTGTCAAAAGACCTAAGGATTTCTCCTACCACTGTCTCTAGGTCTAATAAGACCCTAGAGTGTGTGAAAAAAGTGGATGTCACTAATGTCTTCTTGGATCTTGGTACCCCAAGTGTATTGTTGAGTGTTGAAATGACTTGTTTTTTGGTTGATTTTTGTTGTTTTTGAGAGCTGAATGGTTGATTTTATGAGATGATTGATTGGTTTGGAAGTGATTTGAGAGTGTTTTGGATGATATTGATTTGTTTTTGGAAGATCATGATGATTATTAGTAGAGATATGAGGTTTTGTGATGTTCTGATAGGTTCTGATTGGTTCTGTATACTTTCTGTATAGCTTCTGTTTTGTTCTGATTGTCTTCTGTAAGGAGGGATGGATTGATGATTGATGAAGATTGAGATCTTGTGAAATATTATTGAATGGTTTTTGAGAGTTTGGAATGGTTTGAGTATGAGTTATGTGGTTTTGATGACCTTCTGTAACCTTCTGTAGGTCTTCTGTAGAGCTTCTGTTTCTGTCTCTATTCTGTTCTGTTTTGTAGGTCTTCTATAGAGCTTCTGTATGTGTTCTGATGAATGAGAGTGTAGCTTGGGAAAGTTTTCTAGCCTTGGAAAGAGGTGAATACAAGTGCAAAAGAGCTGAAATAAGTGAAAGAAGTAGCTGTTGAAGACTCAAGTAAAGATTGGAGTGAAGTGACAGTAGTGAGCTATGAAAAGACACTGTAGTGGCTCTGGTGACTCTTCATATCAGACATACCTCTTGGGAGGGGTATCCACCACCTAAGAAGGATTATTGAGAGTGATTTTGAGAGATTGTAGTGAGGAGATGATGTATTATTGATAGAGAGAGAGAGAGAGAGTCAGAGATAGCTAATTCTACTAAAACAGAGTGATTGTATGTGAGAGATTGAGAGAGAAGACTATGAAGATATTGAAGATGAATACTATGTGATGTATTTCCATTCAAAGATGGTGTATTCCTTTTCTTTCTTTGTTATATAGATGGATTTTGTGAAGATATTGAAGAATATGATTGATTCTATCAAATCTGTGGGAGATCTACATGATGCTGCATGAAGATTTGTTGTGCCTGGTGTTCTTTTCTTCATTGTGATCATATAAAACATAATAAACAAGCTTGTTGATGTTACAAGATAGATTTTCTTGCAAGAGAATTCCCTTTTTCTTGGTGTTCCTCTTGGGGCTCCATGTTTTTGGTGTGCAGCCGGGGAAGCTTGCCATCAACAAGCACCAGAAGAGGCTGAAAATGGAGGAAATGGCATTGCCAAGAAGAGAAGAATTCAATGGATGTTTGTAAAGTTCCTTCTTCCATTGAAGAGTTGGAATTTCTCATAATTAAAGCCACTTTCCACAAGAAGTTCATCCCACAATGGCGGAAACACATCACCATCATGATGCATGCTCTATGTGGTGGACAGTTTCCTCTTCTTGTTGAAGCATCAGAAACTTGCATCTTGGTGGCAAACTGTTTGGGAATAAACTAAAGAGCTGAAACAGAGAGAATGACCATCCATGGAAGATTTGGCATTCATTGAGAAGTTTCCAGACATCATCAAGTGGGAGATTGTGAAGAAGCTTCACGAGTCTTGGTCTGTGGAGGTTCACAAAGACAAGAAGGAAAAGAGTTGGAATTTGTTCGTGGATGCTCAATAGCAAGATACATGGGATGCTTGGTGCACTGATAATCTTCTGTTTGTTCAATTAGCAACCCACTGGAAGTTGGTAGACCGAGTGTTTTTCACAACATACACTGTTGAAACCATCAGAAGCTAGCATTACTATGATGATGGCACCACCACAATGCTTAGACGTATGCATTTTGACACCTTCAGAACCGAATACCTTCCTCTGTGCAGTGGCATGAAAGCAAAATTCAGAGGCGTTGAAAAGGAAGAAGTAGAAGAAATGTTGGCAAGAGAGTCCTCTAGAGACCGAAGCCTTCTGTTAACCCTCTGTGGAGCACTAACAATATAGTGGAGCCAACCCCCTGATGAATGACACAATAAAGAGGCAAGCGTTAGAACGAGTCCAGAGGTACGTGAAAAGAGAGAAAGCAAAAATTAGGGCTGAGAACGAGCTCGCAGCAGAAGCCGCCTTTGACGCCCTTGCGGAACTCTTTACAGAAGTTCCAATGGCACATCAAGCCCTTCCTCCTCCTGCTGAAGGTCCACTTCCAAGCCAGATCCATCCTAGAAATATTGATGACACCCCAGCGAATGTAGTTCCATTGCCAGTTTTTAAGGGAGAGTACAATGAAGACCCTGATCTTCATGTAGCAGAGTTTATGGTAGCATGTGTGGGTAACAATGCCAGAACCCCTGAGCATTGGCTAGCAATATTCCCCGCCACTTTCAAGGGCGCGGCGTTTCAATGGTATGAGAGACAAGCAGCAAGAACTTTTGGCACATGGGACGACCTGAAGTTGGCCTTCCTCACTAAATTCAGGCGTGAAGGTTTTGAAGAGCGGATGCGAGAGGAATTTATGAACCTAAGTCAGTCCTCTGGAGAAAGAATAGAAGCTTATGTCTCACGAATGGAATGCATTTTGAAGAGATGGACTAACCATAATCTAGATGATGGCATTCAGAAGGGGGTGTTTCTCAGAGGTTACAACCAGAAGTCCGTAAGTTTGTGGAGCTGCAGAGACTAGCCACACTGCAAGCTGCAACAGAAGGTGCAAGACTGTACGATGAAGCAGAAGCTAGATTGGCGATGAATCCAGGAAGAGGAGTCCTACCTTCTCTGATGCCAAGAATGATGTACTCACCAAATGCAATCCCAGGGACACTCCCCTACTCGTACCAATAGCTGCCCCCAGTATCACAATACAGTGCACCAAATCCACAGTGGCCACAATCAATGCCTCAAATGATGGTTCAACCACAACAACACTGATCCCAAACAATTTCCCTAATGCCAAATCAGCAGCAACAGTGGAACCCTACTAATTGGAGCCAACAGCCAACAGTTCAAACAGGAGCTCTGAATCAAAATCAGAATAGAGATCCCTCTGCACCAGCCCAACCTGTTTATGCAGTGATTACAGAGACTCCTCAAAACCCTACTACCAGTATCTCAGGAGGAGAAAGCTTGAAGGATTATTTATCCAACTCAGTTGCAAATATTAAAAAGGAGTTGATGGATGTGATTACAGAGCAGCTACAGACGCTGAAAGTGAATACCGCCAGCATATCCAATGTTGCAGGAGCAGGAAGAGATGTGATGCGGTCAAATACCTGGTGTGGTAAGTGTCATCAAGTAGGCCATTTAGCCACTGAATGTACACGAAAACCAACCATCCCTGGAGCCTTCTGTTCCTATTGTTTACGGAAGAACCATACAGAGGACATTTGCTCTCTGAAGGAGATGCATGATAGGAGAAGGAAGGAAGAAGACGCAAGATTCAACTTGCTGGAATCCAAAATGACAACACAAGATATTGGACCCAAGCCTAGAGAGTTTGGTCCTAATTTCGGACCCAGAAGATTTCCATCCCAAAGTTACAGAGGAAGACAGTCTGGCAGTGGTCAGAGATCAGAAGTGGAGTGTTACAGATGTGGAGAAAAAGGACACATTTCACCAAATTGTCCAAATCCCAGAAGGTCAGTGGATTACAAGCCCTTATGCAGTCGATGCAAAGGAGAAGGCCACACTGCAAAAGACTGTCCAAGCCCAGCCCCAGTGAAAAACAGTGCTACTGATAGTCCGGCTAAGGCCCAAGAGCCTACCTCCAATTTAGTGGAATTGGAAGTTGCTGCCATCACGCTGCAAAGAAGAAGGAACCACCTATCCGGAAAGAAAACAATTCTCTTGCCAGAACAGTGAAGTTCAATCTTCCACCAGAAGAACAGAACAAAACAGAGCCTGACAGTGCCATACAGAGCACTACAGTGCCACAGAGAGTTACATTGACAGTTCCAGAGATAGGACCAAAGGTCAAGGAGATAGAAGAGGAGGAAGTGCCACAAGTGGCAGAAGAAGTTCCCATGATGCCTCTGTTGGAAGAAAGAGGGAAAATGAAAATGGGTGTTGCCCCATTCCCTAACCGGTTAGAGAAGCCAGTGGATCCTATTAAGGAATACGATCTGGTTAGAGATCTAGATACCTTTAAACCAAACCTCACATTTCGACAATTATTGATGTTGTCTCCCAGTTGCCGAAAAAGGTTCAAAAGTATACTGACAAGAAGATGTGGCTTAAGGATTGCTCCCTCAACAGCAGCAAAGTCCAACAAAGCTCCAGATCCTATAAAAGAAGTGGACGTAGCTAACGCCTTCCTAGATCCGTGTACCCCAGAGACGGGCATGTGGATAGAAGGCTGCTTCATTGCAAATGCACTGATTGATGGTGGTTCATCAGTGAACATTATGACAGATGTGATAATGAAGGATCTAGGCCTGCAAGGTGTGCAACCCACCCAATGGCTCATCAGACTGGCTAATCAGAGCAGAATCAAGCCTTTGGGCATTCTCCCATATGTGAAGACTACAGTGGCTGGGAAAGATTATTGGCTAACCTATCTGGTGGTGAAGCCAAACTCTTATGGTACATCCTACCCTCTGTTACTGGGCAGACCATGGCTTTTTGAAGCCCGAGCAAGGACGGATTGGTTCAAAGGAACTTTGACCTTGGGTAGAGGACCCAACAAAGTGGTGTTGAAGTTATATGGTTCTCGAAAAGGACATGGATCCACCTCCTTGGAATTATCTTCTGACTCTCCTAATGAGGCTACAGATGGAACATCAGCAGACGAAGAAGCTCTCAAATAGATCCTTCCCAAGAAAATAGTGGCACGTTCCTTAACAGTGGATACTGTAAGCCGACTTCCAAAAGATGCAAAGTCCCTGCCAATGGGAGAATACTTCCTGCCTGAACCAGGAACGATTTCCAAAATCACTTCTGATAGTGAGATAAAATCATGGATGTACTGCTCTCCCTGTTACATGGCCATAGCAGAGCCAGAGACAGAGGCAGAAGAGGAAACAGAGAACCTGTTCTTCTCCTACAGAGCTCCTACAGAGCTCCTACAGAGACAGAAGCAGAAGCAGAGACAGAGACAGAGACAGAGACAGAGACAGAAGAGGATGGAGATAATATGGAAGAAGGAGGTTATGAAAGTGAGCTAGAAGAATCTATCTCACCTGTAGAGGATACATATGAAGAAGAAGGTCCAGAAGCATCAGAAGCAGACGAGCTCATGCTATGGGACAGAATGGCGATGGTACCATTTGGTCTGGTAAACGGATCTTCTTATATGCAAAATCTTTATAAGAAATGGTTCAAGAAGACTAAACCGTCTTTCAGCAGTGGCTCCTGCCGTCCTCACCCATCCTTGCCAAAGAAAGATGATGATGATGCACCGTGCCAACAAGCACTAGTCCCACAAACACAACAGGCATCAGAGAGTCCCTGTTATGTGACGTTCCTAGACGTGTCATCAAAAGATGAGTCTTCAATCCAAGAGGTAATTAATTTTGAAACCAAACCCAAAACGGCTCTAATCCCATTTCAACATCTTAAGGAGCAACCTAAGTCTCCACCAAAAGAAGAAGTTGGTTCTAGCGAGACATCAGAAGAGGATACCACTCCCTTGAAGGAGTCGAATCTGTACCCAGAAGCAGTCTGCGGGACCTTCATCCGTGAAGTAGAAGGTGAAAGGCAGTTACCCTTTGTGGATGCAGAAGGCATTGAACGCCACTTGAAGGTGGGTAGCAGCCTCCCAGAAGAGGAGTTGTCAACCTTGTACAACTTGTTGAAAGAAAATTTGGACTTGTTTGCATGGTCCTACAAAGACCTAAAGGGGATTGATCCCACAATATGTCAGCATCATATTGACTTGGAGCCTGATGCCAAGCCAGTACGGCAACGACAGAGGCGAATGAACCCGAATTATTCCATGTTGGTGAAAGCAGAGCTACTGAAGCTTCTAGAAGCCGAGTTCATCTATCCAGTGGCAAATAGTGAATGGGTTTCACCCATCATGGTTGTACCCAAGAAGAATGGCAAATTGCGAATATGTGTTGACTTCGGAAAGCTCAATTCCAAGACGAAGAAGGATCACTTCCCGATCCCTTTCATAGATCAACTGTTGGACACAGTGGCAGGACATGAGCTTTATTCCCTTCTGGATGGATTCAGCGGATATAACCAAGTGCAGATAGCAGAAGAAGACCAATCCAAAACAACCTTCACCACAGAATGGGGGACCTACGCTTACCGAGTGATGCCATTTGGACTCTGCAATGCCCCTACTACTTTCCAGCAGGTCATGATGGCCGCCTTCCAAAATCATCTACATGACTTTATTGAGGTATATTTGGATGACTTCTGTGTCTATAGTTTGATCCGTGAACACTGGGGACACCTGGAACAATGCTTTGACCGATGCAGACAGTATGGGATTTCCCTCAACCCCGACAAATGCATCTTTGGGGTCTCTTCTGGAGTTCTATTGGGCCACATTGTCTCTGCACAAGGGATATCAACAAACCCTGCAAAGATCGAAAGGATTGCAGCTTTGACAGCACCCAGCAACCTCAAACAGTTGAGGGGATTCCTAGGCCATGTGGGTTACTACAGAAGGTTCATAGCCATTTTTGCAACAAAGGCAACCTCCTTGCACAAGCTTCTGAGGAAAGATGCAGAGTTTACTTGGATGAAAGAATGTAACAAAGCCTTCAACACTCTGAAGCAGTGTCTAATTGAGGCACCCATTCTTCAACCTCCTGATTGGACGAAGGAGTTCCATGTACATACTAATGCATCTATTGAAGGCTTAGGCGTAGTTCTCTGCCAGAAGGGCTCCTCGAAGCTGGATCAACGGATCTACTATGAAAGTCGAAAAGTCACTTATAGAGAATGGAACTATATAGTGACCGAGCTTGAGTGCTTAGCAATGGTGTTTGCCCTAGAGAAGTTCCGCCACTACCTGCTATCTACCCATTTTAAATTTTATGTGGATCACGAGGCCTATCCTTTCTAATGAACAAAGCAGATGTGAAAGGACGAATGATGAGATGGCTCCTTCTATTCCAGGAGTTCGACTTTGAGGTAATTACCAAACCTGGTCGTTCCCATGTTCTGGTTGATCATCTGTCGCGTATCCCATAAACTGCAGACGAGGAGCAGGATGATCCAGACCTCCCTGATGCTTCCCTATTCTTGGTAGAAACTATAACCCCCTCGTATGCAGACATTGCCAATCTGCTGGCAACCCAACAGTACCCTCATGGTATCTCTAGTCGGGAAAGGAAGAAGCTTATGTTAGAATCAGCCCCCTACACCCTGCTAGACGGCGCACTGTACAAGAAAGGCAAAGATGAAATGCTCAGAAGATGTGTTGCAGGAGATGAGATTGGGATTGTTCTGAAGGCTTGCCATGACGAGCCATGTGGAGGCCACTTTGCAGGAGAAGCTACAGCCAGGAAGGCTCTGCTAGCAGGATACTGGTGGCCTACCATTCGCAAGGATGCCTATGATTACTCTAAAAGATGTGATGCTTGTCAGAGAATGGGAAAACCTACCAAGACAAGTGCCATGCCACTACAACCTATCCTTCCCCTGAAGCCTTTTGAGAAGTGGGGCATCGACTTCGTAGGCCCAATCAATCCTCCCACCAGAAGGAAACAGAACCGATACATCCTCGTATGTATGGATTATGTCACAAAGTGGTGTGAAGCTAAAGCCCTAAAGCGGGATGATGGTAACAGCGTGGCCCTGTTCATGTACAAGAATATCATCACCCATTTTGGCAGTCCCTTAGAGCTGGTAAGTGACAGAGGCACTCATTTTCTTAATAAAGTCATGGAAAAGTTGACAGAGTTGTATAAGATCCACCATCGCAAGTCCACTCCTTACTACCCAGAGCCAACGGCCAAGTCGAAGTCACGAATGGCATCCTCTGCTCGATTTTGACAAGGACAATTGCCGCACATCGTCGTGACTGGGATGATCGACTTACAGAGCTCTCGGGTGTACAGAACCTCCCATAAAGCAGCAACAGGACAGACACCCTTCCAGCTGGTGTATGGTACAGAAGCTGTTTTCCCTGTTGAACTGGAATTACCCTCTTTGAGAGTGGCTATCAAAGAGCATTTGGGGGACGATGATTCACTACAATGCCGTCTCCTGCACTTGGAATGTTTGGACGAAACTCGTAGGATGGCTCTACAGTGCATGGAAGGCACGCAAGCTCGACGCAAGGCTTACCATGACAGCTTCATCAAGCACAAGGAGTTCAAAGAAGGTGATTTGGTCCTCGCCTATGATTCACGATTTGGCAAGTTTCCTGGCAAGCTCCAACAGCGGTGGATGGGCCCATATAAGGTACTTGCTGTCAACACTAATGGCTCTGTCCAAGTGCAGACCGTTGATGCCTCTGATGATCCCTTCCTGATCAATGGATATCGCCTGAAGAAGTACTTCCCTCCTTGGGGATCTTGACAATCACGGTCATCTGATCCTTTCCCTCGTTGGCGTGGCACTCTCACTCTTATGATGCTACTTCTGATAGTCGTTCTTCAGCTACTCCTGATGAGGTGGACGTAACCCTCTGTCCCCTCAACCCCATCTTCCAGCCTTGATCTCTTATCCTCTATTTTCCACCAGCGACAGTGGCGAGGTTGGTTCTGACAAATGGTATTTCTACCATTCCTTTGCTTAATTTGAAAAAAAAATAAAAAAAAATACATATCGGTCATGGAAGAAAAGGACTTAGGTCCCTGTCATGCCGACCTATTCTTCGAGAAAAGGTGGAAACACCCTCGGAAATAGGGGAAAACAAAGAAAAAAGATAAGAAAAAAAAATCTGTTATGGGAGAAAAGGAAGCAATTCCCTGTTATAGCAGGCCTCGTTCCAAGAAAAGGTGGTAAACACCCTTGGGCGAGAAGCTGGCTGTGGAAAAGGTGGCAACACCCAGCAGTCCAGAAAGTGGATTCATTAATTGATATCCCCAGGATCCAGTTCCGAAGTTGCCTCCCTTGGTACGTTGTGTCCTGGGCCTCTCTGCAGAGCATCTAACTGTCCTCTAGCAGACGACATGTTCTATCCAACACAATGTTCGATTTGATGGCTACCTCCCTGGGTACGCCTCTTCAACAACTGACGACACGATCTTCATCCACAAACAATTGAGTGACGCGAGCTTTCATCTTAACCGGATGGGGAAGTGAGTATGGTTGCCCTCTGTAATTATCAACAGAGAGTGAGACAGAGGGTGGGCTGAGAGACCAGTCGTTTCCCTTCAAATCAAATGAGAGGTGAGTAGTGTGAATGAAGTGTTGCACGTACGGGATGGGCCTCTCAATGCACAAAGCACAATTTGTTTTTGTACACTGCACCATAAGGCTCACTGGCCTTCCTTCTCGCATCGTATGCCGGCACAGGGCGAGATGCACAGTTGCACCATCAAATGCGCACAAGGCATACAACCTTTGCACAAGTGCCCGTGAGGATTACATCAATGGGTTTCAGGACATGGCTACCCTCCTGTATCTATCAACAGAGCGTGAGACAGAGGGTGGGCTGAGTGTGACTGGAGTTTCTTCAATCAATTACCGAGAGGTGAGATTGAGGGATGTTATGACATTTGGAGTCCGGTATGTTCCCGTTTCCCTATGCACCCACGGAATGGGTCTCTACTGTTATCACAGGACACATCACCCTGTTCTGTACACTGCACTGTAAGGCTCCCTTGCCTTCCTCCTTGCACTTCTGCCAGATGGGTTGGACGCACTAATGTACCATCAACTGTGCACCCTGGTATACTCTCTCTGCACCATTCCCCTTGTCGATTTCTAAACCGGGTATGCGATATGGGTTTCAATCCTTATCCCTCGAGTGATATTAGTCCTGGGGCGAGTGACAGATCTTTCATTCCATTTGAGTGACTGTGAGTGGAGTGTAGTATCCCTCATCATCGATAAATTTCTTGCGATCCCTTCAATTAGCTACCTCCCTAGGTGTTGTTGCGTGGTCCCTGCCATGACGGATGTGCGTTGTGAAGATGCCTTGGTACCTCCTGCAACCGACAACGACACCGGACGTGCCATCGACAATCAACCTTGATCCTCAACAATATGGGCCAAGTTTTTCTAACCCTACACCTTCTGTTTCTTAGTGACGTTTATGTCTTAAGTGTGGGGACGTTAGTGGATGGTCTGCTGTGTGGTCCTAGGTCCCTGTTGCTCGGTTAACCCTATCCGTTAAGGTCTTAAGTGTGGGGACGCGTCCCTGCGCGTCTACATTGCATACCCTTCTGCATATGCCTCAACCTGCTAATGCCTCTATGCCATGACTTGCTTTTACTCTGATGGGGTCCCTTCCCACTCACTCGTTCATTTTCCACCCACCCTCGGGCTATTCCTTTGCAGTTTTCCTTCATTTTCTGATTTTGAGGTCCTGCCATGTGAATGCACCCTACGTTCACCACAGTCCAAATCTAACCTTATAGCCATATTCCTCCCTCAAAACTGACCATTTTTTCTTTTTACCTACCCCTGTTCCGGTGCACGGTTTTTGAGTTATTAATTTTTGAAGCATTTTGCGCAAAATAGCCGATTTTTCATATGAACGCATTTTGCTTGCTTCGGAACCGTGCTTTGACCTAATAGCCCTGACAACAACTTTCTCCCTGACATTTTTCCTTTTTACTCCGAGTCATTTCGATGCATGGTTTGTCCAATATTAATTTTCCGGTTTTTTAAGACTTTTTCGTGCGTCTTTTTGACATTTTTCCATGTGAACCTACCCTGTTTGCATCGGAATTCCAATTTGATTTGATAGCCGTGTCCCTCGTGCCTTCCTCCACCTTTTTCCTTTTTCCTCCACCCCCTTTCGCCTTCTGTATTATTAATTATTAATTTTTAAATGTGTTTTCGACCGTCTTTTTGGTGTTTTTCGCATGTGAACCCCTCCTACTTCCACCGGAACCGCGTTTTAACATGAAAACCCTGTGCCACCCCTTCCTACGGCCATTTTTTCTTCTTACTGCATGTCATTCTGGTGAACGGTTCATCCAATATTAATTTCTGATCCCATTTTTGGATTTGTTTTTTGGGTTTCTCCCATGTGAACGCGTCTTATCTTAGTCTGAACTATGTTTTGATGTGATAGGATTGTCGGGAACGTCTTTCTGCGCATTTTTCCTTTTTCTTGCACCTCGTTCTAATGCACGGATCTTCCGATATTAATTTTTAATTGCGTTTTTGGACCCATTTTTTGTGTTTTTGCACGTGACCGTCCTTTACTCCCCCCGGAACCTCCATTGCGTATTTTCCCTGTCTTCCCCCTGCCGTTCTGCCCACTTTTTGTTTTTACGCCATTTCGTTTTGAAGTCCGGATTGGGAGATATTAATTTTTCTTTATTTTTATGTGTTTTTACGCGCCCCGTCCCGCGTGTGAACGCGCCCGTTTTCGATTTCACGCGTCTTAACGCACCCCGGTCGCATCCGCGTGCCTCGTCCCCGCATCCGGGCGCCCTTTCAATCCCGTCACGGCAAATTTTTTTACCCCCGCCCCGCGCACGCGCGCGGGACGGGGGGGGGTACGCCTCCTTTTTGGGCCCTCCCCCTACCCCACCCCTTGGGCACCCCCCCTATGACCTAACCTTAACCCTACCCCTAACCACTAACCCTAACCCTGCCCATCCCCTCCTACCCTTTTCCACCCTCCCCCATGGGCCCCTGCCCATCTTCCCACCCTTTCCTATCCCCCCCCTACCCCTACCCCGACCCCTCCCCACCCTAACCACCTTCTCCCTCCCTGTCCTGCGTCCTCCCTTCCCTCCCCTCCTCCTCCCTCTCCACCCTCTTCTCCATCCCCTCCTCCTCTGCTCCTCTCTCCTTCCCCTCTTTCCCCTCCCTCTTCCCCCCTCTGCGTGCCCCTTTCGCCCCGCAGCCCCACCGTGCAGCGCCCCGCCAGCCAGCTCCTCGACGGCCACGCCCTGGACGCCCAGCACCCCCACCACGTCGACTGCCCCCGTCGCCCGCCTCGTCCTCGACACCCTCACCTTGAACGCCCGCCAGCCTGCCGCCGTGAAGGACGCCCTCTGCCACACTGTCAGTGCCGTCTTCTGGGCCGCCCTCTGCCACATCGTCCGCGCCCTCTAGCCCGCCTCTTCGCCCGACGCCGACGCCCTCCTCTGCAGTGCCACGTCGTCCGTGCCCCCTTCGCCCCTGCCGCCCATTGACCTCCCGCCTTCCCGCCTCCTCCACGTGCCCCCCATTCAAACACACTCCCCCCCCACCCCCAACCTAGCCCACATTCACACCCCCAGCAAACCCACACACCCTCCCACACAAGCCCCCCTTCCCACCATTACACACTACCCTACCCCCACCCCAGCACACCAAAATCCCAAGGCCCACACCCCTATCAAAGCCCCCTTCCCCCCACAGGCACCCCCGCAGGAAATAACCCTTCCTAAACCACTTTTCCCCCCCGCAGGAACCCCACCACCACGACCCCTCCCTAAGTCCTCCTTAACCCCCCGTCACGCAAAAACCCGCAGGCATTTCTTTTCCGCCCTTGACACCCGCCAAGGGTGTGTATGCACGTGGCTGTTCATGCAAGTGTGATTGTTCGTGATTGATCGTGAGCGGGTGCGGGACTTTGTTCGTCGGTTGCTCCCACGCAGCTTATTTCTGGGTATTTTCCCAAATTTTTAATTTAAACACTCGAAACCTTTAACACACTTTTTTTTAAAAAGCAATAAAAAAAATAAAAATTAAACACAAAACAACCTTTAAAATTCTCAAAAAAATTCCAAAAAAATCTAGAAAATTTCCTATTATTTCTGCAACCCATGGCCATATTTTCCTGAACCTGTAAATTTCAGAAAAAACATTTTCGACCATTTTAAAATTCCGAAATCTTTCAAAAATACCCAAAAAATGGAAAAAAATCATTAAAAATGCTTAAAAAATTTAACTTAATTTCTGAAAAATTCCTAACACTTCCATTAATATTTTTTTCTTATTTTTGGCATATTTTTCTAAGCTGTCACTACATTTCATTTCACACCTAAATTCCTTGAAAATAAAAATAAAAATAATATAACCTTTTTTATTCAAACCACAAACTAAACATCTAGAACAAAAAATCCAGATATTTTTGGATTGAGGAGAGCACATTCTTTGCATTTACATACACCCACTACCAGGTATTTTTCCTTTTTATTTGTTATTTTTTTCAGCTACCCCAAAATCCCACGGTTAATTTAAAAAAAAAAACAAAAACAACAAAACAAAAACAAACAAACAAACAAATCATTAAAAAATGAACCCTCAACACCACCAGGGCACGCGCATTCGCGCTAAACACACCATTTTTAAAAAAATAAAAATAAACCCGTCGTTCACATAGCACGCGCTAAGTGCGCTAGAGAGGCACTTTAATATTTTTAATTAAAATGAACCAACCGTCACAAGAGCACGCGCTGGCAAAAAAATGCTCCACATCACCTTAATTTATAATCAATGAACTTGCATTTGGAGACCTAGTCTGGGTATCGAAGTTCGGGATTCCACTTAAAGCACCGTTTTCACCTAATAATTGGTAATTAAATTTTTAAGAATGAACTGCCGTTTTCTTGTTAAGGTTTATCACTTAATAAAACTTTACCCATTTCTTAATAATTTATTAAAATAAACCTTTCATTAAATTAATTTCCCCTCACTGTACTTAATTCCCCTTTTTAATGAACCCGTTTCGTGGGATGGGTATGTGCGGTCTTTGGAGTTATTTCCATGGTCAAACACTGGTTTATCAACGATGTGGTCTTGATGTGTGTAGGTTGTGGTTATGTTTTGCTTTAGAGTCTTTGTTACGGTTAAGGGTACGGTGTGTAGTTTTTTCTTTTATAGCCTGATACGGGGTTCTGGGTGTTTGTATGCTGCAAAGCATGAAGCTTTCGGTCGCATATGTCTAGAGGTCATGTCGAATTTTTTCTAGGCTATGGTTTGCTTAGGGATAGTTGGTCGAGTCACGTTTTATTGTTTTGGTTGTTCTCTTATCCTTGGTTTTTTGTCTGTTGCTTTGCAGGCATTCTCCTTGCTTGTCTGTGTTTGTGGTGTGTGTGTAACCCTCTGAATGGCGCCTTCTCACGCTCCTCCCCCTATCCAGTATGTCCCACTAGTTAGTAGGGATTACTCTTCCCTACTCACTTTTGAGCCTCTCATGAAGGCGGGACTTGCTGCTTTTGTGGCTACCTCCTTTCCATTGCTTCCAGAGGATCCATCGTTGTATGATGAGTTTCTGGCCTCCTACAGCAAGAAGTCGGGACTAGTCCAGGGTATTTCTATGACTTTGACACCTCGAGGCCTAGGGAAGGCTCTTTCTCTTCCCTCCAAAGGTGAACCCTTTGTTACCACTCATCATCTTTTCTCTAATGAAGAGATTTGGAAGCTGTTACAAAAGCAGACAAGGGAATTGCTGGATGTTAAGAAGGTGATCAACTCTTTAGGAGTTTCCTTTTCCATGATCATTGATCCTGTGTGGAAGATGGTTTGTCAGTTTCTCCAGGACAGGTTTATGCCTGCCAAAATGCCATCCCAGTACTTATCCAAAGAGCTTCTCACAGCTTCCAGGATGGTGTTGAAAGGAGTCGCTATTGATTGGAGCACTTACCTCCTCACTAAAATGGATCAACATTTCGTCAAAGTCACCAGGGGTAATGTTACCAATATCACCTATGGATCGTACTTGTCTGCCTTCTTGACCTATTCACGTTTACAGAAGAGTGTGCCTCCACCTCCTCCATCAGATCCAGTACCTCCTCCTCCACCTTCAGATGAGTCAGAACCCATTGATATAGAGGATGATGATTCTTCACCTCCCCTGGTCATACAACGCAAATGCTTGAAGCGGGTAGCGGATAAAGCTCCTTCGGTTCTTCCTTCAGTGCCCATTCCTTCTACCTCTGGCAGTGATCTCCCTGGGTATCTCACTTGTAATAACTTGTTCATAGCACATCGCGAAGGATCGTTGGATATATCAGTTCCCTCACTGAACAGTCTAGTCTCAGGAGATGCAATTCCTTTCCTCTGTAAAGACATTTAGAGTTCTATTGAGCTGTGAGTGACAGCCTGTGTTCAACAACTGCACGCTTCCTTTTATGAAGAGCTGATGCAGTCTAAGGACCAGTTGCATAAGGCAACATCCAAGTTAGCCTCTGCTAAGGATACCCTAGCAGATTTGTTTAAGCAGATGGAACAACGAGCCCAACTGGTTGCCACCCAAAGGGATGAGATCTCTTTTTTGAAGCTTCAATTAACAGAGGCTCAATCAGAGGTTATTAGCCTTTCAGAGGAGAAGGAGAGGATGTCCAGAGAAGCGCAGGAGTTCCAAACTCTTTTAGATGCCAAACTTTCAGCCTTACAAATTGCTAATGCCACAGTGGAATCCCAAGCCTCCCAAATCAAGCAGTTGCAAGATCAACTGGCAAAGTCCCGGTCTGTTCCTCCAAGCCCTAATGTTCCCTTGATTCCTTCTCTCTCACTGCAGGACTTGGCTGCTCTTCAGAGATAGGCTACCTTGTGTCCTCTATTCCAAGATAAAGTGGAAAGATTGCAATCCAGAATGGATTTGTTATGGTCTACATTTGAGCAGTTTCAGGAATATGTTCCTCCAGACCATTCTTTCTTTGTCCACTACCACTTACAGAAGTTGGCCTTCTAAATGAAGCTTTCCACGATGGATTTACCTCTTCCAGAGGATGAATGGAGTGGGGCTTGGTCTGCTGAGTTGCTGACAGAGGTGGTAAGGATGGTGTTTGAAGATTCTGTCATGATAGATACCATGTTGATGTCATACATGTATCTACGAGGAGACTTGTTGATTCCAGATGAGGTGGATATGGCTTGGTATGTGGGAGACGTGGTTCTGCAAGCTGTTTTGTATGTCAACCATTTGGAGTTGCGCATAGCTGACATATTCTAGAGTTACTCCTCCATAGTGGTTAATTGTCCTAATAATTCCTGGCATACTATGATTGATTCTATGGTCCTGAATCAAAGACAGAACACAGCCCCTACCTATGCCCAGAGTACTAATCAACTGAGGGTGGATCTCTTAGCTTATCTTTCAAAACATAATCCATTTGATTCTACCTTCTTTGATGCCTATCATAGAAGATCTCTCTTAGGACCTTCTGTTCCTACCCTCATGTATTACCAACAAATGGCTCACCGATATGATATATATCTTTCCCTTTGTCAATCCAATTTCACAACCATTTTACCCATTCTTTTCCAACCTTCATCTTTCCCTCAAATTCCCATTTTTACATACTACTCCTTTATTGAGGATAGAGTATTTTCCCCTTCTCCACCATGTCCTTCTCCATCCATTCATGTACCTTCCATCTTTCCTATTTATCAGTTAACACCCTTTTTAAGTGATTCCATACAAATTTCAGCCACTCCTTCTTTAAATCATTCTTTCTTTTATGATTTTTCATATCCCTCACTTCATCCACTTTTCCTTATTCCACTTCCCTCTCCTAATACTTCTATATCTCAACCACCTCAGTTGGCTAGTGACTATGACGGGTTTGATCATCAGATTTCTAGAAGAAGGGGATGGAGCTCGAATGATTCCCTTACAGGACCTTAGATCAATTGGCTAGTAATTCCAGGAGAATGGACAGCTGCCAGTCAAGCTTATCAAAACTATATTCATTTTGCTCAGCAGTATTCACAGTCTGCAGATCCTTCAGTGAGATTAATTGCTCATTTTGCTTGGTACTTGGCGTATATGCATAGGCACTCTCATAATGATTCCAAGCCTATTCCAAAGTTGTGCATGAATGTCAATGTGAGCATTGATTCCCAGCAGCTGGATATATTGTATTTTCATGCCCTTTGTTTGCCTAGCAGATACCTTGTCCTGTTGGAAAGGATGTGCTATCTTCAGTTTTTTCAGAATCCTCCCAAAACATTTGTAGATGAATCCTTGTGTATGGATCGTTTTCGAAATCATCAATCTTTCAAGAGGGATCATCTTCATTGATACCCTTTCCAATGTATGGTGGATGCTTTTTAATGAAAATCTCTCTTTTTGGAGGAGTCATTCAGATGGTTGTATTGTGTGTAGTGTTTGTGTTGTGGGTTACTTTATGTAAAATGAACGTGGTGGTTTCCTATTAGATTGGATTTCGTGCAAGCTACATTTTGGAGAATTGTGGTGATGGGGTCGTGGTTGGAGAGTTGAAGATGATGTAGCACAAGAAGAAGAAAACTCTTATATCCTTTACAAGTTTGTTGTGATTTCTAGTTTGATAAGAAGTGTTAATGTATAAAGGGTTTTCCTTTCGTTGTATTTTTATATTAGATACAGGTTATAAGCTGGGGTCATGGTTGGATGGATTGTTTTTGAAGAGATATTGAAGATCAAAGTTGAGCTTTTAACTAAACTTGTATTCCCTTTTTCCTGGGTCGCGAGGACGCTTCCTTATTAAGTGTGGGGATATGTTGAGTGTTGAAATGACTTGTTTTTTGGTTGATTTTTGTTGTTTTTGAGAGCTGAATGGTTGATTTTATGAGATGATTGATTGGTTTGGAAGTGGTTTGAGAGTGTTTTGGATGATATTGATTGTGTTTTGGAAGATCATGATGATTATTAGTAGAGATATGAGGGTCTATGATGTTTTGATAGGTTCTGATTGGTTCTGTATACCTTCTGTATAGCTTCTGTTTTGTCCTGTTTTGTTCTGATTGTCTTCTGTAAGGAGGGATGGATTGATGATTGATGAAGATTGAGATCTTGTGAAAGCTTATTGAATGGTTTTTGAGAGTTTGGAATGGTTTGAGTATGAGTTATGTGGTTTTGATGACCTTCTGTAACCTTCTGTAGGTCTTCTGTAGAGCTTCTATTTCTGTCTCTGTTCTGTTCTGTTTTGTAGGTCTTCTATAGAGCTTCTGTATGTGTTCTGATGAATGAGAGTGTAGCTTGGGAAAGTTTTCTAGCCTTGGAAAGAGGTGAATACAAGTGCAAAAGAGCTGAAAGAAGTGAAAAAAGTAGCTGCTGAAGACTCAAGTAAAGACTAGAGTGAAGTGACAGTAGTGAGCTATGAAAAGACACTATAGTGGCTCTGGTGACTCTTCATATCAGACGTACCTCTTGGGAGGGGTATCCACGACCTAAGAAGGATTATTGAGAGTAATTTTGAGAGATTGTAGTGAGGAGATGATGTATTATTAATAGAGAGAGAGAGAGAGAGAGAGTCAAAGATAGCTAATTCTACTAAAACAGAGTGATTGTATGCGAGAGATTTAGAGAGAAGACTATGAAGATATTGAAGATGAATACTATGTGATGTATTTCCATTCAAAGATGGTGTATTCCTTTGCTTTCTTTGTTATATGGATGGATTTTGTGAAGATATTGAAGAATATGGTTGATTCTATCAAATCCGTGGGAGATCTACATGATGTTGCATGAAGATTTGTTGTGCCTGGTGTTCTTTTCTTCATTGTGATCATATAAAACATTATAAACAAGCTTGTTGATGTTACAAGATAGATTTTCTTGCAAGAGAATTCCCTTTTTCTTGGTGTTCCTCTTGGGGCTCCATGTATGGATTGAAGGATGCTTTATAGTAGATGCATTGATTGATGGAGGTTCATTAGTGAACATAATGATGGATGTGATAATGAAGGATCTAGGCTTCCAAGGTATGCAATCTATACAGTGGCTTATCAGACTAGCAAACCAACGAAGAATTAAGCCGTTGGGAATTCTCCCATATGTGAAGACAAAAAAGGATTCCATAAAACTATATATTGCAAGAAAACTATTCTTGAATAACTATCACCAGCTATCACATCAATCACCTTGCGAGTTGTACATTGTCAACTACAAATGTTAGGGATGCTTGATTTAGTATCATGTATCCAAGTTTTTTCCTTCTCTTAGCATTTCACTAGATGATCAAGTTCTTGTGCGCAATGACATTTGCAGTATATGTGAGTCATTGGTTTTGACATTCTTTTTAGGTGCTATAATCAAAACATGCTTGCATATAAGACTTCATCATACTTGTAACTCTTAACATGATCATTTGGACAAAAACCTTACATAGAGTATCCTTATGATTAGTCACACATGGTGTCTATCATATATCAAGGCTATTGCCTTCTCACAAAAATGTAGAGGGAAGGAGGGAGGGAGAGGGAGAAATAGAGGGAGTCATGAATTTAGAGACAGATGTGTATTGTTTGTCGTGACATAGAGATAATAGACAATGATAAGAGCCATAACATTTGAGATTGAGAGATATATCTCAATCACTGTGTTCCATATCCTTGCACTTATTGCAAGCTTAAATTTGACAAAAATTCTGCTTATCTATAGACCGTGTGCGATACTTCAATGAATTTCAACCAAAATTCATTGATCAAGTAGTCTTGGACTTTGAGTTAAGAATTAGCAAAAACATGCACCGATCATACTTTCCAATCAAACTCTAATTGAAACAAACTTCAATAATATGAAATATGACCTAGAAATGTCCATACAAAGGTACTAGTCCATCCTAAGCAATACATTGAATCGGGCCCATAAGAAGATTTTGTGGTCGTACATTGAAAGGAGACCCTATTGAATCCTAAGCAACACGTGATGATACTACAAATGTCATTGCACACAAGAACTTGATCGTCTAGTGACATGCTAAGAGAAGGAATACACTTGGATACATGATACTAAATCACGCATCCCTAACACTTGTAGTTGACAATGTACAACTCACCAAGTGGTTGATGTGATAACTAGTGATAATTATTCAAGCTCAATTTTCTTGCAATTGGTGGTTAATGTGATAACTGATGACATATGATCAATTGTAGAAACCACAAAAGAGGATTCCATAAAACTAAGTGAGAAGCTTATAGCCTTGACATATGACCAATTTGTATATATCCACATTTTTGCTTCTTCCAAAAGCACTAAACCTATGGTTCCAAGTAATAGGAACTTCCAACTATTGTAGATATAAATAAATCCATAGATAATAAGGTAGATACTCTCCAATCAAGTGTGAAAATACAACAGTCACAACCATTAGTCATGACTACATCTATCACATGGAATAATGAAAAAACATAGTGGCCACAAAAGTTCAACATAAACCAAAGAATTTTGAGCAAAGCAATCCCATGCTCCTTCAATCCCACCCAACTTGTCTTGAACCACCCCCACTATGTTAAAGTCCAAAGCCATAGTCAGAACCCTAGAAGAAGTTACACTAGAGAAAGAATGCTTAGAAGGTAGGAACATGATCCCTACTATGGTTAAGCAAATGAAGGTCTTCAAAAGATATTAGGTTGAAAAATATGAGGTATAGGAGTTGGAAACATGTACTAATCATGCCAATGATGAAGAAGAGGATGATGATGGATTAGAGGTGGATGATGAGTGCAATATATCAAACACTGCAATTCACGCATGAACCTCATTTTTAGGTAATAGGATAATGATGTAGCATTTTGAAAATTTATTAAGGATAATGGGATTTTTTTTTTCCTTATCTCCCCCCCAGCCGATGGTCGTACTGGAGGGGGAGAGGGAAATAGAATGTCGAGCAAGCTCCTTGCTGGAGCTTGCTCACACTGGGAGGCATGCCTCTTGACACGTAGCAGAGGAAGGATACCCCTTCCCACCCCTATTTAAACAAAGGGGGGCTCCTATCGTGAAGGGAAAAGGAGGAAGAGAGAGAGGGCTGCCATGATGCTAGACGGAGGGGTAGAGATCGTGAAGAAGGAGTGCTACCGCCTATCACAAAGGAGGAGGGGCTGCCATTATCGGCATTGCCGCTGCTAATGCAGAGAAGGAGGGAGGTCAAGCTGGTCGCCACCAATCCACCCTAGTGGAGCCGTGAGCTACCACACCAGCAGCCATCGCCGTTCAGGCTCCCGTCCGCCTGATCACGCCCCCCCCAAACTTGCGCCAGCGGGCCATGAGCCTTGGCCACGAGCCCATCGACTATACCTTCTTTCCCCCTCCCACGTGGCGTGAAGCTTCAGAAGCTTCCTGGGGGGGGAAAGCTTCTAAAGGGCTTGATAAGCCCCCTTTCACCCCTCGTGTCTTAAAACCTTCCAAGGGCCCCTTCTTGTGCCTCTTATTACCCCCCCCCCGCCCGTGCTTTTAATCTCTCTTAAGCCCCTTTCCTTGGGCTTTGAAGGTATCCCCCTAAAATTCCCCCTTAGGTTTTACAAGCCCCCTTTTCTCCCCCCATAAAAGTGTTTTGACCTTTAAGGTCTAATCTCCCCGGTTTTTTTAGGGCTTGAAACCCCCTATCGTAAAAAGCCCCTTAAGCCCTTCCTTTGTGCTCCTGAAACCCCATGCAAAATACCCCTGGAGCTTTGTTCTTTTTCCCCACTCGTAAAAGAGAAGAGAGTGTTGAGGGCTTTTAACACCTCCCTTTCCCACTCAAAAACCCTTGTAAGGGATTCCACACTTTATTTATTCCCCGTTTGTGTGAGTTTTTACAAGGCCATTAAGCCCCTCCTATGGCTTTAATGGGTCTTATCCGAAAAAGATTGTGAAACATCCCC
Source organism: Lygodium microphyllum (assembly GCF_053477565.2). Classification (NCBI taxonomy): domain Eukaryota; kingdom Viridiplantae; phylum Streptophyta; class Polypodiopsida; order Schizaeales; family Lygodiaceae; genus Lygodium; species Lygodium microphyllum. The sequence goes on from NC_141136.1 coordinate 108,438,437, forward strand.
CTTTTCGAATTCCCTACTTCAAGGAGGAAGCCTTCTAAAACTGTTTTCGACGGGACGGTGCAAGTTATTGCAAAAGAGAGCCACGATGGAATATCAAAAAGGAGTTGTAAAGCTGCTTCCACGGTAAAAATGCCTCCTAAGAAAGTCCAAGGCGCAGCTGCGGGAGGGTCGTCTCCCAGCATCCACGTGGATATCTCACCCCAAGCCCAGGTTTTCCTTCCTAATTTTTATTTGATATTTCTATGATTCAATCATGCAAGGTTAATTGTTAGAAATAGGATATAATTTTTGTCCTAAATGCTCACGACGAAGGAACTTAGTCGTTAATACTTTCAATAGAACATTCAAAAAAATAAAGGAAGCATAAATGCATTTCTAGCAAATAGCTTTATGCATTGAAAATGAATTAAAAATTAGATTACTGTCCATTAAAATAGTATACTTCGTTTAAACCTAGATGTATAAACTGCATATCGCACTATTAACCCATATCCTCTTCGCAATGAATCATCATGGAGAGTGCAAAGCATGAAATGATTCTTACGATGCATAACTCTAGGCAAATGATCGTTGTCAACTGCATAAACTATCAAGAAAAAGGTTGCTTATTTAGCATGAATTTTATTTGCAAGTTATAGGAAGATTAGTTGGAGTTAACCTTATCTATGCCTAACCTTAAATCGACAAGTTAGGGTTGAAAGAGCAATTTACGCGTAGACAACGAGTCATGTGTTTATGAAATGATAACGTAGCTATCTTCTAGAGTTAAACAAATTGGCATAAACCTAAAAACTATGGAGTACTCATTTAGAATGGGTTAAATTCCAATAAATTCACTAGGAATTAATACGTAACCTAATCGCTACGTATTGCTAAATTTGAAACTCCTATACCTTAAATACTTGGCCACTTTCGCCGAAATGAGGGGATAGTGCAACATAGTTGGAAGGCGAACTAGGGTTTGTCCCTAAGATCTTACAAGATGGAACTTGGAAACCCTAGGACGGACGACGTCAACCTAACATAATAAGGAATAGATTGTTTCGTGACTTGGAAACCCTAGGACGGACCGAACTTGCCACGAGAGGTCTCTCCGTTGAGCGCTACTTGGAGCAGGAGGATGCTTGGGTGCCAAACGGGGCTCTGGCTATAAATCCCTTGCCTTTCGGGCCCTACACAAGAGGCTAACGTGACTCGGGATTGGATCTCGAGGCCCGCATACTAGTCTACGGGCGGAAACTTGGATTAGTGATCCCTGTGGATTGCTGCGGGCGGATTGTGGATAGGCCTATGGGCTGGAATTCTTTGTATTTCAAAGATAAATATGATAACCTGTTAATAAGGAACTTGTCTCATATTGTTTTTCTATGTCAAGTGATAAAATTACATGAAGGAACTAGTGCCTAACGGGTTAATTAAAGAAGCTGGTTGTTACATGTCTAACTAATGTGTTAGGTAATTAAATAACTAAAACAACCTGAGAAAAGTGCAGAGGATGGGCCATAGGTCCGTCCTACGGATAGGTGGTCCCAGTTGGCCAGGAACTTTTCTCAAATCACGATGGACAGCACGAAGATCATCAAAGAACATGAACAACAAAATCGTTGACCTAGAGTTATGATTGAACCCGATTTGCGATGTTTTAGGGGAACGGAATGGGACTATGCCTTATGGCAGAGAGGTTGAGCTTTGCATCCCTCTCGTTTCCCATGCTCCTTGAACCAAGTGCAGCGTGAATCCGCTTCGTACCTAGCATTTCTGCGTAAAGTAGTACGCTTGGGCCCGATGCTAGTTGTCGTTAGGAAATGACCAATAAGGAAAACCCTAATTTAGGTCGATCCTAAGTGGGAATGGCCAGAATACTTCTGCTACATGGCAGACACGGAAAGCCCTAAGTCGCAAACCCCATAACATTCCATGGGAGTGTCAGGTGGAGCTTTCTAGACATGCTTTCTGATGGACTACTAAGATGTGTCCTGAAGATACAAGTGGACACGTTACAGTTGGTATCAGAGCAAACCAACAACGGAATTGTTTTATGAAATCTTAATAAGAAGAAGTAAAGCAAATGTTGATGTTCCAAACATTTTCTTACCTTCAATGCTGTCTTGCAAAATTACGAAGCGTGGAACAAGTTCTTAGTATTTTGACGAATCATGTTTATGGCTGCAATGCATTCTCCGCATTATCGACAAAGGGTTGAGATGATGAACATCCTAGAGAAAATCTATAATCCATCACCTTTGTATATGGAACCAAGATGGACAGGTGCTTCAGCGATCTACTATATAGCCGCTCATCGGTTTGCTTATCTACAAACCTACATAAAGAGGATCAACTAGTTGGAAGACCTGAAAGTCGTGAAGCTATTCATTTTTTGTGGAGCCACGGCGATAGGATTAAAGTGTTGGGGCACCATGAAAAGAATGGGTTCCAAAGTAAAGGATACCCTGAACTTCCAATGACTTACCGATTCCTGAAGATCCATGACCCGAAACCATACTATTATACAGTTCCTGTAGATAAATGTAATACAACGTTGTTCTCCCCAAACTAAATGTAACAATTGGCTTATCATCGCAAGAAATGTTGTATTCCGAAAGGGCTATGCCCATATAAATACACATAAGACTTCCTTTTATCAATGTCTGATTGTGAATGAGAATTGATAAAAAGTTAAGTAGCTACATTGCTTACATGATAGCAGAATTGAAGATGTAATCAATAACGATTATCGTATAATAACGTTAAGAAACATTTATCCAGGCACAACCCCAGGTACAGGTTCCAAGCTCGCCTCCTACATCAAGTACTGCTGTAATCCAAGAGAAGAAGTTCCTTCTCAAGCAGATTAAGCCACCCGATTTTGACGGGAGAGGCAGGTCTGTTCAAGCTGATGCTAAAATTTGGATTGAATCCATGGAGGATTACTTCGAAGCAGCCGGTACTGCACCCGCCAATCAGGCTATGCTCGCCAAGCTAAAGCTCACCGGTGAAGTAGGCTTTGGTGGAAGCAATGGTGCAGGAATCAAGGGATTGCAGAGGGTTCCGTTACCTAGGAGAAGCTGAAGAAATCCGTGCAGGGAAGATACTTGCCACCTGCATATCGCTCGTAGAAAATGAATGAGTTCTATGAGCTAAAACAGCTGGGACTCACTCTTGACGCATACTACTCTAAATTTGTCTCAACTTTAGTATGGATTTTGTTGTAGGCCTACCCCAAGTCCAGGGAGGATACAACTCCATCATGGTTGTGGTTAACATGCTTACTAAGGTTGCACACCTTATTCTAGTAAAGACAAACTATAAAGCCTCAGACATTGCAGGATTGTTTATCAAGGAGATATTCAAGCTACATGGTTTACCCAGAAGAATCATTAGTGATCGTGATTCTCTATTCACGGCACACTTCTGGAGAGCTATCTTTGAAGCCTTTGGGAGTCAACTCTGCTTTAGCACTGCTTACCATTCCCAAACGGATGGCCAAACAGAGCGAGCAAATCAAGTCATCGAGGATATGCTTAGGGTATACTGCTGTCGTGAGCCGAAGAGGTGGATTCAATACTTGCCTTTGGTCGAATTTGCCTACAATGCTTCTTACCAACAAAGCATTCAGATGATCCCTTTCCAAGCATTGTATGGTCATGATTGTCAATATCCCCTAAACTTCTCAGATCCAACCTTAAGGGTTGAAGCTTCAAGGCAGATGTTGGAAGAGATGGATAACCAAATAAAGTCAATAAGACAGGACATCCAAGCTGCCAAGGATAGACAGAAGGCATACCGGATTTGAAACGTCAAGATAGAGTCTTTGAAGAAGGAGACATGGTCTTCATTCGCGTATGCCCTAAAAAGAGTTCCCTGTCTTTAGGAGATTGAAAGAAGCTAAATCGAAGGTATTGTGGACCGTACAAGATCCTCAAGTGCCTAGGACCTAATGCTTATAAACTGCAACTCCCTGAGAACCTAAAGGTTCATAATGTATTCCATATCAGAAAAATTATGTACCTAATCCTAACCATGTACTTGATGACCAACAAGTTGTAATGCCTAGTCAAGGAGTCCTTGAACTAAGGCCTGACAGGATCTTAGATGTTAGGGAGAGGCAATTAAGATACAGAACCCTGAGAGAATGCCTTGTCCAGTGGAAAGATTATCTCGAAGAGGATGCCACTTGGGTAGACGAAGGCACTCTCAACCATCAATATCCCCAGTTTATCTCGAGATGAGGACATCTTGATTCCTCTAAGGGGGAGAGAATGTAATATATCAAACATTGCAATTCACGCATGAACCTCCTTTTTAGGTAATGGGATAATGATGTAGCATTTTGAAAATTTATTAAGGATAATGGAAAATTATTATTTTTCCTTATCTCCGCCCCTAGCCGATAGTCGTGCTAGAGGGGGAGAGGGAAATAGAATGTCGAGCAAGCTCCTTGCTGGAGCTAGCTCACACTGGGAGGCATGCCTCTCCACACGTAGGAGAGGAAGGATCCCCCTCCCCTCCCCTATCGAAATAGAGGGGGGCTGCTGCCGTGAAGGGACAAAGGAGGAAGAGAGAGAGGCCTGCCGTGTCGCTAGACGGAGGGGCAGAGATAGTGAAGAAGGAGTGCTGCCGCCTATCACAAAGGAGGAGGGGCTACCATTACCAGCATTGCCACTGCTGCTGCAGAGAAGGAGGGAGGTCAAGCTGGTCGCCGTCAATCCATCGTGGTGGAGCCGTGAGCTGCCACACCAGCAGCCGCTGCCGTTCAGACTCTCGTCTGCCTGATCACGTCCCCCCAAACCTGCGCCAGCTGGCCACGAGCCCGGCCACGAGCCCGTTGGCTATACCTTCTTTCCCCCTCCCACGTGGCGTGAAGCTTCAGAAGCTTCCTGGGGGGAAGCTTCTAAAGGGCTAGATAAGCCCCCTTTCACCCCCCTCGTGTCTTAAAAACATCCAAGGGCCTCTTCTTATGCCTCTTATTACCCTCCCCCCCTCGTGTTTAAAGGTCTATAAGCCCCCTTTTCCCCCAATAAGAGTGAGGCTTAGAGGTCTTATTAACCCCCCCCTCGTCTTTTTAATCTCTCATAAGCCCCTTTCCTTGGGCTTTGAAGGTACCCCCCCTAAAATTCCCCCTTAGGTTTTACAAGCCCCCTTTTCTCCCCCCATAAAAGGGTTTTGACCTTTAAGGTCTTATCTCCCCGATTTTTTTTAATCCTCCTTAAGGCCCTTCCTTTGGGCTTGAAACCTCCTATCATAAAAACCCCCTTAATCCCTTCCTTTGTGCTCTTGAAACCCCATGCAAAATACCCTTGGAGCTTTGTTCTTTTTCCCCACTCGTAAAAGAGAAGAGAGTGTTGAGGGATTTTAACACCTTCCTTTCCCACTCAAAAACCCTCGTAAGGGATTCCACACTTTATTTATTCCCCGGTTGTGCAAGTTTTTACAAGGCCATTAAGCCTCTCCTATGGCTTTAATGGGTCTTATCCGTAAAAGATTGTGAAACATCCCCCTTTTCGAATTCCCTACTTCAAGGAGGAAGCCTTCTAAAATTGTTTTCAACGGACGGTGCAAGTTATTGCAAAAGGGAGCCACGGTGGAATTTCAAAAAGGAGTTGCAAAGCTACTTCCACGGCGGAAATACCTCCTAAGAAAGTCCAAGGCGCAACGGGAGGGTCATCTCCCAGCATCCATGTGGACATCTCACCCCAAGCCCAGGTTTTCCTTTCTAATTTTTATTTGGTATTGTTGTAATTCAATCATGCAAGTTTAATTGTTAGAAATAGGATATATCTTTTGTCCTAAATGCCCACGACGAAGGAACTTAGTCATTAATACTTTCAATCAATAAATGATGCCAGGAGGCATATTTCACGGTGGATTCTGTGCCACGGTGGATTCCGTGAGGTTTTACGGTGGATTTCGTAAACTTTGATGACCGGGTCTCATACACAAAGTGGATTCTTTGTGCGAGAAGTTGATGGGGACGCCTGTCCTTTTCGGGCGTTTCATTAATTTAGTGTGTACATGGGTGATTCCATAGCGGGTGATTCAACAAAATGCATATTAAATTAATAAATGTTTATGAGTTTAGAGTGCGCACTCGTAATAAATTAAGGTTAGGATTTATTTCTAACCAGTTGATTTATTTATGTAGCTGAAGTCTGCTAGGTATTCACTTTTATCGGTTTAATTGTATTATTTTACTAACGATTGTGAATGCTTCAGTTGATGTGTAGAGATAGCAGCAGTGGCGGAGGAAAGCATTGGAGGATAGCGAGTATTCGATTTATGGATTATATTTTGATAGGCGCCACGCCTATATTTTGTCACGCCTATTTATTAAGGCGTCGATTATTTATTATTATTTTGTATGCGCATGGGCGTAGGGTTATGTTATTTCTATTTGGACATTGTATTGGGCGTGCTAGACTCTATGGGCACCGTCCATTAGCTTTATTCCTATTTTTGTAAAAGCAAACTCAAAAGCTAAACGCTTGATATATTTTTGTAAATTGGGCTATTATTGAGCATGAAGATGAAATATGCATAAAATACATGCTTTGTGAAGCGCTCACACAAGGCATGGGGGGAGATTGCACCCAATTGGTCTCTTGCTCTTGTCGTTTATGCTTTTTACCTTGTAACTTGTGCAAAAAGTAGAGTTCATTGTTCTTGGGGACCTTCCGGCATTCACTACGCGAGCATACAACGTTCGATCTGCGCACCAGTGGTATCAGAGAGGAGCTGAGATCAAGAGCTTCCAATCACTACCCATCTCGTGCGAAGACGGAGCTCCTGGAACGATCGGGCTCTATGGTCAATCTCGTCGCGAACCGTCGATACAGGAAGACTTCTGGCGATCAAGAACCCCTGTTTCTATTATTGGATCGTGAAGGATCGGGCTACAGAAGCGGAGGACCACTCTTACATCTCCTTCATCAAGTCGTCAAGAACAGAGAGACAAGTCATAAACCCCATAACTCAATATCTTCAAGCTTCAAACACTAAAGCTTAAGAAGCTTAGCTTAAGCTTTAAAGAAGCTAAAAGCTTCAGTTTCTCATCGCGAGGTGTCTGAGTATGTCCGATTTTTCTGCCGCGTTCAAAAAAACGGCCCCCCCCACGAATTTCGCCGTTTACTGATCATTAAGCTTCAAGCTTAATTACTTAAGCTTCTTAATCAATCAAGTTACTACTAACTCTAGGTCACACCCAACAAAATCAAGTTCTGCAAGTATTTTTTGATCAAGTTCTGCAAGTTCCATAAATCGAATAAGTTCTGCAAGTCTGTAACTCTGCAAGTCACATAAGTCTGCAACTCTGCAAGTCAGACTAGTCAACTGGAGTCAGAACTGACTTGTGCTCAAAACTCCTAGAAGGATTATTCCTACGCAGAAACTCCGAACTGAAAAGTTGTTCGTTGGAAGGTACTCTACCCATATGCAGGTTTGCTGAAGCATTTTCAGCATACGAAGAAGGATAAATCGCAGATTTTCCGAAGATTGAGAAAGCTATACCCAAAAACACATAAGCCTTGTATTCCCGAACTTGAGCTACGCTCATCCCGCTAACCTGATTTTGAGTGAGAAAGATCTTTTTAGTTTTGCAAGATGACAGAACCACATATGGATGATCTTATGGGGCTGAAGGCGACCTACCTGAGCCTACGATGGAGCAAAAGCTGGACTTAATCATGATACAATTGGAAGAAGAATGAAGGGCTAGGCAAGCATTGCAAGCTCAACTGGCAAATTTACAAAGAGTGTCTATCGACAAAGAAGAACCTCAAGCTGAAGATCTGATTCGACGTACCATCGATGCAACTCTTAAAGCTCAAACTATCCGCAAGGAATCAAAGATAAGTAAACGAAGTTTCAAATTCTATACTTTCAATGGCATACGAGAAGGAAAAACCGTTCTAGCATTCATTAGTCAGTTTGAAGACTATTTTCATGAGGAAACCTATGTAGAAAAAGATAAAATCAAGTGTGTCACTAATCATTTAGTAGACAGAGCATCTCTTTGGTGGACTGTAGTACGCAAGAGCATAGAATGTCTTGATACTTGGGAGAATTTCAAAAAGAAGTTCATGTAGAATTTCCTTCCACCACAATTTCAGGAGAAAGCTATTAAGCAATGGGATCTTCTCCAGCAACGGGATCGTGAGCCTATACCTCAGTATACAGAGCGTTTTTGGAATGCACTACTCCAGTTACGCATGCTTGAAGATGTACCAGAAGCGACACACAAGCGCAAGTATATGTCTGGACTCCTTGGGCATTACTACGCTGAAGTTAACATGTTCAAGCCTGCTACTCTTGAAGACGCCATTTCACTAGCTCACGACACTGAAGATAAGTTACGAGGTAGAGACAGACGACCACAGCAATTCCAAGCCAATGGTAACTATGGATCTAAACAATTCAATTACAATTTTAGAAGATTTAATCCAGGTCGTTTCTCTTCATCATCTTTTCGCAAAAATTGGGCAAAACCACCTGCATTACCATCCAATCTCAATCAAAACCCTAAGCCTATTCCACAGCCAAATCCTAATGTACCTAGACTTCCCGCCATTGCAAACAATGTAACCAAAGCCAAGCCAATAGTATGCTATAAATGCCACGAGCTTGGACATCTAGCAACAAATTGTCATTTAAAGAAGCCACTTGCCCATATCAACTACCTTGGAGCAATGGACGAAGACGAACATGAAGATATGCCTGATTTCACTGAAGATGAGGATGACACTACTACTACTTCCGATACTTTACTAGGTATGCCTCCTCCACATTCATTATTGACTATGAAATGTTTGGTGCATGGAAAGGAAAAGACTATTTTGCATGATGACGGTAGTACTCATGATTTTATTTCAGCAAAATTGGTAAAAGAATTGAAATTACAGACTGTACCTACGCATTATCGCATCAAAACTGCATTCTTAGGCACTAGGTATAATGGTACACAGGAAGTGCAAGACTTAGAGATTCAAATTGGTCAATATACTGAAAGAAGAAATTTTCTAGTTGTTCCATTACAGTCGAGTAACATTATTTTAGGTATGCCATGGTGTCACCAGCATAACCCAGATATAGATTATTCCACACACTCAATGAATATTAATTTTCAAGGAAAATCTATTACATTATATGGTATGCATGCATCTAATGTTTTTCCATTGCTTTCGCATACTCAAGCTAAACGTGCATTACGCAAGAGTAGTAAATCTTATCTTATTTGGGTGAATGAATTGCAAGTAAAAGAAAGCCATATGCATCCTAGGCATAAAGAATTTCTTGCATATTTTAAGGACTGTTTTGCAGAAGATCTACCACCTGGTCTATCTCCTTCACGTCTAGAAGACCATAAGATAGATTTGATCCCTGGCACACAACCACCTTGCAAAGCACCATATAGGCATAACCAGATAGAGCAAAAAGAAATTCAGAGTCAAGTTGAGAAATTACTAAATAGAGGATTAATTAGACCTAGCAGTTCTCCATTCGATGGACCTATTCTGTTAGTCAAGAAAAAGAATAATACCTATCGTATGTGCATTGACTATCGAGCTTTAAATAAGATCACTGTAAAGAATAGGTATCCTATTCCTAGAGTTGATGACCTTATGGATAAACTGCAAGGATCTGCTATATTTAGTAAAATAGACCTTAAGTCTAGTTATCATCAGGTGAGACTAGATAAGTCTGACATATTCAAGACTACATTTAGAACATAGTTTGGTCATTATGAATTTTTAGTCATGCCATTTGGATTGACTAATGCACCTGCTATGTTTAGTAGAATGATGAACCGTATATTTCTGAAATATCAGTATTGTGTAATTGTCTTCTTTGATGATATTTTAGTGTTTAGTCAAAATGAGAAAGAACATTATGCGCATTTGTCATTGGTTTTTCAGTTATTGAAAGAAAATCAACTGTATGCAAATCCTAAAAAGAGTGAATTCTTTAAAACAGAAATTGAGTATTTAGGTCATATTGTATCATCTGATGGAATTAAAGTTGATCCTAAGAAAATTGATGCAATATTGAATTGGCCTGTACCTAAAAACGTGCATGAGTTATGCTCATTCCTTGGTCTTGCTAGTTTCTATAGGAAGTTTGTACGTAATTTTTCATTATTTGCTTTACCATTAACCAAACTTCTGAAGAAAGGAATTGTTTATCATTGGACCGAAAATCAACAGAAATCCTTTGACTTACTGAAACATGCATTAACCCATGCCCCTGTTCTGCAGTTGCCTGACTTTAATAGACCATTCTTTTCTAGTAGTGACCGATGCTAGTGGATCAGGAATAGGAGTTGTACTTATGCAAGACAATCATCCCATAGCCTATTCTAGTTGTAAAATGAAACCCTCTGAACTGAAATATTCCACATATGACAAAGAACTATTAGCAATTGTACAAGTATTAAGACAGTGGAAACACTACTTAATAGGTTCAGAATTTATGATTAAGACCGATCAGCAAAGTATTAGACATTTACTTAGCCAACCTCAAATCTCTGACCGTCATATCAAATGGGCCTCCTTTATTCAAAGTTTTCATCCTATCATTCAATACCAACCTGGAAAAGAAAATGTAGTGGCTGATGCATTGAGTAGAAGACCTTCCATTCATAATATTTCTATTATATCTTTTGATTCTTTGATTGCTATGAAAGATACATATCACCAAGATATTACTTTTCATGCTGATTGGAATAAATTGGTTCAAAATAATTTTATTCCTATTGATTCATTGTCATATAATGATGGATTTATGTTTTATGAAAAGAGATTGTGTGTTACAATTCCATTCTGATATTTTGTTTTGAATGAAATTCATTGTCCCCCATATCAAGGTCATAGAGGTATCATATCTACCTTACGTATGTTAACTGAAGATTTTGATTGGCCGCATATGGATGCTGATGTATCTAACTTTGTTTCTGAATGTTTGATTTGTCAAAGAGTTAAGAGACATCATGGTAAACAGTATGGATTACTTATGCCTTTGTCTATTCCATTTAAACCTTGGGAACAAATTTCTATGGATTTTGATTACTGGTTTACCTAATACTAAATCTAACCATGATATGATTTGGACAGTTGTAGATAGATTTAGTAAACAAACATATTTCATTTCATGTAAGAAAACTTTAACAGCATCACAAGCAACACAATTGTTTCTGAAAACTGTTTTTACTAACCATGGATTGCCAAAAGTTATTATTTCAGATCGTGATTCTAGATTTTGTAACAACTTTTCAATTACTCTGTTTGCTAACCTAGGCACAAAGATTGATTTCTCATTTGCATTTCATCCAGAAACTAATGGACAAATATAAGCCACTAACAACACAATTCTAGATCTTTTACGTGCATATACTATCTCTAAACCACAAACATGGGACACACATTTGCATTTATTACAGTTTGCATATAACAATACACCACACACATCTACAAAGAAAGCACCGTTTGAAGTGATTTCTGGATATAGATTATCTACATCTATTGCATCTTTGTCAAATAGAATTCAAAGTACTGATGATATTGCTAGTATGCATAACACTATTTTTGATGAGGTCAAAGATATGATTGCTAAAGCCTAGCAATCATATACCAAACAAGACAACAAGAAAAGACAAGCAATGAATTTCAAAGTTGATGATTATGTTTGGTTGAGAATAGAAAAACGTAGACTGCAAAGTGTAGATAGACATCCAGTTGTCAAATTAGCCCCCAGATTCTATGGATCATTTAGGATCATTCATAAAATTAATGACAATGCATTCAAGTTAGAATTACCCCCTCATTGGAAAATTCACAACACATTTCACATTAGTTTATTGAGACCATTTAAAGGCCAATTACCTGTACACCCTGTTTATGAAAACCCACCTTTATTAGAGGAAGAGACTAAAATACTTGAACCAGAAGCTATTATAGACACTGACTTTATGACCACAAGAACTGGCCGAAGGTATTCTAGATATCTAGTTAAATTTAAGAACCATCCTGTAGAGGAAGCACAATGGATGCACACTAGAGACTTAAATGCTTCCCCCACTCTGTTAGCTCCACATTGAGCTAATAGCAATTGAGGTCAATTGCTATCCCACCCCGGGGGTATGATACCAGGAGGCATATTTCACGGTGGATTCCGTGCCACGGTGGATTCCGTGAGGTTTTACGATGGATTCCGTAAACTTTGATGACTGGGGCTCATACACAAAGTGGATTCTTTGTGCGAGAAGTTGATGGGGACGCCTGTCCTTTTCGGGCATTTCATTAATTTAGTGTGTATATGGGTGATTCCATAGCGGGTGATTCCGCAAAATGCATATTAAATTAATAAACGTTTATGAGTTTAGAGTGCGCACTCGTAATAAATTAAGGTTAGGATTTATTTCTAACCAGTTGATTTATTTATGTAGCTGAAGACTGCTAGGTATTCACTTTTGTTGGTTTAATTGTATTATTTTACTAACGATTGTGAATGCTTCAGTTGATGTGTAGAGATAGCAGCAGTGGCGGAGGAAAGCATTGGACGATAGTGAGTATTCGATTTATGGATTATATTTTGATAGGCGCCACGCCTATATTTTGTCACGCCTATTTATTAAGGCGTCGATTATTTATTATTATTTTGTATGCGCATGGGAGCACGGTTATGCTATTTCTATTTGGACATTGTATTGGGCGTGCCAGACTCTATGGGCACCGTCCATTAGCTTTATTCCTATTTTTGTAAAAGCAAATTCAAAAGCTAAAAGCTTGATATATTTTTGTAAATTGGGCTATTATTGAGCATTAAGATGAAATATACATAAAATACATGCTTTGTGAAGCGCTCACACAAGGCATGGGGGGAGATTGCACCCAATTGGTCTCTTGCTCTTGTTGTTCATGCTTTTTACCTTGTAACTTGTGCAAAAAGTAGAGTTCATTGTTCTTGGGGACCTTCCGGCATTCACTACGCGAGCATACAGCGTCCGATCTGCGCACCAATAAAACATTCAAAAAATTAAAGGAAGCATAAATGCTTTTCTAGCAAAAAGCTTTATGTATTTAAATGAATTAAGAATTGGATTAATGTCCATTAAAATAGTATACTTCATTTAATCCTACAAGTATAAATTGCATCTCGCACTATTAATCCATATCTTCTTTGCAATGAATCATCACGGAAAGTGCAAAGCATGAAATGATTCTTACGATGCATAAACTCTAGGAAATTATCGATTGTCAACTACATAAATTATCAAGAAAAAGGTTGCTTGTTTAGTATGAATTTTGTTCGCAAAGTATATGATGATTAGTTGGGTGGAATTTAACCTAACCTATGCCTGACCTCAAATCGATAAGTTAGGATTGAAAAATCAATTTATGCATAGACAACAAGTCATGTGGACATGATCTCGAAATTATCTTCTAGAGTTAAACAAATTGGCATAAATCTAAAAATGGATTACCCGTTTAGAACAAGTTAAATTCCAAGAGATTCACTAGGAAATTAATATGTGACCTAATCATACGTATTGCAAAACTGAAACTCCTATATCTTAAATACTTGCCCACTTTCATCGAAATGTAGGGATAGTGCATCATAATTGGAAAGTGAACTAGGGTTTGTCCCTAAGAATCTTACAAGATGGAACTTGGAACCCTAGGTCTAACGACGTCACCCTAATGTAATCCGGAACAGATTGTTTTCGTGATTCCGTTCAATGAGTAGAATAAGTCTCATAGTTCGATGTGACACTTGTGCAGCAAACAAGTGCGGAGTCATATGATCTTGTGATTGGATCACAAGGGGATGGTCAAATTCTCGCAATGAGATTGGCAGGTCCTTACGCAAGTTATCTTGCGAGAGGATGAATAATCATCCTAGTTTAGTATCTTTCTTAAGTAAAGAGGATTGCTTGGAAGCAATAGACCAGCTGATAAAATGAAATAACCTATGAACTTAAGGTTTGACCAAGTCGAGATAATAGGATACGCCCTAACCCAGGATATAGGGAATCTTGCCAAGTTACAAGTCATCCCGGATCGAGTGCTGGACGCATTCGAAAGGAAAGGATTCATTCCTTAGCACTTTGCCAACAAAAACGATCAATCGAAATGTTTGTGCTTGCTACAGATTTTAGAGCATTGTTTGGCTTTGTTTGATCAATGAATTAAAAGATAAATGGATATCTATACTTCAGGTTGAAGGCCTGGAGGGAGAGGCAGCTTTAGTTACCCTCGACTGCCTGCTTGACCCTAACCAAGGGGGTTGTTGACCGCGCCAGGAAAGTGGACCGAACCCGCCGCGAGAGGTCTCTCCGTTGAGCGCTACTTGGAGTAGGAGGACGCTTGGGTGCCAGGGGGACTCTGGCTGTAAATCCCTTGCCTTCCGGGTCCTGCAAAAGAGGCTAACGTGACTCGGGATTGGATCTCGAGGCCCGCATACTAGTCTACGGGCGGAAACTTGGATTAGTGATTCCTGTGGATTGCTGGATAGCCTTCGCACGGATTGTGGATAAGCCTACGGCCTGGACTCTTTGTATTTCAAAGATAAATATGATAACCTGTTAATAAGGAACTTGTCTAATATTGTTTTTCTATGTCAAGTGATAAGATTACGTGAAGGAACTAGTGCCTAACGGGTTAATTAAAGAAGCTAGTTGTTACTTGTCCAACTAATGTGTTAGGTAATTAAATAACTAAAACAACCTGAGGAAAGTGCAGAGGATGGGCCATAGGTCTGTCCTACGGATGGGTGGTCCCAGTTGGCCGGAAACTTTTCTCAAATCACGATGGACAGCAGGAAGATCGTCAAAGAATACGAACAACAAAAGCGTTGACCTAGAGATGATGATTGAACCCGATTTACGCTGTTTTAGGGGAACCCAATGGGACTATGCCTTATGGCAGAGAGGTTGAGCTTTGCATCCCTCTCATTTCCCATTCTCCTTGAACCAAGTGCAGCGTAAATCCGCTTCAGACCTAGCATTTCTGCATAAAGTAGTTCCCTTGGGTCCGACGCTAGTTGCTGTTAGGAAATGACCAATAAGGAAAACCCTAATTCAGGTCGATCCTAAGTGAGAACGGTCGGAATACTTCCGCTATGTGGCAGACGCGGAAAGCCCTAGATCGCAAACTGCATAACATTCCATGGGAGTGCCGGCGGAGTTGTAATATCCCGATTCGCTAAAAAAAGCACGCGCGTGAACCTGCCTCAAATGAATATGAAAATGGGATAAATGAAAAAAAAAATTATTCCCCCCTTATCCCTCTAGCCGACTGACAAGCTGGAGGGGGAGGGAAATAGAAGGAGCAACTAAGCTCCTTGGTGGAGCTTTGATTGAGGGGGAGGGGACATGCGTGTTGACACGCAGGGGAGGGAAGATTCCCCTCTCCTCCACTATTTAAATGAGGACGAGAACACTGCAGGCTGGAGAGTCTGAGGAGGAAGAAAGAGAGGGGTGAATACTCTGTCACTGGGCAACCGTGAAGTGGAGTGAGAGGGTGGTTGTGAAGGAGAGAGGGAAAAGCCAAGCCTTGCTACCGTTGGAAGACGAGACATGCCGCGGCCACTCTGAACTACCGCTATAGTGCGCCACGGCCGCCTCTTGACCATCGAATCGCCGCCTGGGGAGTCATCTTTCCCCCCCCATGTGCCCTTTTCCTTTGAAGCTTCTGGAAGCTTCCAAGGGGGCTTCCTAAGCCCCCTTTCATACCCCTTTCCTTGTTTCCCCCCCGGTTTTTAATCCCCATAAGGCCCTTGTTTCTCCCCCCCCCCGGTTTTTAATCCCCATAAGGCCCTTGTTTCCCCCCCCCAGTTTTAATCCCCATAAGGCCCTTGTCCCCCCCCCCCCCCCCCCCCCCGGGTTTCAAAAATTCCCTTAGCCCTTCCCATAGTTTTTGGAACCACACACCCCCTAGGATTTTAAATTCCTTTTTTTTCCGTCAAGCCCCTCCCTTGACTTTGGGAACCTACTATCCCCCCCCCCCCCCCCCCGTGTCTTATTCCCCTAAGCCTTATCACCCCCGTATAACCCTTTTTCAACCCCCCCTCATAACTCTTTTTTTTTTTCCCACAACTCCCTAAGCTTTCCTCTTAATCCCCTGTATTCCCCTTATTATTTCCCCCCCCCCACCCCCCTTGAACCTAAAAATCCAATTCATCATCATGGCCTCGTATGATATCCCGTAAGGGAAAAGTAGCCATGAGAGAAAAAATAGGGAGGGAAAGTAGAGGGAGTGAAAAGAAGGAGTGAAGGAGGAAGAGTGGGAAAAAGATAAAAGAAAGGGAAGGAAGGAGAATAAGTGCTTTCTATTCCTTCTACCCCAAGTCAAAATCCTCCAAGGGTTCTTGTGGTTGCAAAACCACACTCACCCATAGACTTTTTTTGATCCAAAGAGACGGTGGAATTCCAGAAGAAAGGGAAAAAGGCTATCTCACATTCGAAATACGATGCCGCCGAAGAAAGTCCAAGGTGTAGCTGAGGGAGGGTCATCTCCCGGTATCCATGTGGATATCTCACCCCAAAACTAGGTTTTTCTTCTTGGCTTTAATTCGGTTTTAAGTCGATCATGCAAACAAAATTTGTTAAGGATAGGTTATATTTTTTCGAGTTATTTGTAACGAAGGAGTTTAGCTTATGAATGACAATGTATACAACTTAGCTTTCTTCAAATTGCATCAAGCATTATAAATTACGAGCAAGATTAGCCATTTACTATAGTAGTATATTTTAGTTAAATCCTAAGGTGTTGAAATTATATCTTGCACCATTAGTCTTATTCCTTTCGCAACGAATCGTTGTAAATGGTTAAATTCATGAAAGGTTTCTTTCGATGCTCAAATTACTAGGAAGTTATCTTTGCTAATTGCACATCTTAGCAAGGCAAATGTGGTTATTTGGCATGAGTTCATCTGTAAGGAAAACGGAAGTTAAAATTAAGCTGTATTGGCTGGAAAGTAAATTGTCACAAGGATAGCAAAATCGTGACAAGAAGATTAATGTTACCTTCCGAAAGATAACTAAACCAATCTAGACATAGAAACATTCATACCCTAAGCACTTGACTACTTTCCTTACCATAGGGACAATAAATTCGTAAAGATAAGAAACTAGGGTTTGTCCCTAAGGTTCTTAAAAGAAGAAACCCTAGGCCTGACATACGTCAGCTTAAAGAATCTAAACAGATTATTCCATCGCAGGACTTGCGCAACAAGTATGAAATCATTTAGTCTTGTGATTGAATCACAAGGAGTAAATGTAAAAACCCTCATCAAGGATGGCAGATCCTTTACGCAAGTTATCTTGCAAAAAGACGTATTTTTGGATATCCTTCTAAATAAGGAAAGTTGTAAACCGGAAACTATCATATCTAAGGCACTTTAGGGTTAACCAAGTTGGGTATGCCCTACACCGGAATGTAAAAGATCTTACCAATTTACAAGACACCTTGGGAACGAGTGCTGATACACTCAAAAAGGAAAGAACACTTCCTTAGCAGTTTGCCAAACAACTGGGTTGATTAATGGAAATGTTTGTGTTTGCTAGAGATTTTAGGGCTCTGTTTGAATTATGAATTACAAAGTAAATGAGTACCTATACTTCAGGTTGAAGGCCTGAAGGAAGAGGCAGTTTCAGTTACCCCCGACTGCCTGCCTAACCCTAACCAAGGGGGTTATTCACCGCGCCGGGAATGTGGACCGAACCCGCCATGAGAGGTCTCTCCGTTGAGCTCTACTTGGAGTAGGAGGACGCTTGGGTGCCAGGGGGGGCTCTGGCCATAAATCCCTCACCTTCCAGGTCCTACACAAGAGGCTAACATGACTCGGGATTGGATCTCGAGGCCCGCATACTAGTTGATGGGCGGAAGCTTGGAATAGTAATCCCTGGGGATTACTGGATAGCCTTCGGGCGGATTATGGACAAGCCTACAGGCGGAACTCCTTGTATTTCAAAGATAAAATGATGAAATGTTAAAAGAACTTGCTTGATATTGTTTTTCTATGTCACGTAATAAGATTACGTGAAGGAACCAGCGCTTAAAGGGATTAATTAAAGAAGCTGATTGTTATATGTCAAATTAATGTGTTAGATAATTACATAACTAAAACAAACCGAGGAAAGTGCGGAGGATGGGCCATGGGTTCGTCCTACGGTTGGGTGGTCCCGGTTAGCTAGGAACTTTTCTCAAAAATCTCGAAGAACAGCGGGATGATCATCATCATCAAAACGAATAACGAGAACGATGACCTAGAGTTACGTCTTACCCGATTTATGCCGTTTTAGGGGAACGGAATGGGATTATGCCTTATGGCAGAGAGGTTGAGCCTTGCATCCCTCTCATTTCCCATTCTCCTTGAACCAAGTGCAACGTGAATCCGCTTCGGACTTGGCGTTTCTGCGTAAAGTAGTTCTCTCGGGTCTGACGCTAGTTGCTGTTAGCTAATGACCAAACAGTAAAACCCTAATTCCGGTCGATCCTAAGTGGGAGACGGCAAGGATACTTCTGCTACGTGGCAGACGCGGGAAGACCTAGATCGCAAAACCCGTAACATTCCTTGGGAGTGTCGGGCGGAGTTTTCTAGACATCCTTTCTAATGGACTGCTAAGACGTGTCCTGGATGATACTAGGGGACATGTTACAGGAGCTTTCTAGACATCCTTTCCGATGGACTGCTAAGACGTGTCCTGAAAATACAAGTGGACAAGTTACAAACTTATTTCTGCAAAAATCTAGTTTTTCATCCATACATGTAAGGGGGAGTGGGGTTTTAATACACCTCCAAATCCCCAAGAACCCATGCCAAGAAGGGAGTATTTATCATATGATTGGCATGGTTTAAATCTAATAATGTTTTTTGTTAATTGAACTAAAGCCTATTGTAATTATTCATGAATTGCAAGGTTGTTTGAAAAAATATCAATAGTGACCTTTTTGGTCTTAGATGACTATTGAACTTGCAAGCACTATGACATTGTGCTACTACAAAATCTTTCACAACACTTTTAAAAAAACTATTAGCCTTGGTGCAACCCAACCTTAAAGACATGGATATTTGGGGACTTTTTGAAAATTGTAAGAATCATTGTCCCTTATATCATAAGAGTGATTGAACCTATTAGTGTATGGAGAATGGGAAATATTGAGGCACTTCTGAATTGAAGCGATGCAATAAGGGCCATGCCAGATGTAAACATACTATACTTTTTCAAAATAAAGCAAGTAAACTAAACTATATGTGACACGTTTATAAAACCCTCCTACTTCCCATAACATAAGATTACCTTAATTATAAGACTTTAGAATAATCTAGTTATGATTTGTGTGTGACATGGCCCTAATCATACCAAATGACTTCATCCTTTTTTAGCAAAGGATGATATTAATAAGATTAAGTTGTGTACACTGTAGTTGGATGTGTGTGAGTGTTGCCATGTCACTACTTTTGATTAGTGTGAAAGGTAAACTAGGCAAGTTATCTTGTTCAAAAACTTATTATCAACTTGGCTGCTAGTTTCATTGAGAAGGTATGATAGGTATCCATGCAAGTTTGGGTTGTGAATAGATCTCAAGCCCCTACATGAGCTCAAGATCAAGATGATACATGGACTAGCCCTTGAAACTAGTGCCTCCCAAGCTCAATAAGCAGTTAGAGATCCTTGATAATAGACTCTTCATGTTTAATTAATTTGTAAGTCCTCATGAAATCTCTAATATCTATTGTTAGATAACAACTTCATCTTCAACTAGTTCTCCCATCTCATAAACTTTGAGGTAGGCATTTCACATTGGGTTCACCAAATGTCTAAGGTTGAAAGGGTCTAGGCATAAATAACACATGAAATAGATAGGCCCAACAAGCAATTGTATTACTATTAGGCATGAAAAGCAACAATGAAAAGAAATCTTGAACTACTATAAATGGTTATAAATAGATATTTGAGCCATTTTTATAATCCTCGACAAATAAAATTATCCCATAGGTACACATTCAATCGCAAGGTCACATGCCGTGGCCATGGTGGTAGGGGAAGAGCTCTCTATCTCTGTCTCTATCTTTAGATCACACACACACACACTCTCTCTATCTCTCTCTCTCTCTCTCTCTCTCTCAACATGTGCTACATCATGGCAAGAAGGCACACCAAGAGGAAGACACCAGGGGCCACAAACACAAGGTAGAAAGAGCATTGTCAGAGGGGTTTAGTCAAAAGGTTGTATCCACTGGGAATCATCTGAGAGAAGGAAGTAGAGAATAGAATATGTAAGAGGAGAAAAAGAATAGACAAGAGGTGCACAAGATAAAGCTCAATGAATCAAATCACTATGTATTGATAGAACCTAAGAAGATTAGAAAATTCTTGTCTGGGACTACTCAGAAGCAATCTCCAAGCATTAGATCTCTTGGAGCTCCCTCATAGACAAAAAACATGCACCAAACACTATCTTCTTCTCTACTTCTCATATCGCAAATCGGATGGTTCCGTTGGCTCCAAAAGGGGGGTAAAACCTTAAGACACTTTGTTGCATGTAAATTGCGATCGTGTGCAACGTGAACTCGAAAGCCCCTTTGTTTTACATGAGATATCCCAAAACTGGTTATTGAAAAGAGGCCTACAACGAATGTTAATATCAATTACTAACTTTTATTTCAATTATTAACTTAACATGAAATGATAGGATAAGTAGTTTGGTAAATTAAATAATTATTTATCTAACAAAAATATTATATAAAATTTATCATTTAAATTTTTAATCTAATAAATTTAATAATTGCTTATTTATTTAGTAGAAATATTGAAATGTGTACGTAAGTGGAGAGAATAAAGAGATAGAAGAAAGAGGAGAGGTCAAAGAGAAAATAGGTGTTAACAAAAAAGTAGAGAGAGATAGTAGAAAGAAAAGAAATAGAGAGGAGATAGAAAGAGAGTAAAAAGAGGAGAGTAGGGAGAGAGTAGAAAGAAAAAAAAGAGAGAGAAGTTTGAAATAGAAGAGTAGGGAGAGAGGAAAAAGAAAAGAGAGAGGGGAGATAAAAGAGAGTAGGGAGAGAGGCTAAGAAAATTTTACTCTCTTCCAACTCGAATTAAGTTTTATTATAACCATCAATATTCACTACAACAAATCAAGACTCTCCACATTACTCAAATCAACCATCTCAATATCATAACTATCAAAATAATTGATCAATAACTCATCACATGCTACTCCATTAGAAGAGTGAAGACCTCTTGCAATTGCACACTCAATGCTTTCCTCTTCACAATAAATTCCCTCCCAAAGACATCTCCATCCAAATAAACTTCAAATGACAATACTATCAAGATAAACTCCTTTATATTTGATTCATATTTACAAAATTATCATAGGGTTTCATTGTATAAACTTCCAATTTCCCTTTCAAAATGGTCTTCCCCTTACACAACTCATCTTCTAAGGGCCTAGACTCTAAACCCACCCCCTTGTTCCTCTTCTCAAACTCATCCCTAAAGGAGATTCTTTTGGTTCCTAGCTCATTGTTGATCCTTCCAAAGGAAGCATCCACATCACATTGGCTCCTTGACTCACAAGACTAAAAATCACTTCCAATCGGGTCATTCTTATTCTCAAGTTCTTTCAAATCTAGGGTTTTCTCCTTCTTTATAAGAGAATCCATTCTTATCATCTAAGGATTTCAACTCTATAACATGTGAGACCATCTCACTAACTAGTCCATGGATCTTTCAATAACTCATCATCTCTAGTCTTTGTATCACAAGAACTTTCACAAAATATCTCTTCAATATACCCTCATCAAGTAGGTTGCTATATACTTCTTCAATTCTCACTTTGTCTCATCCTATTCCCATGGTAAGATAGGAGACATCTTGACTACAATCTATCTTAGTCAATTTAAACTCATATTCCTCATCCTCTCCTTCAAAAATTTCACTATCCTTATGCTCACTCTCATTATGCTCACTATTATCAATCTATATAGATTTCATAAGTTCACATATCAAACTTCCTTAGTAGACCTCATCTATTGTAGGTAGTGATAGTGCATTTTCCCCAATCTTCAGTACTTCTTTCCTTTTTGAGCCATGATCTTCTTAGAATTAGAGAATATCCTTATTTGGACTGGCATCACATGTCATTATATTTTCATGGGTACACCATACATCTTGACCTCAAGGTCCTATATGACTCCTAAACACTTAATTTGAGCACAATTTTCCAACCTTATGCAAAATCCTAATCCCTTAGTCGTTTGGATTCAAAATTTCTTCATACAAGCTTGTGCAATGACACATACTTGTGGCCCTCTATCAATGTGAGATTATTCAATGCCCTTATCTTTGTATCAAACATTCACAATAGGATAAATATCAAGAAATTCCTTAAAAATCGGGTCCTCATTGTCCCTTTGATGTTTTCCTTTGCCTTGGCATTAACTAGCCTCTTCCATGCTTTTGTCATCTTAGGACAGCTCCATAGGTTGAGAAAACGAGAACTTGACTTTCCTTACCAATAATTCCTTTTGCATATCATAATCCTCCTCTCCTTGGCCTAAAGGAATTTCACATGCATGTGGTAATGTCTCCTTAGAGTTCTAGTCTTGGCCTCACCTTCTTTTGCAACCTCATTGCTCTTACCTTTTTGGGACTCAACATCATCCTTTTATTTTGCTCTCTGCCTCTCGCATGCCTTGTTAGTCTCTAGCTCATCTCTCTCAACTTCTCTCCTTCTCTAAGTAGTAGGTGAAACATCAACCCTTTTTTTTATAGTAAGAATGCAATTCAATGCACCCTCAAACAAGACATATAGAAGTTAAAGATTCATGGATCTCAATCCCATAGTCTTTTTTCCAATTTCGTAGGTTCTTGGGAAAGGTTTACATATGGCCTCCTATTCTTCTAGGTTGTGGATAGTTTATACTTATGTAACTAATATCACCATAATTCAAACATGTAAGAAGTCTTCTTGGAAACCCTTTGCCATTTTCCATATGTATTTCTTCTTGTAATCCTTCACTGGTAGGTCGTGCAACTCCTTTTCCCCATTGTTTATCCCTCAAGGTAGCAAGCTTCATATTTTGCATTTATCTTGCTAATTGGTCCTCAATTGAAGGGGCTAGTTGGGCCTTTTGTCACTTGATAATTCTGGCCATTGACCTCTAGGTTTGGTGCTCTATCCTCTCCTCTTAGCCCTCTCAAACAAGTTCCCCCTTTTCAAATTTTCTTTTCTTTTCAAATAATATCCCCATTACCTCTTTGAAACTATCTCAGTTGTTGGGTTCAAGGTTTTCCCTTACTTCCCTTCGTAATTTGTCCACAAAGTGCTTTACTTTGAGCATGGTTGGTGACTCTCTCCATCTCTTAGGGCATTATTCTAATGGCCTCATAGTCTCTCAAATTTAAGGACAAATGACTTGATTGTTTGATCTTGTTTCCTTTGACTTCTTATCATGTCTCAGTCTCTTGAAAATGCTCTAGAAAAGATTTTTGCTACATAACATAATAGTTTTTAAGATTTTCTCATAAACATTTGGGTTGCACATGTTGAAATTGTTCGTGATTGTGATTGGCCCATTGCCCTTGCACTCAAACACAGGGCATAAGAATAGGATCCTCGCAATTATTGTGATCAGTCACATGATTATTTACCAATAATTCCACCATCTTAGGACATACAACCATTGATTTACTTTAACCCATTACTTAGGCACATTTATAAATACTTCACTTAGAGTCGACTAGTTCTTATGATCACCTGCTAGATCCATCCTAGGAAACTCTCACCGCACTTAAGTACCATATGCTTAGATCTAGACCACTACGATAACAATTAACTCCACATCCTAGGTAGTTTGGAACAAGTCAATCTCATTTAGGGGGAGATGGAGAGCTATTCAAATTGCTAAGCACAGTGGATTGAGTTTCCATAATTTGGAAGGAAAAATCCATGAGTATTCAAAAATGTGGGTTTGATCTAAGAGCCAACACATGAGTCAAAAATTCCAATACGACTAGAGAATAATTGTGAACTTGAGTTGTAAATTGACTTGATAGACACCATCAAAGCTTACTTGCACAAGATCTAGCCAATAAACTTATTTTCTAAGCCAAACTGAAGTGAGGAATATTTATTTAATCTAACACATGCTGAATCACTTGGCTTGAAGGTCCACTACTTATTGAAACTGACATAATATTGGATCCAATTGTACCCAAATCTAGTACAAAGGAACTCAATAAAATTAGAAAAAATGAAGGCATAATGTAGAGAGCATGGTATACACTCAGCTCTACTCAATAGTAGACTCTATGGTATCTATTGTCTACACAGAGTTAGATTATACAGGGAGAGTACTAGGTTATTTTATGATTGCACTTTGTCTACACTTTAGTAGCTCCAAGTAACTTCAATAAATTTATCCTATGAGTGAATCTTGGGTTTCCCTTTAGTAGATGGATGTGTCATAAATTCATAAATAACTCTTTAGAGTTCAATATGAGATCATGGTTGAGGTAGAGTCCCTAACAGTGGGCACTGTAGGCTAACTACCAAGGGAAGAAAAATCCTTGGCGATGGGAGAATACCTCCTACCACAACTAGAATTAACTTCTGAAATCACCTCTAACAGTGAAATAGAAGCATGGATGTATTGTTCTCCCTGTTACATGACAGTCGCATAGACAGAGTAGAGAGAGAACAGTTACAGAGTAGTAACAAATGCAGAGACAGAGCAGAGACAGAACAGAGACAGAGCGGATATAGAGACAGTAACAAACACAGGGCCAGAGGCAGAGGCAGAAGCAGAGTCAGAAGCTGTAACAGCAGAAGCAAATGCAGATGCAGAGGCAGAAGATCTGTTCTTCTCCTATAGAGCCTCTACAGAAGCAGAGACAGAGCCTCCAGAGGAAGAGGATGAAAACGATAAGGAAGAAAATGAAGCAGGTTATGAAAGTGCAAATAAAGAATTTCCTCTGATAGTGGATGATCTTGTTGATGTCCCTACAGAGACCTTAGAGGCCGAAGATCTCAGGGTGCTAGATGGAATGACCATGGTTCCATTTGGGTTGATCAATGGACCACAAAATATGCAGAATCTGTATAAGCAATGGATTAAAAGCATAAAAATTAAGTTCATCAGTGGCTCCTGTCGCCCTAATCGTTCAGTCTAGAGAAAAGATGATGATGATGCTCCTTGTCAACAGAAGACAAAGCCCTCAGAGCCATGGCCTCTAGAAGGTCCGTGCTATGTGACATTCTTGGATGCATCCTCTGAAGATGAATCCCTAAGTCCAGAAGAAATTACCACTCACACAGAAGCAAACAAAGCTCTAATATCCTTCCAGCAACCTCAACAGACAAATGAGTTATCTGTTCAGAAGGAGGACACAAGTTCTAGTGGAATATCAGATGAGGATACGACTCTTTTGAAAGAATCGGACCTCTATTCCGAAGCAATGTGTGGGACATTTATCCACAAAGTGAAAAGTGAAAGGCAAATAACATTCTTGGATACTTACAGTACTGAACGTCACCTGAAAGTGGGTCTCAATCTTCCAAAGGAAGAATTAGTGGTCCTGCGAGACCTACTCAAAGAGAACTTAGATGTGTTTGCTTGGTCATACAAAGATCTAAAGGGGATTGATCCCACAGTATGCCAACATCACATTGGTCTAGAGCCTCATGCCAAACCTGTAAGGCAAAGACAAAGGCGTATGAATCCTAATTACTCTGCTCTGGTGAAGGCTGAATTATTGAAACTTCTTGAAGCCGAGTTCATTTATCCCATGGCTAACAGTGAATGGGTTTCGCTCATTGTGGTAATACCCAAGAAGAACAAGAAACTTCAAATATGTGTCGACTTTCGAAAGCTCAATTCGAAGACGAAGAAGGATCATCTCCCTATTCCTTTTAGAGACCAACTGTTGGATACAGTGGGCATGCCATGAGCTATATTCCCTCTTGGATGGATTCAACAGATATAACCAAGTCCAAATCGCAGAAGAGGACCAATCTAAAACACCCTTTACCACAGAATGGGGACCCTATGCCTATAGAGTGATATCGTTCGGGCTCTTTAATGCTCTTGCCACCTTCCAACGAGTAATGATGGCTGCCTTCCAGAATCATCTTCATGATTTCATTGAGGTGTATCTTGATGACTTTTGTGTCTATATTTTGATCTGCAAGCACTGGGGACACCTAGAGCAATGTTTTGATAGATGCCGAGAGTATGGGATTTCTCTCAACCCCGACAAATGTGCCTTTGGCGTCTCATCAGGAGTTCTTTTGGGCCATATTGTCTCGGCACAAGGGATTGCAATAGACCCGGTGAAGATTGAAAAGATTGCCACCTTAACAGGACCAACAAACCTCAAGCAATCGAGAGGATTTTTTGGCCATGTGGGCTACTACGGAAGCTTTATTGCACATTTTGCAATGAAGGAAGCCCCTCTGTACAAGCTCCTAAGGAAAGATGTGGATTTTCTTTGGATTGATGATTGCGAAGAAGCCTTTAATACCCTAAAATAGTACCTTATTCAAGCACCTATTTTACAACCTCTTGACTGGACAAAGGAGTTCCATGTGCACACAGATGCATCAGTTGAAGGGCTAGGTGGTGTCCTATGTCAAAAGGGCCCTTCTAAATTAGATCAACCGATATATTATGCAAGCCAAAAGGTCACTAATAGGGAACGGAACTACACAGTGGCAGAGCTTGAATGCTTAGCAATGGTGTTTGCACTGGAGAAGTTTCGACACTATCTACTATCAACGCATTTCAAGTTCTATGTGGATCATGAAGCCCTGTCCTTCCTCATGAACAAAGCAGATGTTAAAGGACGATTGATGAGATGGTTTCTCCTCTTCCAAGAGTTCTATTTTGAAGTAGTCACTAAGCTTGGCGGTTTCCATGTCCTAGCTAATCATCTATCACGGATCCCTCAAACAGAAGAAGAGGAACAGGATGATCCAGACCTTCCTGATGCTTCCTTGTTTCTAGTTGAAACAGTTACTCCCTGGTATCTAGACATAGCCAACCTTCTGGCAACTCAACAGTATCCTCCTGGCATCGAAAGCCATGAGAAGAAGAAGCTTTTGTTAGAATCAGTAGTGGTGCAGTCTACAATGTCGAATTTTTTCTAGGATGTGGGTTATTTGGGGTGGTAAATTGGTTAGTTATGTCTATGTGTGTGTCCTTCTTTTGATTGATTTCTTTTTTATAGCCCTTTGATTGTTTTGCATGCATTCTTTGGGATTTTTTGTATTTTGGTGCGTGTGTTTTCCATCTGAATGGCACCTCACGCTCCTCCTCCTATCCAGTATGTCCCATTGATCAGTAGGGATTATTCTTCCCTACTAGCTTTTGAGCCTATAGCGAAAGCATGGCTTGGGACTTTCGTGGCTGATTCATTCCCATTGATTCCAGATGATCCATCCCTGTGTGATGAGTTACTTGCCTCATACAGTAAGATGTCGGGCTTGGTTCATGGTGCTTCCATGGTATTGACAACCCAAGGACTAGGGAAGGCTTTGTCTCTTCCCTACAAAGGAGAGCCCTTTGTTACAACTAGACAATTATTCTCCAAGGATGAGATTTCAAGCTGTTATAGAAGCAGACCAAAGAGATTTTGGATGTTAAGAAAGTCATAGATTACACTTCAGGAGTATCTTTTTCCATGATCATTGATTCTCTTTGGAAGTTAATCTGCCAGTTTCTCCAAGACAGGTTTATGCTTGCCAAAACACCATCCCATTATTTGTCCAAATAACTCTTCACAGCTTCTAGGATGGTGTTAAAAGGGGTGGCCATTGATTGGAGTACTTACCTGCTTATAAAGGTGGACCAACATTTTGTCAAAGTAACCAGAGAGAATGTTACAAATGTCACCTATGGTTCCTACCTATATGCTTTCTTGACATACTCATGCCTAAAGAAGGGTGTGCTACCACCTCCTCTATCTGATCTAGTACCTCTCCCTTCACCTTCAGAAGAGTCAGAACCTATTGACATAGAGGATCTTGATTTCCCTACTCCACTGATCATTCAACGGAAGTGCTTGAAGCATGTGGCAAATAAAACTCCCTTCGTTCTTCCTTCAGTCACAATTCCTGCTATATCTGGCAGTGACCTCCCTACTTATCTCACATGTAACAATTTGTTCAGAGCATATAGAGAGGGTTCTTTGGACATATCAGTCCCTTCACTGAACAGTTTAGTATCAGGAGATGCTATTCCATTCCTCTGTAAAGACATGCAGAGTTTGATTGAACTTTCAGTGACAGCTTGTGTTCAACAACTGTATGCTTCTTTCTATGAAGAACTGATGCAGTCCAAAGACGAGTTGCATAAGGCAACCTCAGAGTTAGCTGCTGCTAAAGACACACTTGCAGATTTGTTTAAGAAGATGGAGTAGCAGACCCAAATGATTGAGACCCAGAGAGAAGAAATATCTTCTTTGAAGATTCAGTTAACAGAAGCTCAGTCGGGGGTCACTAAAATCTCAGATGAGAAAGAGAGAATGTCCAAAGAAGCTCAAGAGTTTCAGACTCTTTTCGATGCAAAACTCTCAGCCTTATAGATTTCTCATAATACAGTGGAATCACAAGCTTCCTAGATTAAGCAGTTGCAAGACCAACTGGCATAGTCACGGTCTGTTCCTCCAAGCCCCAATGTTCCTATGATTCGTTCTATCTCTAAGTAGGACTTGGAAGTTCTCTAGAGACAAGCATCATTGTGTCCATTGTTTCAAGATAAAGTGGAAAGATTGCAGTCTAGGATGGATTTGTTATGGTCTACCTTTGAGCACTTTCAAGAGTATGTTTCTCCGGACCATTCTTTCTTTGTCCACTATCAGTTGCAGAAGTTGGCATTCTATATGAAGCTTTCAACGATGGATCTTCCTCTTCCAGAGGATGGTTGGAGTGGGGCTTGGTCTTCTGAGTTGCTGACAAAAGTGGTGCGTATGGTGTTTGAAGATTCTGTGAAGATGGACACCATGTTGCTGTCTTACATGTATCTACAAGGTGATCTGTTGATTTCAAATGATGTAGATTTGGCCTGGTATGTGGGGGATGTGGTTTCGTAAGCTGTTTTGTATGTCAACTATTTGGAGTTGCGGATAGATGACATGTTCTAGTGTTATTCCTCAAAAGTGGCTACTTGGCCTGACAATTGATGGCATTCAATGATTGATTCTGTGGCCATGAATCAACGTTAGAATACAGCTTCTACCTATGTGCAAAGAACTAGCCATTTGAGGGTAGATCTCTTAGTTTACCTTTCCAAAAACCATCCATTTGATTCATCCTTTTTTATACCTATCAGAGAAGATCTGTCTTAGGTCCCTCTGTTCCTAGCCTATTATACTATCAACAAATGGCTCATCGCTATGATACTTATCTTTCCCTTTATCAAACCAACTCAGCATCAATCTTACCTCTTCTTTTCCAACCTCAATGTTTTCCTCAAATTCCTATACTTACCTATTGTTCTTTCATCAAAGATCAAGTTTATTCCCCTGCTCCACCATGTCCTTCACCATCTATCCATATACCTTCTACTTTTCCTGTTTATCAATTGACACTTTTCCTAACTGATTCACTTAAATTTTCAGCCACTCCTTTATCTTATTCCTCCTTTTATGATTTTTCCTACCCATCTCTTCATCCTCTTTTACTTATTCCACTTCCATCTCCTACCACTTCTATTTCTCAACCCCCTCAGTTGGTTAGTGAATATGATGGATTTGATCGGCAGATTCCAAGAAGAAGAGGATGGAGCTCGACTGATTCTCTCACGGGACCCCATATAAACTGGCCATTAATTCGAGGGGACTAGACAACTGCTAGTCAAGCATACCAGAATTACCTCCATTTTGCTCACCAATATTCACAATCTCTAGATCCTTCACTGAGATTGACATCTCACTTTGCTTGTATCTAGCATACATGCATAGGCATTCCCATAATGATCAAAAGGGCATTCTAAAGCTTTGTATGAATGCCAATGTGAACATTGACTCCCAACAGTTGGATGTTCTGTATTTTCATGCCCTATGTCTACCTAGCAGATACCTTGTTTTGCTAGAAAGGATGTACTGCCTGCAGTTCTTTCAAAATCCTCCAAAGACATTTGTAGATGAGTCCTTCTCCATGGATTGTTTTCGAAACCACCAAGCCTTCAAAATGGATCACCTTCATTGATACCTTTGCAATGTATTTTGGATGATTCTTAATGATATATATCTCTCTTTTTGGAGGTGTCATTCAAATGGTTGTGTTAGTGTTTATGTGTGTATTGTGGGTTAATTGTATGTGATGAGTTTGTACTGATTGAGAATAATTTGTTTGAGAGCTCTTTTCAAACTATTGATGGTGGATGGAAAGCCTATGGTGGAAAGATGAAGAAGAACCTCTTATATCCTTTACAAATTTGTTATGACTTTTTAAATGATTATCAGATGAGTTAATGAATAACAAAGTTTTCCTTTAGTAGTTTTTTCTAGAAATACAGGTGATAAGTTGGGGTCATGGTTTGGCAAGATTGTTGACGATCCTACGGAAGATCAAAATTGAGCTCTTTAGTGAACTTATATTATTCTTTTCCTAAGGTCGCGAGGACGCTTCCTTTCTAAGTGTGGGGATATGTTGAGAGTGGAAAAAGATTAAATGTTTTACTGATTTTTGTTATTTTTGAGGTCTAAATGATAAAATTTTTATGGATCTAGAGTGATGTATGGTTGTTAATGGAAGTGTTTAAGAATTTTTTGGATGATATTGATTATATTTTGGAAGATCATGATGATTCTTAGTAGAGATATAAAGCTATGTGATGATTTGATAGGTTCTGTTGAGGTTCTGATTGGTTCTGTATACCTTCTATATAGCTTCTGTTTTGTTCTGATTTTTTCTGTATGAAGCATGGATTGATGATTGATGAAGATTGAGATCATTTGAAAGCTTATTGAATAGTTTTTGATAGTTTGGAATGGTTTTAGTATGAGCTATGAGGTTCTAATGTCCTTCTGTAAACCTTCTGTAGAGCCTCTATCTCTGCTCTGTCTTTGCTCTGTTCTGTAGCTGTTCTGTAACTTTTCTATACTGTTTTGTAGACCTTCTGTAAGTATTCTGTAGAATATATGTGTGACTTTGGGAAAATTTTCTAACTTTTGGAAAGAATGAATCTAAGTTCAAAAGAGCTAAAACAAATGGAAGAAGCAGCTGCTGAAGACTAAAGAGAAGACTGAAGTGACAGTGATAGTAGTGAGCTGTGAAAGACACTGTAGTGGCTCTGGTGCCTCTTCATATCAAACATACCTCTTGGGAGGTTCATCCAGGACCTAAGAAGGATTATTGAGATCATTTTAGTGAGGAGATGATATACTATTGAGAGAGAGAGAGAGAGAGAGAGAGAGAGAGAGAGAGAGAGAGAGAGAGAGAGAGAGAGAGAGAGCTAGAGATAGTCAATTCTATCAAAACAGTGTAACTGTATATGAGAGATTGAGAGAGAGAACTATGAAGACATTAAGATGAATATTATGTGATTTATTTCCATTAAAATATGGTGTATTCTTCTATGTTCTTTATTATATTGGTGGATTCCATGAAGATGTTGAAGATTATGGTTGATTCTATCAAATCCGTGGGAGATATCTACTATGATGCTGCCTGAAGAATTGCTGTTTTCTTTGTTTTGGTTATCAAAAGAATGAAATAAAAGCTTGTTGATGTTACAAGATGGATTTTCTTGTAGTAGAATCCCATTTTCCTTGGTGTTCCTTTTGGGGCTCCAGATCATTAGTACAGTCTCAGACTCAATAGAAACGATGGCCTTGCACTTGCCGATAAGTGCGTATGAGCGGCCTTCATATGGGCTTAATTTGACGTTAGTGGGTTGTAGTGGTGGTTTTCTAAGTTGGGTCCAATGATCATGAGTCAAGACATTGAAGTCCGCTCCCTCGTCAATTAAGGCATTGAAGACGCATGTTCGCTTGGCACTGACCATGATGTGCATGTATGCAGGCTCCACGGTTTCCTCATCCTTGTCATTGATTTCAGTGATGGTGGCTACTCATACCTTGACAGACGGTTCCAACATTGGTGGCTCATGCAAAGGATGCGCGGGAGGATAGTATTTCTTGATACGACTGCCATTGAAGAAGCCTATTCCCTCACCGTCTAGAGTCTCGAGCTCGAGTTGCCTGTTTGGCTGATCGCACAGACTTTGAAAGGTCCAAGACCCCTAAAATTCATTTTTTTCTTGTCCCCCTTAACTGAATATAGGAGCACTAAGTCGCTTGTTTGAAGTCGCGTTGCTTGACATGCTTGTCAAACCAGCTCTTGCGTCGTGCCTGGTCACATATGAGTGCATGAGTGGCTAGAAGGCGAGTCTCCAAGAGGCGTTCGAGCTCAACTAGGTGTTGCATCCATGCCTCCTTTCCTTCCCATTGCTCCTGAAGTGTAATTTGCAGGCTAGGCACAAAGAATTCTATGGGGAGAATTTCTTCGGTTTTGTAGGTCAACCTAAAGGGGGTCTGTCTGAGAGTCGTTTTATAAGCTATGCGATAAGCCCACAAGGCTGCCATCAGCTTGTTATCCCATCGCCGCATGAGTCCGAGACTACCTTGGTTAGGATGTTGACAAGAATCTTATTTGTGGATTATGCGTGGCCATTTTCTTGAGGGTATTATGGGGAGGATTTTCGATGGATAATTAGGAAGGTGGATAGGAGATACGCTATCACTTCATTGATGAAGTGTGTCCCTTGGTCACAGACTAGTTCGATGGGGCATCTGAATCATGAGATCACCTGCTCCCACAAGAACTTGGCAGTCATTTAAGCATCGTTCTTTCGTGTTTCTCTCGCCTTTGCCCACTTCATTGGGTAGTCTATGGGGCCACAATGATGTATTTGGCCTGTGAATACTATGCAACGGGGTTGATGGGTCCTATGAAGTCGATTCTCTATTTTTCAAAGGATTGTCGTGCAATGATTGGGGTCAACTCCATTTGATCCTTGCAAATCGGGACCTTCGTCCTTTGACACTCATTACAATGCTTAACAAATCGTGTGGCATTACAGAACAAGGTTGGCCACCATAGTTGAGATTGCAACACCTTGCGGGCTGTCATGTCTCCGCTAAAGTGTCCACTAGCAATTCAACTGTGTGTCTTTGAGAGCACATCATGCATCTCATGTTCGCACATGCATCTGCGCAGCAATCCATCTTTCCCTAAGCGATACAGCTGCCCTGTTATCAACTAGTAGGGTTGGATTTTAAGAATAAGTCACCTCAACCTTGCAATTCATCAGTAATGCCTTCTCCAGCAGCTTCTCGTGTGGGGATGCATGACATATGATTAGTCATGTAGTGCTATTTTCCCTTCCGTACAACCACGGAGAAGTCAAACTCCAAAAGCAAAAGGAGCCACTGAGCTATGCATCCTGTAGCGCAAGGTTTGTTCACTAGGTATAGTAAGGCTTGATGGTCCACAAAGAAGGTAAAGGGTGTAGCCAATAGATAATGCCGAAACTTCTTTACAGCAAACACCATGGCCAAGCCCTCTCTTTCTGTCATCGAGTAGTTCATTTACATCTCAGTGAGTTGTCTGCTAGCAAAGCTCATTGGATAGTCCAGGTTGTGCTCGCCAGGTTGGCACAACACTGCTCCCACATCAAATTTAGAAGCATCGATATGCACGTGGAAGGTTATGGTCCAATCTGGGGCTTGTAGAATTAGCACTGTGGTTAGAGCCTTCTTTAACTCTTCATATGCTCGCTGGCGTGCTTTAGTTCATTGAAAGACAATCAGTAGCTTGTATAAAGGTCTGGCTATCAATGTGTAATTCAGCACAAACCGTCGATAGTATCCCGTATGGCCTAAGAAGCATTGAACTCCCTTGTAGTTGGTTGGGGGTGGAAGGTCGACAATAACCTTGACTTTCAAGAAGTCAATGGCAATGCCATTCTTCGACACCACGTGGCCGAGGATGCATCCATGCTTCATCCAAAACTGGCATTTCAAGGGGTTCAAGGAGAGACGATATAGGCGACACCGCTCAAAGACTGCTTGGAGTTTGTTTAAGTGTTCCATCCATGTTGAGTGAATGCAGAGGTCATCGACAAAGACTTCCAACTCCTTGCGAAGCATGTCTTTAAATATGGTGCACATGAGACATTGGAAGGTGACAGGGGCATTAGTCAACCCGAAAGGCATGACTATGTAAGCAAAGACGCCCCACTCACTCGCGAAGGCAGTCTTATGCCTATCGGAAGGATGCACTTGCACCTGATTGTATTCTGAGAAGCCATCCAGAAAACTATAAGCCTCCTTGCCCACCACTCTTTCAAGCATGTGCTCGATGTATGGCAATGGATGATTGTCCCTTTTAGTAGCAGCATTCACCTTCTTGTAATTGATGCACACTCTAATTTTTCTATTTTTCTTCATCACAATGACGATGGGTGATACCCAGTCCATGTGCTCAATTTTGTAAATGAATCCTACTCTCATCAGCTTATCAATATCTCTTCCTTGATAGCATGAGCGTGCTTTGGATTCATTGGGTATGGTCGTTGCTTCACCGACGCTGTGTCTAGTGTCATGAGTATATTATGAGTCACTACACTCGAGTCTACCCCTTTAAGCTCTTCCAGGGACCAAGCGAATATGTCTACGTACTCTCGCAAGAGAGCAACAAGACTTGTTTCTTCTTCCTTAGTGAAGTCATCGGTAATGAAGGATGTCCGGGGTGTCTCCTCTTCCTCGGCTAAGATCACCTCCTTGACCCTGGCTAGTCCTTCGATTGGTTTGCTCGTTTGCTCTTGCTGTTTGGTACCCAACAGGATCACTACCCTATCTATTTTCTTGAATTTTGTAAATCATTTAGGGAGGTCCCGCGGTTTTCATTGTTCATCTTTTCGTGTATCCCTGTGTTGGTTCACTCTTTCCTGCTTCAATCGTCTGCGCCTTAGGTGGACGGGTAGGTCCCCGAGTGCGTCGGGCCTTGGGCGGCCTAGGTATTTCTGGGTCACTATCGGAGCTAACCTCCGACTCAAAGTCGAACTCCCCTTGTGGTCATAGTACAGATGGTGACTCTGCCCTAAGCACCGGTGTCGCTTCTGGTTGAGCTAGACCTGCTTGCTCAAGGTCTATGGCTCCTACGTGCTCCAACCAAGTGCGATCACAATCCATGTGCATGATTCCTCACTCTATCCTATAGAAACTTCTCTTTTGTGGCTTGGAGTCCGCCCGTATTTGTTCTATTTCGTGTCCCTCAGTGTTGTATTCTACTGTGTCCATCTCACCCTCACTTCCATCACTGAAGGATTGACAGTCTTCATACTCGTTATCAGAGTCCTCTGCATCAGACTGCTCATCGTCTCCTAGGGCTTGGTATATCTCTTGTCGTTGATCAGGGACTAGGGCCCAGTTGTACATAAGGTTCAAGTCATGCACCCTGGTCCATTTCCACTTGGATTTTCCTAAGAGCTCCTGGAGTGGTTTAAAGTTTGCTGCTAAATTGTCAACCAATTTTTCTGTTAAGTATTCAAGAGCCTCCTGGAGTTCTCTCTTGTTGCTTGGCACTTGGAAAGTGACGGGCTTAGGTCTCCCAAGAAGGGTTTCTTCCATCATGCAAACTGGTATAGAGGGCGTGCCGTCACTCATGCCCATCATCTTGATGGCTTGCTGATATGCCTCTTGATCTAAGAACGGCAGGTCGACTGTAGCAAGGACATGCATCCAATCTTGCTCATCCTCTTGGCATGGGATATACTTGGTCAAGGACCCATAAGACTTCTTGACTTGAACATCACCCTTGAGCATCGTGGAGATGGCATCCAAGTCGACTGGTGAGGTCTTCCAAGTGTCCATCTCTACCCTCATAGCTTTTGTCTTGTTGCCTAAGAAGATCAAGTCGTTACCCCAATCTTCGATAACTCTCGCATTGCGCATCTAGGGTTGGTCTAACAGGATATCGTAGTCCACCCCCTTCATGACTATAAAGTCGACAGAGAACTGGACACCTATGATTTTCACTGGCTAGTTTTTAAGTATCCTGAATGGCTTCACTCTCATGCCGTTTGCTAATGTGACATTAAACCGAGCGGTCTCAACAGGTGGGTTTCCCTAGGTTTGTAGTACTATGTGGCTCAGCAGACTAACCTTGGCTCCCATGTCTACGATCCCATTTCTCGTTGTGTCGTCTACTAAGGCTAGGACTGGTAACACTGCATGCATTCGGTGCCTTCCTAGAAAGCATTAACGTGCAAGGATTTTGGCATAGAGTGCAGCGTTAGACTCGGTATTTGTGTTTCTGCATCATGATCATGCAGATCTGTAGATTGTTCTTGTGACCCCTCAATCCACTTCTTGAGGTCTTGCCATAGGGTGGGATGTTGCTTAAGTACGTCTCCCAGGCTTAACATCATAGGGGTGGTCATTAGCGTGGTAAGGAGGCTATCGGCTGCTTGTCCCTCTCTTAAGCCGGATTATCGTGGCCAATCGCCATTACTAATTTGTGGGCCTGCAACATCAAGGCTTGGCCTAAGGGGTGTTGCATGTAGTGCGGTTGCATCTCCTAACTTTGGTCGAGGGGGTGAGACTGTCGTGTTTATGCTCATGAGATCATCGATCTCGTCCTCTAGGATGGGATCAGCATCCCTTAAGTGCTCTTGGGCCTCTTTCACCCAGTTCTTCACTTTCTCTATGGCCTCGAGTTGGCGCTTCGGATGTGGGTACTCCCCTACCTTGGCACTTCCCTTTTTCGGCCGTCTTGGGGGTTGAAATTTCTTCCTCTGCATCTGTGATCTTCTTTCCAATAGGCAAAGTTCTAGCACTCTCAGTTTTCAGTGCGATCTTAGCCTCCGACCTCTTCTTCCTTCACCTGCGACTCTTCTTCCCTATTGAGGTTGCATGTGTCACCACAAAAGAATGAGTGCGCGATCTTGAACAA
This sequence comes from Lygodium microphyllum, assembly GCF_053477565.2. Classification (NCBI taxonomy): domain Eukaryota; kingdom Viridiplantae; phylum Streptophyta; class Polypodiopsida; order Schizaeales; family Lygodiaceae; genus Lygodium; species Lygodium microphyllum. The sequence goes on from NC_141136.1 coordinate 108,475,396, forward strand.
CAAGACCTTCTTCATTTTCCATCTTGTCTATGTTACAACAAACAATTTAATGACTTGTAATACAATTTGGGAAAACGAGGCTCAAATGGATAGCTTTATGGAGATGCATGTCAAGTTGCAAGTTGACCATAAGCTCTTGCTTGAGAGGTTTTAGCCTCTACAAGAGGTTGAGAAGAAAATTTTGAAAAACATTGAGGTTGATATTGATGCATCCATGGTGTTGAAATCTAAACTTCAAGATATAAGAAATGCTTTACTGATCGATGTAAAAAATGCATGGGACATAGTAGTTGAGAGATTTATTGATGTTATATCTCGGCCATATACCATGCTCAAGGATTTGTTTGTCCCGGTAGATAATTGTTGGATCCCAGTAGTGATATGCCGACTTGCTTCGTCTAGGCACACATCATGACCCGCAACAGGATGGATGTGGCCTCCCCATCAGGGTTCTCGACACCAAAAAACCCCAATGGAACAGATGGTATGTTGGCTAAACTTGCGGAAGGTTTTCGCTTTGGGCAATCGATGAAGAGATGGGTGATTCCACACTAAACACACCTTAGGTCAACTTTGTCTCTGTTCTGCTACTCCCTCTCGGGGCAACGTGATGAGACATGACCCGGGTGACCACAAGTCCAACAGATGATTGGATCCTGCGTCTGCCCTCCTAGGCCTCTACCTCGTCCTCTCCCCAACGCCATCACTGATAGTGGTCGATAGTCCATAAGGACTGTGTTTCCCTTATCGTCGTGAGAGACATAAGGGTATAAGTAAGTCTCTTCCTCATTTGGCTCTTCCATGTAGTGGACTGGAGGGTCACTCGATGGATTGGTCACATAGGGACCAGGAGGTCTAGGTATACCTGTAGGGTTTATGTCCACCCTAGGGACATCCGGCTTAATGTCGTTAGGTGCAGGAAGGGCCAATGGGGCTCCCCTTCTGAAGAGTGGCTACAGCCGGTTCGCTAGGTAAGGCTTGACCGTATGGTTGGGAGTACGGAAGTCTCCTAGGCAATCTGCAATGCACAATGTCATGACCGAACTTGTTGTAGTTAGCGCAAGGTCTCGACCGAGGGTCTTGACACTCGGCCAGCAAATGGTTTTCGCCACAGTATACACATTGGATGTGTGGCTGCATTAGTCGTCTCCACAGGTCTTGCAGCTTGACTATCTCCATCTTGACATCAGCCAAGTCTTGGTCTCGGTGGCCTTCCCCTTATCTTGGGATGATGGGACTGGTCGTTCACTAGAGAAGGCTGATGCTCTTTCTGAACTTCGTGAGTTGGCTTTTTCTAAGTTGGAGCTCCACTCTTTTAGCAGAGCTGATCATCAACTTTGATGGCTTCTTGAAAGACCCTAGCTAGCGCGTCCTACTGCAAGCTCGAGTTAGCTGCCAAAGCCTTATACAGTTCCTCATTTCGAATTCCATTGATGAACACAGTTGACACTACTCTTTCAGTTGGTCGTTCACCTGTAGAGATTCTCTAAAAGCGGCTCCTCCTGTGGATTACGTACACGAATGCATCCTAGGGCATGTAGTGTCACAGAATGGCATTGCCACTGACTTTTCAAAAGTCAGGGCCATTATGGACCTCCCACTGCCCACCAATTACAAGGGTGTCCAGTGTTTCTTAGGCCACACAAGATACTACCGACGCTTTGTACTAAAGTACGCACTGATTGCTAGACTATTGTGCAAGCTACTAATTGTATTAGAGTGGACTGAGGAATGCCAACATGCATATGAACAATTAAAAAAGGCCCTCGCCACTGCACCCATCTTACGAGCCCCAAACTAGAGTGTAGCATTCCGTGTACACATAGATGCCTCCAAATTCACTGTCGAAGCCATTCTCTGCTAACCTGATGAACATAGTCTTGATTACCCCATGAGCTTTGCTAGCAGACAGCTCACCGAAACAGAAATGAACTACTCCACTACAGAAAGGGAAGGGCTAGCCATGGTGTTTGCTGTGAAGAAATTTAGGCATTACTTGTTGGCCATACCCTTCGCCTTTTACGTGGACCATCAAGCCCTGCTGTATCTCGTAAACAAGCCATGCGCCACAGGCCGTATAGCAAGATGGTTACTGCTCCTGCTGGAGTTTGATTTCTCAGTGATTGTGTGCAAAGCGAAGCAGCACTACATGACGGATCACATGTCCCACGCATACCCACCGGGGAAGCTGTTGGCCAAGGCATCCCTAATGATTTACCAGACGCGCACCTCTTTGGCCTGTCTAGCAAAGGGAACTTGTTTAGAGCTGACTTGACACCCTACTGGGCAAACGATGTTGTCCAAGTGTTAGAAAATGGCCTACCAGAGAGACGTATTGAGAAAGCCACGCTAAGGAGACTCATCTTAAAAATTCAGCCATACCAATTAATTGCTTGCCAACTCTATAGGTTGGGACAGGACGGGCTGTTACATAGATGTGTGTGCGAGCACGAGATGCATGATGTATTGAGAGAGACACACGTCGAGATAGCTGGCGGGGTTCCTGTGGGAACAGGTCTTTTCACGGTTTGGGTGTCCAATCGAATTAGTGAGTGATCAAGGTGCACACTTCATTAACGAAATAATATCCCACTTGCTCTCAACCTTTTTGATCATTCATAGAAGGTCTTCCCCCTACTACCCACAGGCAAATGGCCAAGCGGAGTCCACAAATAAAATCCTGGTCAACGTGCTTACTAAGGTAGTATCCACATCACGAAGAGACTGGGATAATAAGCTGATGGCTATCTTGTGGGCTTATTGGACAGCTTATAAGATGGCTGTTGGGCAAACACACTTTATGCTGACCTACAAGATGGAGGCCATTCTACCTCCAGCATTTTTTGTCCTTAGCTTGAGAATAGCAATGCAGGAGCATTGGGAGGGGAGAAAGACTTGGACTAATCACTTAGAGGAACTAGAGCGTGCGACAGAAACTTGGCTTTTAGCCACCCACTCTCTAATCTACAAAAAGGCACAACGAAAGCTATGGTATGATAAGCATGTTAACCAACGTAACTTTGATCACGAGGACCTCGTGTTACTCTACTCGGTGAAAGGGCACAAACAGAAAATGAAATTTTGAGGGCTGGGGCCTTTTCGGGTGCGTGCAATTAGTAGAACGGGCAATGTCGAGTTGGAGACGCTCGAAGGGGAAGGAATAGGCTTCTTCAATGGCAGTCACATGAAAAAATACTATCCCCCTTCCCATCTGCTGCACGAACCACCGATGCGCGAACCCCCCGTCGCTGTCTGCGCATGGCCACAATCACCGAACTAACTGATCATGATGAAAAAGCAGTGGCACCCACATACCTTCAAATCATGGTCACCATAGAGCGGACATATTCTTTTGATGCTCTGATCGACGAAGGGACCAACCGGAATGTCTTGACACATGACCATTGGGCATGCATTGGTTAGCTCAAATTACAGCCCACGAATGCAAAACTTAGCCGATTTGGGGGCAACACTTACCCTCTCTTAGGGAAATGCCAAGCGGCTGTCTCCGTCGAGTTTGGGAGTATCCTAGTCATCTTTTATGTGTCACCAAACACTAAATGGGACGGTGATAAATCACTACTAGGGCGCACTTTCAAAAAGCAGATAAGCTGCAATGTGGACTACAACCTAGACCACATTCACCTGACCATGGCCAGTGTGCGTATAGTAACTACTTTCAGCAAGGGCCATCTTGTGCCTTCTACAACTGCATAGCCACCGATGGAGACCCCCGCAGCCAAGCCTAAGGAAAAAGGTGGGGATGCCTTACCCCGTACCTCAACCGCCAGAGGCAAACCCACCTAAGCCATCCACATGACCAAGGAACCCACACACATATGGGTGCCAAAACGGCAAGTGCCGCCTCCTGTTAGACCACAGAAACACACTCCCAAATGCAAAAATTTTCAATCGCGGCCTAAGAGGCAGCCCAAGCGCCATCAACATGGGTGCAAAGTCATGCCATGATGGATGCCGAAAGATCTCCTGCGAGCGTAGGGATACTATGAGGGCAACCCCTAGATATGGGTGCCTAAGGTCAGACACCCAAAAGAGTCAACTTTGGGCAGCCCCACTACAGTTGGACAGACCGGCACAGGCAAAGCACAAGTCGCACGGAACATCAAATCAACAACGGTGCTAGTTAAGGCCACCTAGCACCTTCAGTACCCCAAATCGGATGATCCAGTACCATCCATGCCAGACAAGGTGCACACCCCCATGCCCGCTCAAACAAATTGCAGCACGCTTCCTAGGGCATGGAGCCCACTGCAGCGTTGCCAAATAATCCAAAGTGCACAAATCCATTAACTACCCCTGCAAGGGAGTCACTATTGTCCAGCCTAACTGCTCCATTGCCACCAGTGGGTTTGAAACCTTCGTACGAAAGACGATCCTTCCTGGTAGCGGCCAAGGATCTCGCTGAGACCTTCGGGAATGACATAGTGTTGTGCATCAAGGATTTGGACGACCCCTTCACTACATTCGCTAGAAGCTACGAGAGACTTGTTGACCTAGGACTTCTTGACGAACCCCTCGCATTCGATGTTTGCTCGTTGCCATGCACTTGGGAGGACTACGAGTTCATGACCGTGAAGTTTCCCAAGATGGCGACTGAGCTAATCGCTAATCGAGAGATCTCAAAGGAGCAAGCTGTTCTCAGAGGACTAGTCACCTCGTACCGCAAGCCCTCTCGCTCTATGCCGGAACGTGAACTCGAGGAGCTTGTGTAGCTTGCCAGCTCTGCTTCTCCATTCCTGCAACTGTGGTACGCCTTACGACCCCAATGGGAGAAAAAAGGCCGTCGGATCATGACTAATGCTGAGCAATGGAGGGCAATCAAAGCAATTGAACGTGACCCTATGTACGTGGCACCTCTTTCATTCAGAGTTCTAGCCATTACACGCAACTTACACTTAGATGATCAACTACTGGCCCACCCGTACATCGATCAATTCCTCACGAAGGAGGAGTTGCACATTGCTAGTCACCTCAATGCCGGAGACGTATTCCATGACTTCTTAACTTACATCACTCAAGCTTCCCTGTAACCAGGTGAACTTGATTGCCATGCCCAGTTTGAATACAACCCTAACCTGTATACCTAGCTTATGGCCAAGTAGGCCACCCCACGCAGCCCATGCAAGCCTTCCCTCCCCCATGCCACTCAGAGAAGAGGGAAGAAGAGCCAATGACGATCAAAGGACTAATCGAGTGAGGTAACAAAAGGGTGAAGGCTAACAACGCTCTACTAAATTCAAAAGAGAAAATGAAATAGGGAGGAAAAGATGTTGGTTGTTAATTGTTTCCAAAACAAAAGGTTTCATCTCCTTAAGTCTGCCCAGTAAACTGGCGCACATGTTTTTTTTGGTATATGCTAGGAATGAAGCTCATCGTAACTCTAACGTTGACTGGGGTAATGACAAGCACATACCATGGCAGGACAAGGCAGACTTCCATTTACGAAAGTAGAAATGAAAACATATGGAATCACCATCGAAACGCAGGGTTTCAGTCAATTTACTTTCAAGCATACCATGAACCTGAATGAGGCTATCTCAGAGAAGTCAGCCGTAAGAGAGCTCGTGAAAAGATGCAGCCTCCAAAAGTATGTCGAGAAAGTCAGGTACGCTATCGACTATAGCATGTGCGTAGAGTTCTTGAGAAATTTCAATGAAGAACGAAGTTGTAGCACGGTCACAGTAAGGGAAGGTAATCAAGAAAGACGAGTACAAGTATCTCTTGACGCCGCCACCGTTGAAAGAGCCCTGGGACTCATGGCCAAGAAGGAAAGACACCCAAAAAGGGACGTATACGCCATGCTGGGGGTCAAAAAGGAAGATATACACACAATCGATGGAATTAGTCTAGCCGACATTCTAGACCCGGTGACAAGGCTGCAAGCTAAAATGATCCATTCTCTCTTCTCTAGCCACAAGTACAACGCCCTGATGAACAGGATCAGCGTACCACTACTGGAAAGCATTGCGACAGGGGTCTCGAAAGAGGTGGACTGGAATGGGTTCGTCCAGAAAACTATAAAGAATTCCATCGCCCTTCTAGCTTCAACCGCAATGCTAGCCAACGGGGACTCCCCAGCCTCCATTGCGCGATCCACGAGGAAAAAACCTACCGTCAAGGCCTCCACGATCAGGTATGGAGGCATACTTATAGCAATCATTGACAAGGCCATCAAGCGTGCTAGCGTGGAAGGAAAGCAGATTGAGCACCAAGACTCACCATGCCGAGAGGAAGAAGTCTCAAGTGAAAGGACGACTAGCGATGTAGGGGACCTTAAAGTACCACCCACGCAAAAGGCCGGGCCTCAAAATGCAAACCAAGGACAACAAGGGCCAAAAGAGGGCAAAGACACTGAGCAAAAGGGAGCGGGTCGAGGTGAA